>NC_062289.1:2645000-3018750 GCF_902655055.1 Lutra lutra | reverse complement strand
GAACCTACTCTAGCCATGGGGACAAACCCCAGGATTGGAGCCCACAACCCCAGTTCCAGGCTCTGACTCCGGCCCTAGGTCGCGAGCACAAGGACAGAAAGGAACCCTATCCATGCATTCATTTGCTCACTGCTGTCAGCTCCGAGGCATCTCCGTGTCTTGGACCACCCTTGTCCTAGATGTGAATCTTGACTTTGTGATTCATTCTGCCATGGGGCCTTATATCCACCCACCGAGGAAACAGAGATTGAAAGAAAATATTTGCAAAATGTGCATGCCTTGCTGTGTTCTGGAAAGCACTGACACAGATCCTGCATGTAAACTGTCTGCAGAGGTACCCCATTAGCAAGCCCCAAAGAAGCCTGACTCCTTCTCTGAGCACAGTCACCCCCAAAGAAATATTCCTTTTCTCTCAGGTGAGACAAACCTCTCCCAACCCATCCCTCCAAGAACCTTGTCCTACCATTGCCCTCCAGCTCACACAGGGCTCGGGGTTCTCCAGACTCTCCTTTCCCTGGGCAAAGACAGGGTAGTGGGGAGCACTGCGAGCACGGGGCCAGCCTCTGCATGCACATGCGATGCCAGCCCCGGGCAGGTACATGGACTCTCATACGGACCGACACTAGTGATGGTGGCCACCGCGGCAGCCCAGGGCTCGGGGACTTCACATGACCCACCATGCTTGGTTTCACCTCTTAATCTGAATTATTGAACAATTTTCAAAATTGGTTAGATTTCTCATAAATATGCATACATATTATCTTAGAAAGAAAATTATCTTAGACTTCTTTTAGAAAACTGGAGGGAGGGGCGCCTGGGTCTTGTGGTCCATGGAGCGTCTGCCTCTCAGTTTGTGCTTAGGTCCTGAGATGGGGGCCTGCACTGAGCCCCACATAAGGCTTTCCACTCAGCGGGGAGCCCGCTTGAGTTTTGTCTCTCCCTCTCCCTCGCTCCTCCCCCTTGCACGCTGTCCTGTGCGTGCGCTCTCTCTTTCTCTTAAAAAAAAAAAAAAAAAAGGAGAAAACAAAGCAAGCCTGGGGGAGTGTCAGGCCCAGAAGCCCATGCTCCGTAGCTAGAGTACCTGTGTTCAGTCCACCACTACGTGAATTTGCTGTGTGATGTGAGGTGAGTTCCTTAGCTTCTCTGTGCTTGCTTTATAGATCGCATAGAAGATCACAAAAATATATACCTTACAGTGCTGTCCTATGCCATAAAGGAGTGAATATACATTAAGTACATAGGATAGTACCTACAACATAAAAAATGTCCTGGGCACATTCACTTTGTGTTAACTGGTTTTTTTTCTGGCAAATTGGACTCCATTCTTACTTGGGAGACATTTTGGAGCCACAGACTATGCTTCCTTTACACTCATCGCACCCACACCTGTTAAACCCGGCCACAGTCACGTTCCTGTATTACTTATCTGGCCATCATGGACAGCGGACATCCTCCATGAGGCCCCAAGTGGTGCGGAAACCTGTGATTTGGGCTGGGACGATCTCGCAGGTAAGGGAAGCAGGGAGCTTGATACCGTCCCAGGCAGGAAGGAGGAGAGGGGCAGGCCGTAGAAATGTAGGCAGAGATCCAGAATCAGGACAGAAGACAAAGCATCCAGGGAAAGAAGGACCAGCATATGGCCACCCCAGGCACGAAGGAACCGAGAACTGAGACCCACAAATCAGCTCACAAGACGCATGTGACTAAAACCCGGGGAGTTCAGCCTCGTGGTTGACGGTTGACCACCGACCACAGAGCAGGGGCAACCTGCCATCCCCTGAGGTTAGGATCGCCGCTCCCGTGTGCTAGCCCAGGGCAGAGGCCACCGCTGGGAGTACCGGCTGTGCTCAGGGCCTCAGGACTCTGGCTTACAAAGATTCATAAAAGCTTGTGTCCATGGCAGACGTCACACAGATTAATTCAGGCATCTGAGTGATCAGCTGATCTTTATCAGCCACAAACAATCCCCCAGCTCTGGAGTAAGACTCTGTGTGTAACGTAGAAACAACTCCCTTCAATTTTTCTTTAAAAATCTAACAATGATCATCAAAGAAAATACAATTTGCTACTGAAGGCTCAGGGCTACAGAATCGTTGCGGAAATAACAGAACGGGAACCCCGAGTTCCGGGAAGTCAATAAACAGCAGGAACTGTTTCCATGGCAAGGCAGTGTTCACGTTCTTCCTTACTTTTGGCTTTACCCGTAACGCACGAAGTTTTTAACTAGGTGGAGAGGGACAAAGTACATCCAACAAAACGGTTTAATTGAAAATCATCACCAGCAGCTTTCCTCTAAGACAAGCAGGCTTCGGCTCTCGGGTCTCCTGCCCTTCTCAATTGTGTCTCTTTGTAACATTGACTGGCAGGGGCAGGTCAAGGCGACCGACAATGGGGTTTGACTTCAAGGACCAGCTTACAATTCCCGATCCGACAAAAATAACTCCTTTCATGGGGAATCGGGGAATCTAAAAATTAGCGGGCGAGCCTTCTCTGTGGGAGACAGGTACAAAGCAGGGACAGAATCTGTGGGCACCTTCTTAGGAGGCCATAAAACTTAAGAAACCCCTTTGGATGTTTCTGTCCCCACCTTGGTGCCATTCTTTGGCGATCACAACAAAAGGGCTTTGTCACGGAGAACAAGGTATCTCCCCAGCAGCCCCTTCCTGCGTTTCACCCAGGTGTGCACCTGTCAGCGTGTTGACACCATTTCTAGTGAGGCTTTCTCCTCATGCGTTCCCTCCCCTGGAGAGGACCCTTTCCTTGACATCTGTGACAGCCCCTTGGGGGAATCATTTCATGAAACCAGCCCTTCAGAGTGAAGTTTTCTCTCTGATCCTGACCTCCCTTAATCGTCTCTGTCTTCAAACGTCTCGGTTACGTCAGGGCCATAGTGGCACATGAAGGCCCCCCCGTGAACACCCAAGGGCTACAGGTTATTCCTCAAGCTGTAGACTTTCAACACGTTTCTTTGCCTCTTACGACTGAAATTCAAGATGGCGGCAAGCAATTCCAAATCCCCATGCAATCCAGATCCGGGCTGGCTCAGCAGACAGCTCGTTACTTCGTTAATTAAACAGCAAATGGCATGTTCCATCCTCTAGAAAAGTTCCGGGAGTTCAGATTTGGAAGTCAGTGTTGGAACTCTGTAATGTCACAGATCAAGAGAAGAAAAGAAAGGGACCACAAAGTCCAGCGTCCTCTAATGGAGCCAACACTTGCCCACAGTTCGTGCTCAGCGACCGCCACTGCCCGCCTCCGCACGAGCATCAGACTCACACTTCTGTGTGTGGGTCCTCGCGTACACTGTCACCAGGACATGTGGTCACATGCACGGTTTGTTCTTCCCAGTGTTCTCTTTTCTTCTTGCCCACCTGGTATCCTGCTACCAGTTCCTAAGGACTTGGACCAAAGGCCCCCTGTTCTCTCAGTCACCAGGGATGTGGCTTGTTTGTGCTCTGGGCTCCCGCCCTGCATGGTCCCTATTTCCCACCGCACTTCCTTCTCCCCCAGCCTGTCTCTCCGTCCCTCCAACCACACTTCCGCTTTACCATGCCTCCCAAACTGCTGGTGTGGGTCACTAATGCCTGACCGTTGAGGAAGCCAGTGGTCTCTCTCAGTCACATCCCCCTCAACCTGTGGGCAGCAGTGGGCGTACTGGCCCCTTATTAACTGGCCTTCTCTCAGCCTCTCCCTTGGGAGCTCAGTCTCCTCCCTCACAGCTGCTCCCCGGCAGTCTCCCTGCTGGATTCCTGGTCTCCTGGAATTCCTGGTGTTGAAATCCACTGGAGCGTGGACCTTCTTTCTCCCACGTCTTCACCACGCCCTTGACCATCTTCCCCTCACTGCTTTAAACGCCATCGAAATGCCATGGGTTCTCACATCTGCATCTCCAGCCCCGACATCGCTCCTTAATTCTAGACTATGGGCCTGCCGCCTACTTGCTATCTCAACCTCAATCTGTTTTGCAAACAGAACAAGTCCAAGCTGAACCCACTCTTCACACAGACTTCCCTCTCTGAGCTGGGAGAAATGTAATTAAGTTGCTCAAGAGAAAAGAATAAGCTGTGCACGATCTTTGGCTCCGGTCTTTCTTGGGGGAGAAAGGCGCATCCATAAGCAGTCAGATGGACTCTGCCTTCAACAGACACCCAACCTGTTCTTGCAAAGTCCACTGTCGACACCCTGGATGTTCCCCCACTTCTCACCGGGCTTCTCTGCCTGCATCCTGGCCATGTGCTTAATCTACACCCAACACAGCAGGAAAGGGCTTCTTAATACCTAAGTCACATCTTATCTCCACTCTGCTCAATGACCTTCCAGTGGCTCTGATATGACAAAAAAAAAAAAAAAAAAAAAGCCAAAGTCCTTCCAAAAAGCCAACAAAACCCTACTTGATATGAACTCATGTTATCTTTCGGCCCATCTTCCATTTCGCCTGCCTCACTCACTGAGCGCCATCCAACTCGGGCTCCGTGGGGTCTTTGAACACAGTAGGGCTATTCCCGCTACCTGGAATGCCCTCCCCAACCTCACTCTGTCCCCAGCCAGTTATTCTCATGGTCCCTTCCCTTCCTCCCTTCCTTCCTTCCTTCCTTCATATCTCAGAAACCCGTGTGTCCACCCCACTTACATATGGCGATCTCGAGCCCCCTTACCCTGCTCTATTTCTCTTCTCCACAGGCTTAATGCCTCCCAACACACTACAATGCACCTGGTTTTGCACTGAGTATTCATAGACTATCTCCCTCCAATAGAATTGAGGTGGACCCATGAGAAAGGGTCTTGGTTCTTTGCATCTACAGATACACCCCAAGCACCCTGAAGAGGCTTGACCCAGAGTAGGTGCTTAACAGCGACTCATTGAATGAGTTAATACCTTTTATTCTTTAAGGGTTGACCTCCTCTGTGTCCCCTGCCTTTGGCATGGTGCCTGCTTCAGAACAGGCGGCCCATCCATGGTGGAGAAATGAAGAGACGAGTAAACAAAGGAACCACCATGCACACATTCTGCCCGGCGTTGACACCCTTCTCTCGCGTTTTCTCCAGGACAAGGATCTCCTCTGCTTCCCATTCTCTTCTCACCAACGAGCACCAGAAGTCACACGTTGTTTCTATTGACTGGAATATACTATGGCTTACATTTTATTTTTAACAGAAGTATAGCTGTCACACGAGGTTATACGAGTTTCAGGCATACAACATGGCAATTCGATGATTACATATGTGATGCAGTGCTCGCCACCACACGTGTAGATACCATCTGCCTCCACACAAGGCTATTACAGCACTGGTGACTGTATTTCCTATGCCGTACTTTTTGGAATCCAATTATTTGCAATGGGTTATGGACACAAACATCCAGTTCCTTCTTAATACTACGGCAGTGAGAACAGGACATAAAATAGTGCACTCTAGTGCAGTTCTATAGGTCTTACTTATGGACAGTTGGATTGTTTTAGGGGATAATCCAACCCCCGCCCCCGAATTCATACGTTGAGGTCCTAATCCCCAGTATCTCAGAATTGGACCTTATCTGGAAAAAGGATCTTCAAAGAGATGATTAAGTTAAAATGAGGTTACTAGGATGGGCCCTACTCCAATGACCAGTGTCCTAAAAAATGGGGATCAGGACGCAGACACACAGAGGGAGGACCATGTGAGGACACCGGGAGAAGGGGCTGTGAGCCAAGGAGAGGGGCCAGGGAAAACCAGCCCCTCCAGTGCCTCAGTCTTGGACTTCTAACCTCCAAAATTGTGAGAAAATCAATCTCTAGAGTCTGACTCACCCAGCCGGTGGTACTTCGTGACGGTGGCCCTCGCAAATTAACCCACGGTGATAACCACACTGACCACCAGAGCATGAGGTTTTAAAATTAAACCACCAATACCTACCTGATGGCCCAGAAGTCAGAGGGGTTCTCTGTCACCTTCCTGGTGAAATTGTTGTGAGAGGGACACAAATCCCTGCTGGTAAAAGACATCTGTTCTTTCTAAACCCAAATCAAAATACCGACCGCAGCTGCTATTCTGATCCCATAGCAGATCATTTGTTTCAATAATCTCTTCTCCCATAAAGTGAATTTATCATAAATGGCAATTTCTCATCATAATTAATTAATCATTAGACAACATTTTACACTGTACTGACTTCCAAATTTATTTTTCATTTATTTACTTAGTCTTTCCTTCATTGCTTTTTTATATCCATAGAAAATCCTGGGACATTTTTTGAGTTAAATCTCTGACCTTTATATGACCCTTGCCAACTATTCAAACACAAAAAGCCATAAAAAAATTATTATGGGTCAATTTAACAGAAATCCAAAATTTGCTCTCTCTTTTTTTTCCTAGCTACTGAAGAAATATCAGAAATGACATATATAAATTGGAAATCATTTCCCGCTTGCCAGCATATCCTAAATTGATGTGGCCAAGAATATTCCTTGTAATTGTTAAATTAATTTAGATATTCTTGATGTATTGTTCTTCACATGAAAATCGCTCATCATTCTTCCTTGGCTATTTGCCTCTTTTTTTTCCTAAGAACAGAAAAAGTTCCACAGGACAGACCAAAAAACCGCTCCTGTTCACAGGCATCCGGCTGAGGCCACCTGCACACAGACTGGGACACGTGTGCTTTTACGGCAAAGACAGCGGCGCACCGCGAGCCCAGCATTAAGATTGGCAATCCGAGTCTTAAAGTACAGGAGAGAGATTGAATTTTCCTTAAAGGAAAATAAAGATAAATAATTGTGCCTTTTGGAGGTAGACCTCCTACAAAACCTCCTTGAAGGCTCAACACCAGCCGTCTCCCTGCTTGGCGGGCACGTGATGTGGGAAGCAATATTAACTAAATGTCAAGGCAACCTACAAATATTCTAAAAACCTAATAAATCATCTCCTGATTAGTTTTAGCTGAAAGTGTAGAATCATATTGGGCTTGGCTTAAATGTTATAAGAAAACTAGAATGATTCCAGAGGAATCCTACGCTGCAGACTTCTCCCTATTTAAGAACTACACCGTCGAAGACTGCAGGGAACGACATAGTTTTATCTTCACTCCATTGCTCAACGGCGCCCGTGGATTCCACGTGACCTGTTGCCCTTCTCCGTGTCATAAGGGTCCAAATAGGGAAGGTAAATTTTCACAACTCTTATCTGAAGTACAGCTGTTATTTGCCAAAATAACATACAGGTTTACACTTTTAAGCAATTCGATTCTGACAGATTTTTATTTTTTGAATAAAATGGAGTTTCTATTAAATGCTTCATGCAAATTATAAATAAACTTTGTTTCCTCTTTTGTATTCCAATGCACCTGTGCATGAGCTGTTAGTAGCTGGGCCCTGGATTGTTGGGGCCTGCTGAGTCATCAAGCCCGGGAAGACCCCACCAGCATCTGACGGGTTGGGCAGGATGCCTCCAAGCTGTCTCCTGCACCATCGGGAGTGGAGAACTCCATCCCTGTATGTGCATGTGTAACACACAGTGCGCAGATGTTAGAACTGTGCACTTACAAGAAGTGTCCTTTATTATGGGGTAACATCCTCACATCCCTCCACCCACATGTTTGTGTCCATCGTGCTTGTTTCTTCATGCACCGACTGCCCACCAGTGGTCCCCCAACCACACTGGTTTGGGCTACCACACTGGGGTGCTGGACATGCCCCACCCTCACGTGAGGGGTCTCAGGGTGGATAAGCGCAGAGGTCCCATTCATCCACATTCATGGTCCTACTGAGACAGAGCTACGCTGTCTGGCCTTTCGATGTGGGTGTGGCGAAGGTTCTCTCATGAGGGAGAGCCTCCACATGAGACCCCAGAGATACTGAGGAAACCCCAGTGAAGAGCAGTATTTTTACTTCAAACCAGGTGCTTTGCAACAAGGCCTTGATGACAAATGGGCAAGTTTCATGGTGGGATAAAGATGGACAAGCCCATAGGAATGGCCAAATCCTGGGAAAGCCTCCTGAAGTTAGGGAATCCAGTGAGAAGTGGATGCCTCATCTCAACATCTCATCCTCGGGGCATCAGGCCTCACAGTTACACCCACACTACATGCCTCTATGGAAATTTTGCACAGATTTAATGTACATATTGAGTATGGTTTCCCATGGAAGAATTCGAATGGGCCCAGCTAATTGTTTATGCTTACTTTAAAAATGAAATAATGTCCCTTTTCCTTTCCATGGACTTTTTCTATCACCTTCACTCTTTACAATACAGTACAAATATATATTTAATTATTATTAAACCTATATGTAGTTATAAAACATATATTTATATGTAGGGTAAATGTATATGCTATAAATAATTTATAGATATATGCATTTACTAATGGTCCAAAGATAATTAGAAACACCTTTTTCATTCAGTACATATTTAATGATATTCACATGAAAATGTGCAAATCTCCGGCTAGACTCTTAAATTAATTTTTCTTTTAAATTGCATTCCATTGGCAATATACCTCTCTTTAATTCAAATCTCATCTTCCCATCACCTTTCTATTCAACCACAGTTCCAGCATTACGAGCAAGTATTAGGAACTTTCCCTAAGCACTTTCCCTAAGGTTTTAAAGGGCCACCCTAGATTGTCACCAGATTGTGTCATTCTGGTGGCCATAGTTCACTCCAAAATGGACTAAGTCAACACCTGTTTTCAGTTCTGCATACAGGGAGCATTGTAGTTGTCACTCCATCCTAACAACAAGTAAGATCTAAATACACTGAAGTATCAACAAGTTTTCTTGGATGTGGAAGTGAGGGGAGGACGTAGAGCTGAGCACAGCCCACATGACTGGAGACGCCAAAAAGGAGCGAGAGCTTATCAGGAACAGGGGCTCACAGTGAAACTGCTATGTGAACAGGTGCCAGATTAGGGATGCCTGCACTGTGAACGGCACTGACAGCCCCGTGTGGACGCGTCTCAGTGGTAACAACGCCAGGGAGACCCAGTTACAAGGCCTCCTCAACACCCTAAGAAATACCACCAGGTTCTCACATTAATATCAGAGAAAAGTCTCTTCATGTTTCCTACAATGGAGGTGGGGGGAGAGGGGAACCACGCTGACATGAACCAGAGCACGCTTTTCTTCTTCACCAGGCCTTAGCACGGGGGAAACTAGATACCCAGAGCCTAACCCACTAGGGAATTATCAGAGGCTAACTGGCCTGAGGAAGTGAAGTACCCAATTTCATATCTCTCTAGCCTTCAGGGAGAGAAAAACTTAGAAGCACATGTGAAGTCCACAGTCCAGAGGTGCAGGCTCACTGAAAACGAGCCCTGATTCCAGAACCAACTAGAGAAGTTCTCCCCATTCACTCACCACCACACCAAGGAGGGCCTGCTCAGCTAGCAGGAAAAAAAAAAATTACAAGGCATACCAAAAGGCAAAAAGCAATTTTGAAGAGACAGAACAAGCTTCGGAAGCGACATGGTCAAGATGTTGGAATTATCGGATGGAGAATTTAAAACGACTCTGATGAATATGGTGAGGGCTCCGGTGGCTGGAGCAGACGGTGCACAAGGGCAGATGGGTGGTGTGCTCAGAAGATGGAAACCCCCAGGGAGGACCCGAGTGGGTTCTAGAGGTCACACGCCATGTGACGGAAATAAGGAAACTCTTTAACGGACTGACTGGTCGTCTGGACCTGGCTGAGGAAGGAATCTCTCAGTAGAGGATGTACCAAAAGAATCCTTCAAAACCAAAAAGCAGAGACCAAAACTGAAGGAGTGCAGTGCTGTGTGCAGGAGTTGGGGGATGACAACCACAGGTGTCATGGGCTTGTCTGGGAACACCAGATGGAGAAGAAGGAGAGAGAAGAAGCGGAGGAACATTTGGAACAATGGTTGAAAAGAACTAATGACTGGTGAATGGACAGACACGCAGATTGAGAGAACAGAGCAGAGAACCCAGAAGTAGACCCCATGAGTGTGCTCACCTGACCGCTGACCAAGGAGCAACGGCAGCACAAAGGAGCGAAGACTGTCTCATCCGTGGCCACTGCCAGAGCAGCTGGACATCCGCACGTGGAACGCATGAACCAGATGCAGACCTTACACACCTCACAAAACCTGACTCAGGAGGCAGCGCAGACCTCAGTATAAAATGCAAAACTGTAAAACTCCTAGAGATCTCATGGGAGAAAACCTAGCCTGGGCACAATGATGACTCTTTAGGTATATCACCAAAGATACAATCCACGAAGGAAAAAACGAGTACACTGGAATTCATTAAAATTAAAAACTCTGACCTGTGAAAGGCAAGGTCAGGGGAATGAGAAAACAAGCCACAGACTGGGAGAAAACATCGGCAATGATAAGGATATGTTAAAGAAATCAGATAAAGGAATTCCATCCAAAATAAACCCTCAAACTCAACTATAAGAAAGACCCCTCACCAAAGAAGACACACAGTCGGCAAGTAAGCACATGAACGGATGCTCCGTGTCCTATGTCAGCAAGGAAATACAAATCGAAATGAGACACCACTGCACACCTATTAGAATGGCCAAAATCCAGAACACTGTCCACACCAGATGCTGGCAAAGATGTGGCCCATCTAGCAATTGTGTTTCTTGGTATTTATCCAAAGGAGTTGAAGGCGAATGTCCACACAAAAGCCTGTATGCACACGAAGTTTACAGCAGCTTTTTCATAATGTCAAAACTTGGAAGCAATAAGACATCCTTTGGGAGGTAACCAGATAAATGAATGGGGGTCCATCCAGACCATACAATATTACTCAGAGCTAAAAAGAATGAGCTATCAAACCATGGGAAGACATGGAGGAACCTTAGATGCACGTTAACTAAGTGAAAGAAGCCAATCTGAGAAAGCCTACATATTATACGATTCCAACAACATTACATTCTGGGAAAGGTCGAACTAAGGTAGAACTATGGAGACAGTAAAAAGATCAGGCTACCAGAGTAGGATTCAGGAGTGGAGAGAAGAATAGACAGAGTACTAATGCTTTTTAGAGCAGGGAAATACTTTGTAGGATGTTATAATGAGTAGATGTCATCATATAGTTGTCTAAACACACTGAATGTACACCAAGAATGAACTGGTAAGGCAAACTATGGACTTTTGGTGATTATGTTTCAATATAGGTTCATCCTTGGAAGATATGTCCCTCTCTGCTGGGGGCTGTTGATACTGTGGGGAGCTGTGCATGGGTAGGGGCAGGGAGTCTACAGGAACTCTCTGTACCTTCTTCTCAGTTTCCTTGTGAACCTAAAACTACCCTAAAATATTGTCTGAAAAAAGACAAAGGGGGCGGGGGTGCCAGGAGGGCTCTGTCAGTTGAGCGTTTGATTCTTGATTTCAACTTCAGGTCATGACTCAGGCTCATGGGATCTAGCCCTGTGTCAGGCTCCATGCTGAGTGGGGAGTCTGCTTGGGATTCTCTCCCTCTCCCCTCTTCCTCTGCACCTCTACCCACTCCCACTCTATCTCTAAGGGAAAAAAAAGAAAAGGAAAAAGTCCTTAAAGTTTATCAAATTGGGGTGGAAGTTACTGTCTCATAAAAGCAGAACAGAACTCTCATTGTCAACTAAGTATTTTATTTAGGTTTAATTATAAAGCAAAATAAAAATATATGCTTATTTGAAGAAGAAGAGATGAGTGATAGTAAACTTTATGGTCTACTAACTGTTGAAATCTGATTGGCATTTGACTATCTTGTGTTATAGTACAATATTGTGATGGTATTTTTATGGATGCTACTAAAACACAGTTCAAAATAAAATGTAGAACTACATTAAGTTTATCCAAGTGCTCTTTTATTGGAAGTTATGAGCAGAATAAAGTGACTTTTTTAGTTCAATGCTCATGAAAGAAGAGGTATAGTTACCAACTACCAGTGCTTCTGCAGTCCTTACACTGAACGCATGGGTCCAAAGTATGAAATCCTCAGAAGAATCACATAAGCTTAGTGCTCTTCTTGTTCCCATTATACAGATGGTGGGAACAGAACAGATGTGACTTGCTCAAGCTTGCACAGCAAGGCAGTAATGGGGAAGGGATTTGAACTCAGGCCATTTGATCCCATACCCTACCTCTGACCACTTCATGACATTCACCCAGAAACCATCTCAGCTGTGGTGGTATTGTCCATACACCTGTGCTAAGATATATACACCAGTGGCCCTTATTTCAATTATTTCTGACTCCATATTAGTCATTGGAGAATAGGTACTCCCATCTGGTAGTGGAAGGCAGACAAAGACTTTCTTCTTGACAAAGCAATCAGTAATAGACTCTACCTCACAAAACTAGTTGGTGAATTATATCAAGAAGTAGCTTCAAAATCAGCCATAATTCCCATACATCTAAAACAATCAGGGCTCTTTATCTTGTTTTTCCTTTTTATTGCATATAAGTTTTTTGTTTTTATAAGAATGTTTTTATGTGAAATTTAGACATAATACAGTAAGAACCTTCTTTTTCTGAGTAGCAATGATTTGTTTCATCTGTTTCTGATGTTACACAGGAATGAATGGCACAATTACCTGTAGGCAGGCTAACAGAATGGAGTCACACAGAATTGGGGGAGTGTGGGATTTTCACAAACCATTTATAGGATCTCCTTCTTTGTCACCGAACTTTTATATTGAATTTAAATTAATATGGTCTCATACAATAAGCCAGAGTTGCTTGAAGCTTCCCTGAAGAGATCACAAGCATCCTTCTGTTTCCTGCATTGAGTATTGGGTTCAAGTGCCAGGATAATGGGCAAAGAACACTCTGGCTGTAGATAACATTTAGCCAAGACAAATATGCAAGTTCTTCCCTAAATCAACCCCATAGGGCTCCAGATAACAAACACATTAATGTGGGTCTTTGCTTGCACAAACATGGAATATTTGTTGACCAGGCACGCTGCATGCCAAGTCTGTACAGGTATTTTCTGTTTTGGTCTTCACATCATCTCTTCAGAGAAGATATTATTACTCCATCTAACAGATTCATTCATTCCTCTGTTCAACAATTTTCTTCCCTTCTTAAGCCTTGGGGAGACTGTGTGACTTGCCCAGGACCACACAGTTTAGTAGGTAACAGCGTTCTTTAAACACTATCTTGACTCTCAAAATGGCACCATTTATAGTCCATCTGTGTTTTCTAGATCTTGTATTGTTATCAAGACAGAGACACCAGAGCTCCTCCAGGAGGAGGTGTAGACAGTGGTCCATAGAACACATCACAGTAATGCAACAGGGCTATCTGTGGACATGTATCCATCTGTGTGTCCCCTTCCAAGGAGCCTTCCTTGATTGCCCTGTACCCACTAACCCATGGCTTAAGGAGGTGCCCTGACACAACACATTACACTCCCTGAGGATCAAACAGACCCACTGTTAAGAACAGTGGTGCTAAGCATTTACTTAATCCTCTATGTAAGGGATAGCACTACGAGTGCTATATTGGCCAGGACAGGCTATAGTCTGCAGTGATAAGCAAGCTCCTCCAAACCGTCAGAGGTTTAAAAAAAGTGAAGATTTGATTTTGCTTGTGTCACAATTCACTGTGAATCACACAGCACTCCCTGGCAGCTCACCTCCAACCCCCTGCATCTTCAGTGATGGCATCTGATGTTTCTGGGCCCTGTGATCACTACCGAAAGGTGAATGGAGGAGGACAAAGGAGCAGATGTCTTCGTGGCCAATCTGGAAGTGGCTTCTGTAACTTTGCCCATGCTCTACTGAATAAAAACAGTAACCTAGTCCCAACCTAACTCCAAATGCATCAAGAAAATATGACCTTCCCATGTGCTCATGAGAAGAATATATAACTGATAAGTGTATAGTTCATCTTTGTGATGAGTGTCTGTTTGACTACAGCATTACTGGGAATGTTATGTTCCCCACATTTAGTGCTTCTTATCTATGGGTAAGTCAAGCAGTGAAAGGGAACATAATAAAAGCTTTTATGAGAAAGGTGGTTGGTGTTTGGGGCAACTATGCCAGAGTCTGAGAGTTCAGGAGGGCTTCTTGCAAGAAGGGATATACCTGGAGTCCCAAAACATAAAGAGGGTTTAGTGAGATGAGTATGGAAGGAAAGCTGTTCTAAGGAGAAGAAAAATCCTGGACGGCAGGTCAGAAATGAGAACAAGCTGGGTTGTACTAAGGACTGAGAAAATGTTGGTGTGCTTAAGCAGAAAGCAGCACCAAGGGAGGCTGACAAATTACTTCCAGAGCCATTACTATTGTTCAAGTCACAAGTGACAGCAACCAGTCATCATTTGACTAGACCTGCGAAGCTCTCTGTCCCAGAAGACTTGCTGAAGGCACTGTGTATGTATAATTGGATCAAGGATCCCTTCCTTAATTAGATCTGAAGTTCTTCATTTGTTTTCCTTTGAGTAGAAGCCTTCCTTTCAGCTTCAAGTGGAATGGCAACTTTCTTTTATGAAATGTTGAAGTTTTTCATGGAATACTTTGGGAAAACCTGTGGCCAATTTCCTCCCCTGATGATATGCCTGCCTGGCCTCCAACTGCATTCTGAAGAAGCTTGTGTGTGTGTCCCCATGGGGACCAGGAGCTGAGCTACGCTCACATCAAAGCATGTCCATAGCTTCTCCTTTCTGTGCTTTGTGTTCTGAAAGAACTCTGGGCCCCCCAAAATCTTTGGCCAAACTCTGCAAAACCACCAGCAATTGTCATTCTCTTACTTGAAAAATTTAAATATTAGAACACTTGCTTTGCTAGTGCAAATGTACCTTCAAGAGACCCATGGTCACCCATTGCTCAGGCCACGGCGCAGCATCTCCTGGGCCACACAGTCAGTCAACGGCCTTGGAAGTTTCTGCTAACGTGTCAAGATATGACAAGAGCCACTGAGTACATATCAGTTCAGGAAAGATAACATTTACTTAGAATCCTGAGTGAAACTGCATCCATGTGCAGCACAAGCATCTGAAATGAGTCTTGCTGACTGCTCTTTTCTTGTTAAAGGACCCACCCTGACCAAGAAGAGTGAGCTGGCAGGTGAGCACACCTCCACACTAGCATGCCACATCTTCATTAAAAGAAATACTCCTATATTTTCAATGTGCATTTGCACCAACTGGTTTAAATGGAGTTTGACAGGAAATGAGCAGGAGGAAGGCGTAGTTAGAGAAAAGGCTGAGAGGAAACCAGCTGCTGGGTTTGGCTTGTTTCACTGGTGAAGGAGCTGCATTTTATATTTCTTTTCTTAGATTTACATGGTGTTTTTCCTCAGGGAATGCTTGGGTGGCTCAGTCAGTTAAGCTTCTGTCTCTTGATCTCAGCTCAGGTCTTCATCTCAGGGTCATGAGTTCAAGCCCTGCACTGGGTTCCACAACCCAAAAAGAAATCAGAAATAACTTTTATGTTCATCGATAAGAAAATGGACACATGGTGTTCCTCTTCAAAGAGCCCCTGTTCTAAGTGTCCATGGACTGATCGTCTTCTAAACAGAAGAGACATGACTCAATGGCAGAGTAGCCCTGAGGGGGAAGGACAATGGTCAGGCCTGTCAGGCAAGGGGGCCTGGGTTCTGTGTACCTGCTTTGAAAGAGCATCAGCAGATGCAAGAGAGGACACTTCAAGGATGTTTATTGAATTTTCTTCATCCCGTTTGTCTGAGGGGTGGAAAGAGAAGTCATTTTTGAGCTCAGAGGAAAATGGCAGCTTTGACCACGGGTACCAGAATGCTTGAGAGCTGGGTACAATGTCAGCCCGCCCCAGAAGGACTGCAGATCCAAGTGACTGTCAGACGTACACCCACAGTCCTCTCTGTCCTGTGACTTGGGTGACAAGCACAGATACTGATTCTCCAGGTAAAAGATTATTGAGGATGAAACACAGCCCAGGCCAGGAACAGGGATGGACAGATGTACAAGACACCGTGTCTGCTTCAAGAAGCTCCTCGCAGTCAAATGAGAGATTCTGCAGGATAATTAAGCAATTCAGAGACCCTCCCAAACTTTCAGGGAAATGAAGACAAAGCACCTAAGAGCAAAATACTGTTTGAAAAATCAGGATATTAGATCGACGACGCTAAATCTTGAGTCTTACGTACTTGATGAACACTCATGAGTTGTCATGTCTAGGTATCGGGATAAGAGGACCCCCTTTCCCTGAAAAAAACAAAACAAAACAAACAACGGAACAGCAGGGACAACAAACAGTTCCTGCCTCCATGCAGGGAAGCTAGACAGACAGGGTGCCACGGGACAGGCTGGAAAGCCCGTGACCCCTTCCTGCAGGGCCTGCAGCAGGAGCCCGCCCATTGCTGAGTCTGGGGCAGGGGTGAGCTGCTTAACTGTTGGCACAATTTGTGCTGTTCTTGACCTCGGGAGGGAAGACAAAGACAGTGGGAGCCCACATGGATGGACTGGGCCTCACTGGACCGGTGGCCTGCAGGGGTGGTGGCTTCTTACACTGGGCTGGGCATGCACCTGGTGGAGCACTTGGAGACGGCACATGGAGCCCCTGGGGGTTGGGGAACCAGAAGCCTGGCTGCTTGCCCAGGACCATGGCGAGCCAGTGAGCTGCAGGTCACATCTGAGTATGTGGCCACCAGCTCCCTTGCTCCCTCAATAGCATGAGTGTGCCTGTTGTTGTCCCCATTCCCCCAGAACTACAGGCTCAAGGGACCTGCAGGCAAAGCCATCCTAGCTTAGTGGAGAAGGTCTGGCACAAGCCGCCACGTCTAACGTGAGGCCCAAGTGTGCAGAGCCCTCATGAGCCGAGCATCTCCTCCGGTCCCCCAGCATGTGCCCAGTTCCAGTTCCCAATATTACCCCAAAGCAGGGACAGGACGCGCCAGCAGATGGCCTCTCCCAGGAGCATGGGTGAAGAAGAATGTTTAGACATGGTCCAGGAAGTTTTTCTAATCTGTGTACACATGTAGTATACGAAAGTGACTTTAAAGTTCTCATGGATTTTGGTCTCATTTGTTCCTGCAAATTTTTTAATATCCATGTGCTCCCAGATCAGTTACATAACTACCTTCAGATATCCACTGGGCTATTGATATAAACAGAAATAACTGTCATTAAAAGAATAACCGTTTCTGGGGGCGCCTGGGTGGCTCAGTGGATTAAGCCTCTGCCTTCAGCTCAGGTCGTGATCTCGGGGTCCTAGCATCGAGCCTCACGTCAGGCTCTCTGCAAAAGCAGGGAGCCTGTTTCCCCCCTCTCTCTGACTGCTTCTCTGCCTACTTGTGATCTCTGTCAAATAAATAAATAAAATCTTCTTTAAAAATAAATAAGTAAATAAATAAAATAACCATTTCTGTTTTTTTTTAAATTAAGGAGACTTTTCAAATAAAAGGCAATAAAATTAAGAGCTTATTAAAGCCAAGACCCTGTTTTCTACCCCAGTGATTCTCAAATCCTGCCGCCTGTTGGAATCATCAGAGGAGGCTAATTAAAGCAGCATATCTGCATTTTTTTCAAGCCTTCTAAGCGAGTCTGGTGTGCAGCCACATTGAGAACCAGTGTGTCCCGGTCCCTCATTTCGACTGGCTTGAACAGGGGCATCAGAACGTCTTCGGTGAAGTGAAAATGCCAACCGCAGACTCACTTTGCTCCGGTGTGGCCGTTTTGCGCCAGCCGTGAGCCCACAGTTACAGGCTCACGGATCCACTGACCGAAAGTGCAAACCACAGAGACTTCCCGGACAAGGAACGGTAAGAGGAAGAAGGCAAATTGGATTAAGCCACATTTAAATCACATGATTCCATGTAGCAAAGGCATGGCAAGTATGCCGTCATTCCCTTTCCTCTGTGACATTCGACCTTGCCTTTCATTCCAAAATCTGGCTTCCCAAAAAGATTACTGAGGACTGCAACAGATTTGTAGGGAAAGTCACAGGCGATGAATAGAGTCCCTTTCCTTCTTCCGCCCCCAAGAACCCCCCCACCTGAAACCAGCCAAGTACCCTGCCTATGAGAAGACCAACTTCATTATGATTCAAGAACAAAAAAAAAAAAAAAAGGACAAAAGCTATAAATTTCAAACGTTCGCCTTTTCAATAACTTAACTCAGCCAATAAGCATCACGTAAAATTGATTCCTAATAAGGAAATGAATAAATACTACTTAATAGCTTTAGTAACTATGTAGATGTGGAGAAATTATGGTCTAGGAAAATGATCGCCTCGCCTCTCCACTGCCCATTTCCTGCTGTGGAGAACTCGGGGTCTCGAGTTGCTTGGACTACGTCTGGCAGAGCTCACGTGACCACCCCCTTCTGCCCTGTGCCACCGTGCGGGTCCCTCACATGCACGGGGACAGTGCCTCCGGTCGCCAGCGCTTTGATCTTCCGCAGGGCTTTCCTCCCAGGCTCCATTTCCTCTCTGCAAAACGGGACTGGATCCCGCCTCACAGAATCTCGAGGATTAAATGAGATCATGCATGTCAGATCCTGAAGGTCAGCGTCAAACAGCCGCTGAATACGCCGTCTGCCCTTTCCGGGCTGGACCAACACGTTCTTTGGAAGGGGGACCCGATTTCACACCTGGTCGGGTATTTTTTTATTGTTTCTTCATGGGTGTTTTCATCATTTGTTTCCTCTGTGCCTCTGCCAAAGGAGGGGGTCAACAGATCTTCATGGCATTGGATCAGCCCTGAGGTTTTTCAAAAGCGTAGAGATTATTGTGTTAAATAATACGTCATTTTTCTCCAAAAGACTCGAGTGCTCTCCTTCCAAATGCCTCATCAGGTCAATTTTTGTATGCTTTAAAGTAAAAGTTATTAATGACGCAGTATGAAATGGATTAGCTCGCATCATCTCTGCCGATTGAGAATCAGAACATTCTGGCTTCATAACAGCAGGAGTCATCAAGAACGCCTCGAGCTCACGAAGACTGCTCCCTAAAGAGTCCCGATGACGCAAGGGATGGCTTCTCAGCATTGAGACGTGGAACATAACAGATGAATCCTGGAAATCAAGATGTTGAGAAAAAGTAAATCAGGAAGAGTAAAGTGAACGGAGAGGCTGCAACTGCTTACGTAAACAACGCCTAGAAAATAAACTAAAGCTTGTTGTCGACGCTCCTTCTCCCCAGGGACAGGTGTGTGTACAGCAAAGGTCTCCAGAAGTGTCAGCCCATGGCTTGGAAAGCATGTTCAGACCAGGCTACTTTAAATTCTACAGGAACGGACTAAAGTGATTTAAACTTTTCATTCCTGTTGTAAACGGGCATTCCACTTTCTGTGTAAGGTCATATGATTTTCCTAGATTTATAGCTGCATCAAAAGACAACAGTTAAAATTTATTAGTAAGATTTCTGGGGTGACATTTAAAATGTTAAGAATGTTAAGAATGTGCAAGTGTCAGGCTTATCCTCTGACGATGGCCTTTAGTCTTGCTACATGGACTTCCATCATGCAAATTGGGAATAATTGATCTAATAATGAGAGGATACAACCTGAATTACTGCAGACCTCCGTTGATCAGGAGGAACCCAACTCGAGCCCAGAGAGGACGAGGCGGCCGTCCTACGCGGGGCTTGGTGTGAAGCCTGGAGAGGATCTGGACTTGTCGGAGTGAGAAACAGGGCAGGCCTTGAGTGCAGAGTTCAAGAAAGGGGAAGACATGTAAAAAGCAGTTGTCAGCAAGAATTAGGGAAAATAAGTGCTTTCGTTTTGTGCAGGGATTTTACTTAGAAACTACTTATTTGATATTTATGTTTCAGAGTTTCACACTTGGAACTATGAAAAAAGTATTCATATTGAAGTTCCTGCCAAAATAAACCATTTTGTTGTCTTGGGTTTGAAACACCAACCCCTTTTCCGAAGGAAATTTCACTATATGGAGATTTGTATAGGGTTTTCTGAAGAAGGCAACTAATCAGCTATAAAAATAAAAATTAAAATGCAGCAGATTTTACTACTTCCTATCGCAGCAGACATCCTCATCTGGTTCAACAGGGCAAGCATTTTGCCACACAACTCTACGTTTGCCCTCCTTCAGAGTACTTGGCCACAGTATCCTCACTTGGCTTTGGGTCGATCAAAATGTTTAATCTGCAACGGTGCCTGCTCCCCCCAAAATAACTAGCCCATTTTAGCTAATGACGGCCGACCACAGCGGGCCCTGCGTGAGTTTCAATATCAAGATGAATGAAACCAAAGAACCTCCCTTCAGGTACATGGGAAGCATTGACTCTTGTTAGCAGCTCTACGAAAAATTGATCCCAAGTCTCCAATCTGCACGTCTGAGAAGAATGAATAATTTCAGGAAGGGTCTTGACAGAAGGTGGGAAATAGCCACTTTCCTTTTTACTTTCTTCACTACCTGGAGATCACGTGAAATGTTGTCTGATTTGTCCTTTTGGAAATATCCTGCCTCCACTGGTTCATTTGCTCCTGGTGTCCAGCATCACTTCCATGAATTCTGTGGCCCCAGGACCCCTTTCTAGCACTCAGGTCTCCCCCGGCTCCATCTGGAAGGCTCATCGTAGCGGTCCTTACAGCATGGACAGCTACACAGCTCATCCTCCTGTCATATGTCTACGCGAGGTGCGAATTCTAGAGAAACCTCAACCACGAAGAAAACAAAGCCTGTCCTTACTTGGTCAGTGACGGTAACTTAACACCAAATATCTTACTGGAACATCTTCAACAGAGGTGAGCCAGGACAGGATTTTAGCAAACAGGAGAACTAAAATCCATCTACAGAGGTTACAAAGTCTCTTTTTCTGTCCCTGTTGCCTGAATTTGGCTGCGTCCTGCAGTCGCACGAGGTGCTGGGAACGACTTGAAACACAGTCAGCATGCGGGACTTCTCTGTGCATTTACGTGGGTTCTCCTGGAGGAGGCATGTGGGCCTCTGTTTCTTCCCAGCACTTGTCATACACGACAGACCAAAGTGAATCATGAACATCTCACGGACCCGGCCTGTTCTTTTCTTCCCTCCGAAACGATCACCGGATTCCGGTGGAACATCCCAGCCATCCCAGTCCTGCCGCTTCTCCCCTCTTTGACTTGGGGCAAGCCATTTCACTCTTTCTCAATTATAAAGTTGAGGAAATGATGTCATCTCCCCAGAGCGCAGTAAGAAGGCGTGAGGTCACACGTGGAAGCCCCTGGCGCGCAGCAGCACTCCCTACACAGTGACTCTTGCTTTAGCTGGGACAAAGGAGCCCTTCGTAAAGGAAATATATTCTGCTCCCATAGTGGCCCAAGTGCGACTTCCTGGGAAATGCTCTAAGTGCTTCGCCGCCACTCTCCTTCCTGAGCCCTGCATCCCCATAGATTTCAACGTGCCCCTGGCCCGTCCAGACTGAGTTGACAGGCCTCCTTTCAAGTCAAGCCAAAGAAATGAGCGCCTAATTTCACAAAACTGTTCCTCTGTGGCCCTGGGTTTGGAACTAGAAACTCTTGCAAATGTTTATCGCGGGAGAACGCATGGACAAATGCAGGGCGTCCGCGGTGGCTGAAGTCACGAGTCCGGGTAGCTCTCCGTGCGAACGAGCAGGAGGTCCGTGCAAAACCCAGAGAAGAGAATGGGGTTTGATCCTACGCATCAGGTCACCAGACTACAGGGAGATGCGGGAAATAGTCCCATATTCTCCCTCTTGTCACGCGCACAGAAAGATGCCCGAGAAGCTGACTCTGTTGGCTCGGGTGTTTCTGAAACTGCCGACATCAGGCCGGAGGTTCGTGGAGGCCGGGGCTGCCGTCCGTCGGTCCGTGGAAGGCGGGAGCAGGCGGGAGCAGTAACCGGCCGCCGATGAGCAGTGCCGCATGGATGTAGTGAGCCGTTCTGTAGACCCACGCGTGGGGAGTGAGGAGGGGCCAGCGCGATGCGCCTCCGTTCCTCCTGGACTCCCCGACGCTGCTGGACCTCCTGGACAAGACAGGGACGGTTACTAAACACGGCTGGACGCCAGGATTGCTGTAAGCAGTTGTCACTGACGAATTCATTCATTCCTCCTCACACTCTCATAGGACAGCTGCTGGTACCCCATTTCACTGAGGAGTCAACGGGGCTCCTCAGTGCGGAGCTGGGCCCACACACGCACACTCGCACACTCACCCACACCGTCACACATGCTTACACACACACTCACACTCTGTGAAGTCAGCAGCTGAGAGGCATAGAAGCCTGCGGAGAGATCCAAGGGGAACAGCTCTGAGCCGAGCATACCCCTGCAGTGGGTCACTCTCTACCCGGCAGGGACGGGCATCCAGGAGGCAGACCCACGAGGGAGAAATCCCCGCATTCAGTCATTACAAGTCTCAGAAGACGAGGGGGTGCCTGAGCACATAGCTTCTCGGGCGGAACATTCCAGAGGTATCTGGAATCCTCAGGGTCGACAAGGAGAGCAAGTTCACACAGAAGGAAGACACGGGATAGGTTTCTAAGAGGAGGTGCCTGCCCAAGGCCGTTCAGCTGGAGCAAGTTCTAGAAGACGAGCTCCCAGTCCACACAGGCACCTATGCAGCCCCCAGAACCGAGCAAACATTCAAATACGAAAATAAATACTCAAGATAAGCATGGGATCTCCTGGAGGAGGCCTGGATATGGCCCCACGGCCCTCACTGAGCGCCTGGTCTCCTGTGACGTTCTTTGGGAAGAGTCGCCCGGGCCGGGGAGGGCAGAGAGTGGGGGACCTGGTGAGGGCCTGGGGCAGGAACATGGTGAGCGACGCCAAACGCTCGGGCTGCGGGAAGAGAAAGTGCTCGAACTCCCACCTGAAGGTTTCCAAAGCCATTTTCTAGGCTGAAAAATGACATGGACATTTTGCCAATCCACAGTTCTGAGAGCATTAATAAGGACGATTAGTCGCCTATAACCGTTACTCCTGGTGTGGCCTCGCGCTCTGCACTGGTAGTAAAGGAGGTTGTGCCAGGGCTGACAGCGACGTCTGGCAGGCCACCGTGTCCCTCCTGCACGCCCGCTCCTCTGAAATGCTCCCCGTTGGCAACACCTGCACACCCTTCAGAACTGCTGCAGACCGGGCGGTGTTCCAACCCGCTTCACCTCACTGGCTTCTCGGCCACACCCATGGCTCAGGAAGTGGGAAATCAGCACCTTCACATGTGCTCCCTGAATCCTGCGTCTGCAGCCCACGAGGCACGGATCAAAGTAGAGCAACAGGAAGTGAACATTCAGTCTTACGCTGCCTCTGCTCTTCAGGCACTCCCTCAGACTGCTACAGGCCAGGCCAGGGTCCCACTTGCAGGCCTACTGTGTGCTGGGTTTCCTCCCTCTTGCGTGTGCATGTGCACATATGCATATGTGTACTGGTGCGTAAGTGGTACATGCACGGCTATGTGTGTGTGTGTGTATATGTGTAGATGCATGTGTGTCTATGTTGTGTGCATATGTGTATTATGTGTGTAGGTGGATGTGTGTGCATGTGTACGTGAATGTGCATGTGAGTCTATGTGCATCTGTGTGTATGTGTTGGTGTGTGTGGTGTGTGTACCTGCTGTGCTGTGTGTGCACCTGCTGTATTGTGTGTGCACGCATGTGTGTATACATACATGTACCCTAACATCACTCCTGGGAGGTTGGTGTTTCCCCCCCACACAGTGTGACTGTGACACACTGTGTGACAGTGTGATTGCTATCCTGCTCTGAGCCTGTGATGAGGCCATTTGAGCTCATGCTTGTTTGATGGCCAAGCCTATGTTCTAATTCCACAAGGCAGTTGGGACAGAGGTGCCTTGGAGTGGGGACAGGTGGAGAGTGCAGCCCAACGATCCACAGGCAGGTGCCATCAACTTGGGGAGGAGATAGCGCCCTGCCTGGATGGGGACTCCTGACAGCCCGAAGGGACGGGCAAGGAGGCTCACCTGCCCCACAATGAGGTTACACCTCCTAGCGCTTACGAATCTGCACATACAGTGTGGTGACTGATGAATCGTCCGTAGCGTACTCCCATCTACAGATGGAGCTCTTCCAAACCGAGGCTTGCATTCTTCACTACATCTAACAGCGAAATAACTTCTCTGAGAAACAAGGAGTATCTTTGTATCTGTGTGTGCCCCCAGATACAACACCCAGGTGCATGGGACAAACCAGGAGAACATTCCTAATGCTTGAAGTTATTATAGAACACCAAAAACATGAATACAAAATGCAGTAGAAAACTGCACACTAACAGACAATTCTCATACATCTATGCAAAATAAAGATCTAGTAAACTTATGAGAAAAAAATGATCCTCACTCATCATCAGGAAGGGAAAAAATGAAATAACGTGTTTCATTTATCAAGCTGGAGTGTGAGAGCCATTCAGTTCTCTGTTGTATGTTGCTGTATATTGAAGGGTTCCTACAACGATAATATGATTACGGCTGTCATCAGAAGACAGTGCTGTCACTGTGGGCAGGTTCGAAGAAGTTGCTCTTCCTTTCGTACAAGGTAGATCCACACGACATCCTTAAGTCCCTGTCCATGTCCACGTGAGAAAAGTCTGGTGAACCATGTTCCTCTAAGAGGCCTCTGGACACGGCCCGTCCCAACCCACTTCGTAAAACAGCTAGAACTAAAGTCATGGTCACTTCTGCCTCTGCGCACAGGTAGTCACCTCTGCCTTCCATGTAGACAACACAACAGTCTTTCACCGGGCTACCTCAAGGGCTTTAACTTACCGTTTCCTAAAGCAACCGGGATCAGAACCACCCTTACAAAATCCAGGAAGTGTTCTGGCCTACATGCGATGCACACCATTTCCTCCTGACTGGGCTCCACCAGCAGATACCAAAGGTCAAGCACAATTTCCTGCCTTCACCTAGAATTTCCGGGCTTTATTGAGTTGAGTTCAAATGTTGCCACTCCTCACTTAAAAATATGTTGCCACAACTGAGTGGATTCAGCAGCCTTCTTTCAGGAAAACAAAACAAAACAAAACAAATGAGAGAGAGATTGAGAGTCACCTCCCTCCTTAAACAATGGACTCATCCAAACTCTTCACCCACCCGCCCAGCACCCAATAGCGTAAACATGATGTTACCTTGTTCAGGCAGTGACTTCCGTGTGCTCACATCAAAGCCCTGAGTGTCTCTGCAGAAGAACTCAGCCTTCCAGACCCTTGTGAGCTCAAGCACATCCCTGGCCAGTGTGCGGGATGCTTCTGATCCAGCGAAAATGTCAACAGCTAGTGCACGTCCCTGGGTGTGTGACTCAGGAGACCTAGTGTACACTCACTTCCTGAAACACTCAGCATGCTGAGCGTAAGACACTTTCCATGTGAAGGCAGGGGCTTCCCGCTTTAGATGCTCCTAATTCAAATTCTGGTAAATGCAGAAACGTGCACTCTACCGGATTTAGAGCCCCTGAAGTAGGACCTAATCAATGAATGACCTCAAGGTCACCTCTGCATTCTTCTCAAAATCAAGAAGTATTGTTAAATTTTTACTGTGCCCAGGTTTGAAACCATTTAGGAAGAAGGAATAAAAAGACAAAAAAAAATGAGTAGAGGACAAGACTACAGGGAAAAGAAACACAGGAAAAGAAAAGGAGGGAGAGAAGGCTGGAAGTGCCCCCAATCTGAGGTCAGCGACCTGCCCCTCTACTGAGCACTTGATCTGGCACCATGTACACTGAAGACTCACTCTACTGTCCTCACATACACAACAAGATTGTGATAGACACTCAAATATAAACGTGAGGAATGTGTCCTTTCTACTGAATTCAAGATTTCCACAAAAACTTATGGACAGAATTTCCAATTTATCCAATAACATATCAGTATTTTTTTCTCTAAAATAATCTCTAAATCTTGCCTTAGTATAAAGCTTTTAAGGTATCATTATGGTACATGAAGACTTTTAAAGCTTATTTTGTATCAGGGATTATTTTCTTTGTTTTCTTCTTTTTGTTTTGTTTTTTATTTTCTATTGCTGTATTTCCCTCCAGAAACATACCTACTTACAGTCCTGTCACTGTGTCTCACCTTTGCCAATGTGGATATTAACAGTGTTTCAACTGTGAGGCCTTAGGTTATTGTATTTAAAGACAATTTTTTTTAGAAAGCCATTATTGTTCCTCAAGATCTGAATTTTGTGTGATTCATTTAATCCAAATGCACTTCCAGGAGAATTAATGTTATTATTCCCAATCTCATGATGGATATCTCAGTGAACATAGGACTTGCTAAAATTAAATATGGTCTAGAATGGATTGACTATAAACTCAATCCAAGGAAATCATGTTTTTAAAAGAGTTGAACAGCTTCTTGTACTTCAGATTCATGGCTTACATGTAAAATTTTCATAAAGCTTATATGAAATATAATACATGATTTTTGCATTGCTGAAAACAAAATCAACAAAATATTTAGTTGCATTTAATCCCGAAAAATCTGAATACTTTAAATTTTCCTCTATTCCAATGTTTTCACTCCCCTAATTTAGTAAGCCAACCACATTGAATCAATCTTATTCGTAATTGATCCAATGTTGTTTATAATTGGGTGTGTCTCTTCAGCCATGGCTTCCCCAGAACTTGACTGACTTGGGATTCACAATCTTGAATTCTCAACTTCTTCTCCCTGGTGCTACTTCTATGCTCACTCAATGACTTGTCCACACAAACCTGATGTAGCTACTTAGCATTCTTAGTTCCAAGAAATTTAAGAAAAATATTCTAAATATCTTTAAACTTGGGGCACTGGGGTGGCTCAGTCATTAAGGGTCTGACTTCAGCTCAGGTCATGATCCCAGCATCCTGGGATTGAGCCCTGCATCAGGCTCCCAGCTCCTTGGGAAACCTGCTTCTCCCTCTCCAGCTACCCCTGCTTGTATTCCCTCTCTCTCACTGTCTCTCTCTCTCTCTGACAAATGAATAAATAACCTTAAAAAAAAAAAAGATCCTTGAATTTAATTTGTCTAATAAGAGACTGACCATTTTATATTTGGCTGCACTGCCCTCTGCTATTTCTTCAGTGCTGACCATCTTTGTTAATGGAACACTGATGGTTCACCCAACTTCTTCTTTCTTTGTCTCTTGTTTCTTGTTCATCTATCCTGTTTCTAACCTACCTTCTCCACCATGACTAAGTTGCCTTTATTTATTTCCCATTTTATTATTTTAAGATAGGTACTCTCATTCACTTTATTCACCCTCACTGTGACATGGAGCAGCATGAGGAAGGGGAATCCTATCATAACAAGTAGCCAGACATGGGAAGTCTCTTTATCCCCACAGGTCAGAGACTCTCCTCCTCTCCCTAGAAATCCTAGGTGGCTCAGTCTGGGGAATTGTCATCTGTCTCCTCAAGCAGCACCAGAACTCCAGCAACACAAAATAAATTTAGCAGACCAAAACAACACCACAGAAATGAAAATTTAATTGTCATCGGATCCACAGCCTACAAAGACAGGCGAGAACCTACATGCAAACCCTAAATATGGTGACTCTCTTCTAATGTAAAATATTTTAAAAGACTCAAAGACTCCTAACATAATAGTGAAAATATCCAAGATACAAAAAAAAATGCCCATCATACCAAAAATCAGAAAATTACAAGTTGAATGAGAAGTTAATCAACTGACACTAACACTAAGATGAATCAGATGTTAGAATTATCTGACAAGAATTTTAAAGTACCCAGCATAAAAATGCTCTGATAAGCAATTACAGCATATCTTGAAACAAATGAAAAAGAAGAGGAATGTCAGCAGAGAAACAGAAGTCATACAAAAGAACCAAATGGAAATAATAGAACTTAAAGATACAATAACAGGATTTTTTTAAATAGTAGAGTGTTCAATAATAGAATGGAGAAGACCAAGTATAGAATCAGTGAAGAGAAGGACAGATCAATGAAACATATCTAGTCTGGACAACAGAGAGAAGACACAATATGAGTAAGTGAATTGACACCACAAACGGGGCTGATAAAAGATCATTCACATCATATCCTTTCAGAAGGTGGGCAGAAAAACTGCAAGGCTACAAGAATATTTGAGGAAATTATGTATGAAAACTTCTCAAATTTGGTAAATGCCCTAAACATACAGATTCAAGAAACTGTATAAAACCCAAATAGGGTAACACCAAAGAAATTTACACTGAGGCCACTCAGTGTAATTAATTAGGCCACTGAAAACTAAGGAGAAATGATACCTTACCTAGAGGGGAACATGAATTTAACTGACAAGAGATTTTCTCAGTGGAAATTATGGAGATTTTCTCAGTAGATTTTCTCAGAGATTTTCTCAGTAGAAATTATGGAGGCCAGAAGAAAGTAGCACAATGTTTTTCAAGTGCTAAAAGAATTGTCAACCAGTAAAACTATTCTTCAAAATGGAGAAATAAAACATTCTTAGATGAAAAGGGGAAAAAAAGAATTCCTCACTAGCAAATCAACTCTGAAAGCATGACTAAAGTTAATCCTTCAAGCATATAGAAAATACAAGAAAAAGAGGAAGAAGGAGAAGAAGAAGAAGGAGGAGGTGGAGGAGGGGAAGAAGGAGAGGAAGAGGAAGAGGAAGAAGAAGAGGAAGAGGAGGATGAGGAAGAAGAAGAGTAAGAAGAAGAAATAATTTTGGAGCATCAAAAAAGATAAAAGAACAATGAAAAGAGTATAAGTATGAGAACATATCATAGACTATCCTTTTCCTTGTGAATTTTTAAATAATATGTGATGCTTGAAACAAGGATTATAAGATAATCAGACACTCCAGAAAGTTTCTCTTAAATGTGTAGAAGTAAAGATACCTACAGGGAAGTAAAGTGTCCACACTTCACTCAAATTTGTAAAATGTTGATACCAATAGACTGTGATAAGTCATATAGGTATATTGTAACACTCAGAGTAAACACCAAGAAAACTATACAAAGAGATACATTCAAAAACACTATAAATAAATCAAGATGGAGTCCTAAGGAACCCACAGGAAAGCAAGAAAATAGGAACAGAGGAACAAAAAAAAAGAAAGAAAGAAAGAAAGAAAGAAAGAAAGAAACAGAAAACAAATAATAAAATGGCAGACTTAACCCTTACTATATCAATAAATACTTTAAGTGTAAATGGTCTAAATACACAAAGTAAAAGGCAGAGATTGACATGGTGGAGAAAAAAAAAATCAGGACCCAACCATATGCTGCATTAAAGAAATTCATTCTAAATTCAAACCCATAGATTGATTGAAAGTAGAAGGATGGAAAAATGATATCATGCAAATATTTATCCCCAAAGAGCAGGAGTAGCAATATTAGTTCAGAAAAAGTACACTTGAGAGCAAAGAAAATCATTAGATAAGAAAGAAAAAAGAAGGACATTACCTAATGATAAAAGGATCCATCTGTCAGGAAGATATATATGTGAATGCATCAAACAACAGAGACTCAAGAAATATGAAACCAAGCCTGACAGAGCTAAAAGGAGAAATAGACAAACCTACAATTACAGTGAAGGACTTCAGCACCATGTCTATATGAGTGACAGTTTTATACTAGACAGAAAGTCAGCGTGGATATAGTTCTGAGCAAAAAATCAACCAACAGAACATACAGAACACTCCATTCAACAGCAGAATATTCATTTTTAGGATTTTATTTTTTCTAAAGATCCATGGGACAGTTACCAAGGGGGGAAAAAGAGCATATCCTAACATGCCGGACCATAAAACAAAAACCTTAAAAAATTGAAATAATGCATAGTATGTGTTCTGAAACATGGATCCATTCATGATTTAAAAAACAAAATGAAACATACAAAAGAAACATCTCAGAAAACTAGGAATACAAGGATACCTCAATTTGATAAAGAACATCTCCAAAAAAATCAACATCTAACATTATACTTGATGATGGAAAACTGGGTGATACTCCCTTAAAACTGGAGACAAGGCTGGGATGACCACACATCCTACTTGAAATTCTAACAACTTCAGTAAGGCCAGAAAATAATCAATACAAAGCATATAGAATAGAAAGGAAGAAACAAAACTCTCCCTACTTGCAAATGGCATTATTTCCTTCATTATTTCTACAGATTCACAAAGAATCCATAAGAAATGTTCAACAAGTTGAGTTCAGTAAGTTTGCAGGAAGAAGATCCACATGGAGAAGTTGACTACATTTGGATATATTCACGAGGGGAAATCAAAATTAGAAACATAAGACCATTAGCAATCAATTAAAAAATGAAATACTTAGTGTGTAAACTCAACAAAACATATACAGGACCCATAAACTGAACAAATTAAAACACAGATGAAAGAAATCAGTAAAGACCCAAACAAGGAGGAGCCCTTGTGTACCCACATCAGCACAGCCCTCACCACGAATGTCTCTTCTGTCACACACGGTCATCATCACCACCACAGCCCCATGAGACTGTATTATGATTTCTCAGCTTCTCATCAGAATCCAGCTGCTAAACCATAAACTGCTTGAGGATGGGACTGTGAATTTCTCGCTCTTATTTTCCGGGCCTAGCCCAGAGCCTGGCACGTAGAACACGTTGGGTTACCACCAACTAGATCCCCAGGAAGCCTGCCTGAGGCGGTCAACAATGGCAGGCCCTTCAGAACTGTCTTATTGGTAGAGAGTCATTGGAAAGTCATGTCCCTGGTGGTTTTGTGTTAGCGCATGGATGGCAAAAGTCCACAGGCAGTGAGTTGAGGAATGAGGGGCGAGAACAGGGCAAAAGTGTGGCCAAACCAGCATTTGATAGGATGAAAGAATTTGAGGAAATGTTGAGAGGAAGGAGCCATTGAAGGGACAGAAACAAAAGAGAAGCAAGGGGGACAGCTCATGGAAGGAGCCCCAGGAGTGAGGAGAGCTGGTGCAGGGCACACGTAGAGGAGAGGCCTCCCTTGCAAGGAGGCCAGAGGCAAATGGGCATGGCTCAAATATTGGAAGGTGCACACTTCAGGGCGTCCGACCCTCTGTGTTAGCAGTTGTTTATTTAAAGAGCAGCTGTAAGTGAGGCACAGTCTTCAGTGGGTTGACCGGGTTTGAAGGTGTAAGGAGTGTCACGAAGAAGGCTGTTATCCAGCAGGGAAACGTGGTCATCTGGTGTCCCTGAGAGATGAGCTGACAGCCATCCGCAGTCTCCACAGCACCAGGCATCCCGTCAGGCAGAGGTCAAGGATCCCGGCACAGCACAGGGATGGGGTGAGCGGGACTGAGTGCCTGGAAGAGTCTGTGGGATTGGCCCCACAAGCATCCCCTGCCTCCTCCGACTCCCTCCTGTGTCTGTGCATGCTTCTGGGCTCTTGGACTCCAGCCCAAATCTCGCCAGCCTCCACTTTGCTGTATTTCTGATTCTACACAACCACTGTTTCCCACAACGTTTCTACTAACAAAGCTTATTCATTGTCCTAGCAGCAGAAAAGATTCCAAAATTCATCTTCTCCATAATTCAGACCCAAGTCAGCGCCACGGCAGGCTTGGGTAATTTGGCCAACTCGCCGGCCACGATTCCTCACGTTGTAATCCATCATCATTATGAGCTGCATTCACAACATTTCTTCCTTTGGCATTAAGTCTGAAATGCAAAGGATTGTTAGGACAGAGAGAGATGAACCAATGAGATACTGAGACCCAGATATGTGCTTTGTTAGAAATGAAAATGGAAATATGATTCCAGGGGAAAAAGGACTTTGTCGCAACATGGTCACACACTCCTTTCAAAACATGAAAAATAAATTCACCCTCAAGAAAAAGAAGAAAAATGGATCTGACAGATTCATTCCCTCATATCTTGAGGTTTCTCCTCTGAGCCTATGCATCAAGGATCAGCAGGAACAAGCAAGGCCACGCCGTCAGGAAGACAGCCCGCACGCTCGTTGTTACTGAATGGGTCCTCTCCTCACTGGTCCATGGTTTTTAACCCAAATGTGATTAAGTGGCTTGTCCCAGAAATGAAAAAAGTCAGCTTCCAGCCGAAACGTAAATAGATTACATACCCAGTGAGTTTCACTCTCGCGCCCAACGTTCACTACAAATTTGAACGTCGGTACCTTTGATTGTATTTCTAATCCAGAAGGGACAAAATATCCTTCAGTAGCTCATTAATGACACATTCTTTCTTGTGGTCTTTTGATGTAGGGCAGAATGGTGCATGTTGAGCAGAATGATGGAATGTGGGCAGAGACTCGGCAGATCCTCAACCACTCGGTGATGTTATGGATGAAGTGCCTGCAGATCAGGAAGGAAGGGGGCTTACATGCCCAAGTTCTCTGGACTGGAGCCCCGTGTCCCACCACACATTAGCTGTAATGCACAGACATACAAGGCCCTCAGTCTAGCTGGCACTTGCCCTTCTTTGCTTAGTGGGTAGACTCTCCCCACAGCTAATCGTAGATGTCGATAAACCGTGCCTGAGACTCAGTAGATATCAACAGGTATGCTTTAAATGTCCCCTGAAATCGAGGAAAACAAGAACCCCCTTTGATCTCATTGGAAGTCCCAACCACAAATGATTCTCAGATACCAGTAGACCCTTGACAATTTCCCTACCGAGAATAATACAATTTGGCAATTTGTTATAGAATTAACATGACCATTTCTGAACCAAATTGTGGAACACTAAGTCTAACAATGGTCTTTTTTCTGATTTATGAACTGATTTATAATTATTCATCACTTCATTATACCATTAATGAATCACTTCACTGGAAAATTTGTAAATTACTTGAATTCAGAATTGTCTCAGAAAATCCAAAATAACTACATGGCAAGATCTAAAGATCCAATCACACACAGACCCAAACAACTTGGACTCTTTGATGCTCATTTTGAGTAAGTCTCATCTCCAAAGGCATAGGAAAATTTTACTGTTTCCAAATTTACTATGTAATGTATAACTCCCCATATAGGTCAGCTTAAAGGAAGATCAATGATCTAATATGCTTATGGTAAGCCTACCATAACCTGCCACTAACACACCATCTTCCTTTTATGAATGGGGGGAAACAAGCTCATTCACAATCATGGTAACATTGTTTCATCTGTTCCTGTTAATAGTTAGTAGCCTGTGGATCCATTCCCAGAGTTTATCTTGCAATCTGCCTGAGTGCACAAAGATGGTGTGGTTTTTCTGACAGACATCTCTGCCACCTTCACACCTACTAAAATCAAGTGTCATGTTCTGCTGTTAATACTGAGATGGAACACATAAAGGCCAGGTAACACCTTCACAACGTTAGATAGATCCCCCAGTCAAGATTCTATCGAGACCATATAAAAAGTCTCAGGATGTTTAATGAAATCATGAAATCATGACACTCTCCTTACTTCTAAAGGACCCAAATCAGCCAGTTCTTATGGTGTTAAACCAGTGGCCCAACAGGGTATGTATAAAAAAATAAACAAATAAAAACCAGTCACTATTGTCTGGAAGTTAGAGAAAGAACATCTCTAACTGGGGAGGAAGTGGAGAGACCCTTGCAAGCGCATCTTCCAGAGAAAATCAAGAGGAAGCATTTAGAAGGATTTGGTCCCCCAGCTTTGCTACAAACTTGTTACTAACTAGCCACCTGAGTCAGACAACCTCACAGGGGTGGGATGTTAGACTCCCACGCAAAATGAAATTATCCGACGTTCCAGCACCAATATTTTATTTACATTTTGCTAAGTTTGGAATTCAATGTGCTGCTTGAAAATACTTTTTAAAGCAGATTTTCCAGAAGACAGAGTAATGACTGGCAAAGGATAGGTTCTCAGTAAATAAACACTACTGAGTGCAGAAGCGTGTGGACCAGATAGGGCCCCTGGTGATGAGGGCACACAGCTACCACGAGCTGCCGTGTCACCTTCCTTCCGTATTCAGAGAAGACATAGAGTGTTTCTTCATGTGGGCTAAACTGGCGTGACGAACTGAGCCTTCATGTATGTTTTCAATCTTTATTAGGAACAGATTAGCCTAAAACACCGTGGGGACTTGCCACAGGATTCGTGTTTTTGCTGTCGAGCTAACACATTCTCTCTGTTTCCGATTTTCTCGTCCTTCTTTCCTCTGTCCCCACTCCCCCTTTTTTTAATGTAACTAGAGAAAATGGCATGTTAATTCCAGCTCCACCTCTGCTGGGTCATTCTCAGGTCAGCAGATCAGAGACACCAACAGAAGAAAGAAGACAGTGCGCTCCAACTGCAGGGCAGAATGACCCGGCCATCCGTCAGGCCCGCACACGCTTGAACAATGACAGTCATCTGTCAGAAAGCAGGAGGTGGCGTCTCATTAACACACTGCTCACCTGCCCTGAGCTACACCTCGCTTATAATAATATCGATCATTCACCTCCGAGGGGCTGCTCCTCTCTGCTGGATGAAATAACAACTGCTCTATTTCCCTCTTCTCCCCTTGCAGTTCCCACGGCTGGCTTGCTGGGAGAGGGAAGAAGTGGTCGGCCCTGGGCAGGACCGGGCAGGTGACGATGCCAGCGGGAGCGCAAAGAATGTGTCCCCCGTGCGCTTGGGCTCAGGGATCAGTCCCTCGGCCCCTGCGAGTGCAGCCGTGTCCTCGCAAGCCGGGGCTGGGAGGTGCAAGCTGGCGGCTGGGGGAACCGGTCCTGCCGCCCACCATCGCCCCCACTGTCCTCGGGGGGGCTCCCGAAGATCTCACACTGGTTTTCCGCTCCGTTTCCTGTGAGTACAGACGTGACAATGAAGTCAGCCAACAGGGTTGGTTTTATGTGCATTGGAACTCACCACAACACCTCTCTACTCACTACCTGCCTTTTTCCCGATACCATCTGCCTCTGGTGAACATTTAATTAACTCAGCCTAAGGAAACCCTGAAACTCCGGCCACAGAGAGAGTTCTTCTGGGGAAACCCTTATTGTGAAGCCCTAGTTAGTGATGTTCCCAAAAGGAGACTGTCAGGCGTTTGCTATGCTCCAGCCTTCGTGGCCTGTGCAGTCCCAGGGTCTGGGTTTCTTCGATGGGCCATAAAAAGATTCTTTTACAAAGTTCTAATGGAAAGCCCAGGATTAAAACTTACGCCACCATCCGGAACTGTTCATAAATTATGAAAATGTGTTTCTTTTCCACCATAGGGGGATTAAACGCACACACACGCGCACACGCGCGCGCACACACACACACACACACACACACTTGGCCTTTTTCAATTCTTAAAAAAGGAAAATATAACATACCTTTTTTTTCCACGGTGGAAAAGTAGACAAAGGTCCCTGCAGCTCAGAGGGCGTCCACGGGCAAGAACATGGTGGCCCAGAGCAGCAGTGCGACCTTCATGAGGCCACGCGAGCCAGGCAGCTGAAGACCATGCCCCAGGCAGGAGGGGACATAAAACAAGTCAATGGCAAACTTGGGAGAGTGGCCCTCGTGTTGTCAGGGACTCGGGCGTGTCACTTACAAGCATAGGGCTGACCCGCCTAGGACACAGGGAGGAAAGGAGCATCTGAGCTCTCCAGTCCTGAATGCTCGGGGCCAGGGGACGGACGAGTGTAGGTGTCTCTCCTGGGGAATGGCAGCCCAGGGATAAGTCAAAGCAACAATGGGTCTCCTTACCATGCCACAGGGTCCCCTCACCATGCCACGAAGCAACGCCTCCTTCCCGCCTTGTCACTCGGATACAGTTCACCGGTTGCTTTGAACTGTGGAGAAAATGTCAGCTGGTGGAGAAAACGTCCCATGCAGAGCAACTTTGCCCTGCTGAGGTGCACTGTCCCCTGTGTGGGGAGCGGCTGTGTTCCTCGGGGTTCGCGGGTCTGTGTGAGGACGCATTGCTTTAGTGACGTTTTTCTATTAAGATACAGGTATATACTGTCTTTTTCTTATGATTACAATTTGCACAATAAAAACTGAGTGCCTGTGGGAAAAGAAAGAGTATGGGTGTACATCCCTTATGTGCAATTACAAAAACCAAAAATGTTTGAACACCGAGAAGACTTTCATAGCTACTTCTGCGGCAAAATCTGACCTAAACTTTACTGGCGTGAACCTATTCCTAGTGTCTATTTTTTTCCCATTTAGACTGAAGATTCCTACCTTGGACTCATGCACTTGAGAGCACTGCCCCTTCCCCGAGAAGTTACTGAGTATAAAATATACGTGCACGGTGGCACCTTTCTCAAATCAAAAAGACTGAACACTAAAACACATCTGGCTGGCTGGTTTCTGATCAGATCTTAAGGAGCTTTCCCCACATCCCCCTCAGATTTGAAGGGTTCTGCAAATTTCTGTCCAGACATCCTCTGGCATCCCATCATCCCTTGGAGAAAACAAAAGAACGACAAAAGGAACACAGGGTTCATTATGTTTTTTCTGTGAACCGCCCCCATGTTGAAGCCCCCCATACATTACTATTTCCCTTTCTTCTAGGGAGAGCAAGTAACGGTCTTAATTAGTAATAGTTCTGCCAGGAGCACTGAGTTCGCTCCCAACCACACAGCCCTTTGATTTGAGGAAAGCCCTGGGGCCCTTCCTTGGGGCTATGTGGAACCTGTGGGATCCAACTGGCAGTCTCCCCAGAGGAAAGGCCAGAAACCTAACATACCTCTGCTTTGCCAAACCTTCACACCTCCTTCTCTGATTTGCAAAAGCCATTACCACAGTTGCTCTAAGGGGGGAAAAATAAAATATAGGCCTACCCAGTTCTAATTCCCAAGAACTTAATCTATATCATGCAGGATTAAAATATTGATTTTCCAGTAGGCTACTGGAAGACAGAAGGTGGATTTTGATGCAGGAGTCCTACGTGTGCAAGAAGCCAAATTTCATTTCTACCAACGGTCGTGTTTACCATCGTGGCACTTCTCCCCGACACGTGCCCTGTCCCCTTTTGTTCCACGGAAATTATTTTCAAAACTTTGTATTTTAAATCAACCACTGGATGTCTGCATAGGATTTTTCCCAATCACTGGGGAATGACCCTTTCTCAAACCCAGTCCAGACTCATTTATGCAGCTTTTTATGTGTTCTTTATTTATTCGGGACAGGGAAAACATGCACATAATACAACATCTAATTTTTTAAATAGATTCCTCTTCCTCTTTCTCTTCCCCCTTCCTCTCTCTCTCTCCCTTCCTCCCTCTCTTCCTCCTCCCTCCTCTCTCCTTCTCCCCCCACCTCTCTCTCTCTCCTTAATTGCCCGGCCTTTACAAACCCATGCCTGCGAAAGAAACACCCGTCTTTTCTCTGTCAGATGTGCCTGGCTGGGAAAGCTATTGGGTTTATAGAAGAGACAAACATTTCAGGCATGCCATTCTGGGGTAATGAAGCATGGCAACAAAATATACCTGTGCAACATTTGATAAAGATGAGCTGACACGCCAGTCCAAATAGGTTCTTTTGTGTGTCTGCACGTGTCTGCCATCATCGCTTCCATCTTAAAACAGGAAGGTAGCAGTAACGGCAGCAGCTGGCAGGGACCAGAAGGGAGAGCTGCTCACACAATTAAACGTCGTTTACCTCTGGCCTGATTTCACTCCCACTACCCTTAATTTATTACATGTTTTCTCCCTTTCTATAAAAAAAAAAAATGTGGCTCAATTTCTCTTTCTTTCTGTTGCTTCTAGTTGCTTTTACAGGGGCTCCAGAGAAGACAATAGGGAAAGTCCCTGGGTGGGTAGCACTGGGTCCTAAGTTAAAATGCCTCTTAGTGGGGTTTTTATGGCCTTTATTGTTGTTTGATTAATGTAAAGCAAAATTAAACCCTACAGTTACACATGGGTACATCAGCCAGAGAGCCGGACGACTGTACTTCCTCCTTCGGTTTACAGAAAACATCTTTTGTTGCTTAAGAATGAGAGCGGGAGAGAGACCTGGAGGCCAGCTGCAAAGCAAGGCTGGGAGATGCAGAAAACCCTGTGACCCAAATACAAGCCAGAGAATCGTTGCGGAACACTCCTCTTATCCGAGTTGGTTTCCTCGTGCTGCTCTGCCCGACTTCTGGGTCCAACCTGCATCGGTTTCCTTTCTTTGGGATGGCCAAGGTGGCCGTCCCCCGGTGTCCCCTGGTGGGTGCCTCGGCTGGGACAACGCCGTGGCCGAGGGAGGGGGTCTGCCTTGCATCCCACGCTGCCCTCGCTAAACCTGACTTCACAAAGGCCTATGCAGTAGATTGCCTTTATGCTCTTTCTAGGCAAGCACAGCCTATTTATAAAAGCAGTGCAGAGAATGAAAGGGGTATAATAGCCACTCTGTATTATGAAGCTCTTCTGTTGAAAGAGCTGGACAAAGTGCCTTGGGTTATTTGATTTCCTTCTTCTTCCCTCGATGGCCGTAACCGTTCTGGTGGTGCACGTGACGACAATGAGCACTTTGTGGTCTGATGACCTCCCTGAGAACCAGACACACACAGGTTTTGCTTTTGTTCACTCATCTAATTACCAACCCTCCATTATATCTCTTCTCGCACATATAAACCCCAGTTAACCTTTAAATTCAAATAGGTTGGGCCTTCCGTTTGCTTCCATCAGAGTGAGGCTACTCTACATTGTCATTTCCACGTGAAATAATCTAGGATAAGGGTCATTTCTCCTTCCCCTCAGACCTCGTGCACTAGGAGTCTTTATTCGGTAAAATCCTTGAGGACCGAGGATGAGGGGCGAGCACGTGGGATTTGGTCTGAAGGGGTCCGGGTTCAAGCATTTGCCCTGCTGCTCATTAACTGGGAAAAGTCTTAATATCTTTGAGCTTCTGCTTCCTCTTCTATAAAGTTAGTATAGGAAGATTCTAGACCTAGCACAGGAGAGCTGGAGAAAATCAAGTGGGTATGAGAGCACTCTGGAAACGGCAAACGCTACACCCAGGGTCACTTCTTTTTAAAAACATGTTAAAAGGCATTTATACAGATAAAAGCAAACTTCAAAAATAATCACAGAATAAAGTCATGTTAAATCTCAAAAACTTAGTGATGAAAAAGAAGGGAAAAAAAATCCAATAAACCCCCAGATTGTAATGCATCTGGCCTTACCGAGTCTATGTTCTATAAAATTCCCGGTTATTTAAGGTTGCGTCTTGTCAAAACCATTACATTGACTTCCTTCTTTTTAATTTGCAAAGTAATGGAGAAAATATCCCTCGAGACTTACAGCAGCGAGCACTGTCTAATGGAAGTCATTCAGTAAGTTGGCTATTGTTTTATTGGTAATAGGAAACACGTTCCTGACTAGAAGAGATGTATTTCGGAAGAAACTATATAAATTTATCATAAAATCAGCCATTTCTTACACACAAAAATAGTGACATGAACAAAATTCCTAAGGTAAAGGAAAAGGTTCCTTTATTTCCTTTTGTTTCAGATTTTAAGTCAAATTGATTGAATTACCGTTTGACAATTATCAATGTCAGTAAAGGCGTGCACCAGAATGAAGACATGAAACATTCCCGTCGCCCCCAATCCCATCAGCAGCCAATCTCCCCACACCTGGTCTCTATCAGCCACCGACCAGCTTGTGTCTCTGTAGGTCTTTCTTTTCCAAGGCTTCCAATACACAGAATCACAGAGTATGTCGCCTCTCGAACTTGGCTTCTTTCCCTAGCATACCTCACTTGCGTGTCCTCTGTGACTGCACACGAGCAGAGCGTTCCTTTCCTCGCGGGCAGTCCACACTTGCTCATCTACACTCGGTTTGCTTCCGGAGTTCGGCAGTTATGAAGAAAACCACGTGCACATTCGTATAATCCCAGAGCATCCGTTGCTCGAAGGTGTATTCTGTCCTCGCAAACTCAACATACACAGATTTTTGTGTGGACATTTTATATTTTCATTTCTCTTTGATAAATATGTAGGTGTGGGATGGGATTGTGGGTAAGAAGGTGAGTGTATGTCTCATTTTACAAGGCTCTATTACATTGTTCTCCAGAGTAGGGGCACCATTTTGCATTCCTAGCGGCGATGGATGAGAATTCATGACGGATGATGTTGTGGGGTTATTTTCTACCTGTGTATCTTGTCTGAGGAAGGCTCTCTCAGATCTTCTGCTCATGTTTCTTTATTGAGATGTTTTTCTTATTATCCTGAGAAACTTTAATCTAGTCTAGATACCAATATTCTACCAGACATGTGTGTGAAAGATATTCTCTCCCACTGTGTGGGTCGTCTTCTCTCCACAGTTCTTCTGAAGAGCAAAAGCTTTTAATTTGGAAGATCAATCCGTCGATTTTTTTTGCTATGTATTTCAGTATTTCAGTACTCATGAGTACTGAAATTTTTCTAGTGTGTAACTTAATTAGAAAGACTCATTGACCAGTTGTAGGGTCCTCCTCAAACAAACAAAATTGGTCAGGAGGACTCCTCAATACACCATTTTCCCTTCCTTCCCCTTCATGAACATGTGTGAACTTCCAAAGTCCATACAAGGAACATGGTGTGTTCTGGCTCCAGTCGGATAACGGGTGGCTCAGGGCCTGAGATTAATGAGGTGGATGAGGGAGATCCTTGCTTAGTTATTAAGTCAAGCATTTGGCTTATGTGAATTTAATGGTAAAATTACTATAGAGAATCTCAAAGTATGAGCTTGCTCTGCCTTTTCAGTTTTGCGGGTTGTTTGTTTGTTTGTTTGGAGCTGAGAGGAGAGGCAATGAGAGAATGAGAGGCAGAATCTTAAGCAGGCTGCACACACAGCTCAGAGCCCTACATGGGGCTCCATCTCACAACCCTGAGATCATGACCTGAGCCAAAGTCGGGAGTTGGCCAGTCAACCAACGGAGCGGCCCAGGCACCCCTCTTCTCTCCCCGTTCTTGACTCACTTCTGTTTATGGACTTCAAAAAATGAATCAACTGATTACGAAGAATTAAAAAGAAAGCCCTATGAATGACCAATACAGAGTTTAAAGAACCATTAACTCAGGCACACATCAACTTCTTAACATGTACCTAAAAACCATTTCTCTTTACTTGTTGAACCGCTCTTTTTGTGGCAGGGGAGGGAGGGCCATAGGGTTCTCCGGACAAGACGCGGGCGTCCTCTGTGAGACACACACAGGCAGACAACCTCTTGACGGCCCTCTTGGGCCTCTTCTATTGCTCGGGTTCCCCTCTCCGATGCTGGAATTCTCTGGAACATGCTGATGGCTCTTCCATCCCTGTCTCCGTTCCTGCAGTCCCCACGCTACAGCTCTTGGCATTTGCGTCTGCTTCTTCCTGCTTCTGTGACACCTGTAAGTGGACCCTTTCCTCTGACTATTCAGAAAGCAGCTGAAGCCTTATTTTCATCCATCTGCACGTCTGCACCTTCCGCACCTCCGCAAGTCCCCCGCTCAGCTCAGATTCCCCCCGCCACGGTGACCCCTGTGCTCTGTGGCCCTGTGTTTCCTCCTGGTGGCTGGGTCCTTAGCTCCCTCTGGGCCAGCCTTCCAGGGGTTTGTTCCCAGCAGGGAAAGGCCTTCCTCTCATCCTGCAGGCTGACTCCACCGCGTGCCTCTGCGGCTGCCCTCCCGGGTCCTGAGCATCACCGTATCTCCGGTTTCTCCTGGCTCGCACTCACCTGCTCTCCGCAGTGCCGCCGAACGTCACAGCATGTCAAAAAGTCCCAGAAGCCCCCGGTGTCTCTGTCTGCTGTGGAAACCTGCCATCTCCCCTCACCCCATCACTGAAAGCCACAGCTCCAATCTGCTCCGCTAGACTCCTGTGGTTCCAGAGAAAAGGCACCCTGGCTTCCTATTCCCCTGGGAGGTCAAGACCGTGGTCAAGCAAAGGGGGTTAAAGATGCACTGGGTCTAGGTGGGGCCAGTCAGGAACAAAGCAGGCAACCCGATGTGGCCGGGAGGGCTTCAGCACACGGACCTGGTCATCTCTCACTTGGCAAGACTCATCCCAGCTCCAGTGGGAGGGGGTGGGGGACAACTGGAAATGTTCAGAATGATTGACCAAAATGGTTTAGCGATCTCTAGAGCAAGGGCCATTAATCTGAAAATGGCTCTGAGTCTATTTGATTTCAATAGAAAGAAAAGACTCCTTTTGAAATGGATAGTGACAGCCAAGTTCAGAGATAACAGACTGGCAGTGACAAGCTGTACTTCTTAAAGCAAACAGAAACCCTTGCTGGCTGTGTTTGGTCAGTTGGTTTTTAAGGTCATCATGAGGGGTGCTCATGTCCCCTTTCCCCACCTGCCCTCCCACCATCAGAACTCACAGATGTGCAGACCTTGCTGGCGAGCCAAGAGCAGAGGGACGGAGAAGGATGGAGCAGGGAAGAGGGAGCTCTAGGGAGCCCCCAAGCCCTTCTTCCTCTACCCCCTTCATGTGCCACAGAGAGAAGAGCTGGAAGGAGCACGGAGAGAGGCAGCACACAGTGAGGACCCTGCGGACGGGGACGGTGCGCTGGCCTCGAAGAGAAGACTCCCGCCTGTCCGTAGGCGCACACGGGCACACTCAGGCACTCGTGTGGCCTCAGCACCAAGTCTTGGACCATCCCTGGAAGGACAACAGGACAAGGTCATGGGAAAACACTCCTTTGAATCACTCTTAAGGAGGCAGAGGAATTAGGACTGATTTATGAATGTATTTCCACAATTTACTTGGAAATTTGTAATGTCTGTGCAGCCTAGCAAGAAAAAAAAAAGGCGAGGGTTGTGTGAAGGAGCGTTTCTGTCCCACTTTATTGTAAAATTATCCCATGCTACCTGCTCTAATCCCGTGAAAACAAATTAAATCCTCACTAAGCTGACTTTAAATCAATAGTTTCATTTAAGAATAGTGTGACTTAATAAAAATAAAAAACTAACTGGTCCAGCCAATTTAAGAGGGGAATAAATCATTGCCTGAGGAAAAATAGCAGATTTGACTTGTATATGGGCCCAGGTCCGTTTAGGGGGGAGAGTCTGTGTCTAAATTAACTCTAGCCGAGAAGGAAGCCCACCGGCCCCACTCCAGGATCTGCCGGGCTGTGCCAACCCCAAGAGCACGGGTGCTGGTCCCCTGAAAAGAGGGAGCAGCATTTCAATGAGTATTTTGAAAAAAAAAAAAAAATCACTAAAAAATACAGGATGACACTCCATGGGGGTCCCTCCTCAGAGACCCTGCGAACCACCCAGGGATTACCTGTGTGAACTGAGAAACACGTTGTCCACTACAGCAGAGGCAGACGGGGCCTCGTGACAATGTGCCGGGATTGGTAAAATGCTCCTCAGACAGCCAGGACAAAGGCAAAATTAGGTGTGCATGACTATCATCAGTAATTACAATAGATGCGTGATCTATTGGCAAACCTTTAAAAATCAAAGGGTTAGGCAGACTTTTTGTTGTATACTAGGGGTATGTTATCATTTTCTGAAAAATGAAAGTCATCTAGAAATAAAGATTACGATATTACTAAAGAGGTCCTTGCAAGGGGTTACAGAAGAAACCCTACGACACCATAATTCTAAACTAGTACTTTATCTCATTTAATGAAGTACTTGTTTATTAATCATATAAATTAGAAAAATTCTTAGAACCCCATGCTTGCCCGCTTACTTTATTATTATGTATTAGGGATACATAAACATTAAAGTGAGTGCCTTCAGACCATGACACATCGATATTATCAGTGTCACTCCTTACCACCAGGACATTTTTAAATTTTCATAATTATAAAATGTCAATTCCAGTTACTTACTGATGTTCGTGACCAATCGGGTACTTTTATTTATCATGTTGACACTAACAAATAAGAAAGCACACCCTTTCTAACTTAAGATTTAACCTAAAAAAGCCAGACAAGACCACTTGTTCTTTCCCATTGGTCTCTCTCTCTCTTAGGGACTAAATTTAATTTCTTTTGTTGGCCAGAAAAACACTTGGCAAATACCTAGAGAATCAGTTATTAAGGCAGCGTAATTTTGTGGGGAACACTTTAGCTCCGATTCAGCCTCTAGTCATGCTCTTACATTGATAATTCTGTGTCACCTACGTAATTATTTAATATTCTGGCCTCGGTTTTATCATCCGTAAAATGAGAGTGACAATACCCCCGCTGGTCACTGAGCTACTAAGAGGTCTCACAGGGAAGGAATGACTGGGCCTCCTGTCTCTCCACAGATGAACATGGTAATTAATCCCAAAACACACACACACACACACACACACACACACACACACACACACACACACTTGGCTTTTCTATGGCATTCATGTATATCTATCCAACATGGCAGAATGATCATGGCCATCCTAAAGTGAGAGCTCTAGGAAGGACTATGGCAAAATATGGTCACTAAAGAGCCTATTCCCCTAGCGTTAGCTAAGGGAGTACATGCTGTACCCATTTGAGACCATGTCCGGGGTTCAGAATGTAGGGTGATGGCCTCAAGAGATCTGGATGGAGTGTTTCCAAACTTGCTCCAACTTGACCAGTTGGTGAGATGAATCCATGGTTATTTCACGATGCCAATCTCCACCTGCTACAAACAAATGACCTGACAGCTACAAACTAGCGATGTATTTGTTTCTATTTGTAGTAAATTAGGAGTGTTTTCCTTTTCTGGAAGGTCAATCCTTTGTTTTCAATATCCACTCAAGTGAAAACCTTCACCACTACGAAGCAATTCCCCTGCAGTCTCTCCTTGAAAAGTGCTCTAAAATCATTCTGTGAATGGCTCCTCTCGATTACACAGGAGGTAGGTGGGCGTTTTACAAATGGGGAAACCAAGAATGAGCAGGAATCCTGGAAAGATCGTGTGTCCATGATTACGTTGCCGAGAGAAGCATACATAATCCCCTTGCTGGGTTCCCACCATCCGATCTTGTCCTGAAGTCTCCACAATATGGACATTGCTCCCATCAGCCCAGAGTTTGAAGCATCAGTACAAGAGCTGTGGTCAGAAAACGGGTCACCTGGTCGACAAATGATATCCTGTGAAGCTTAATCCTGTGCACGCAACTGCCGATCCCCCAGCCCCTTGGCCCTTCAGAAGCTCTCCCCCAATTCTGAGTGTTAACCAGTGGTTCTAAGCCAAACCATTCAGAAGACACCCAGTGAGACAGGGAGTCCCCATCTTTGCCAGCCAGGCAGAGCCAACATCCGTAGTGATGCCAGGTCTACGATACCTACAGCCTCGGGTCACAAAGGACAGCTCAGAGAGTCCTGGCTCTTCCAGCCAGAACTCATGCACCCCAGCTCAACGACTTCCAAGGCCATTAGAAAAGTGTCCCTCTACTTGCTCAGCCCAGGAATCCAGGGACGTGGGTTGAAGAAGCTTGCTTGGGTCCCCTGAAAGCTTGCCCCAGGCTCCCCAAACTTCCCAGATGACAGGAGTTCCTGGGCTGCTCGTCAGACCCCAGATCATCCAGCGTCCTCCCCGGAGACTTGTCCTAGAGCAGGCCGTGGGACTCTGTCACAGGCACCCAGGACATTCTTCTCATCAGAAATTTTCAGAACTAGTAACCAATAAGCCTGACTCAAGGTCCGTGTTCTAACCTTGGCAGGAACTAAGCAAGTCACCTGTGCCTCTTGCCAAACCAGTACGATTGCTGCACAGCTTAGCACAAATGCAGTGCAGCCCACATGGGGATGTGGCGCCTCCAGACCTGTGTGCAGGTCCCTGAATACAAACTGCAGCATCCCGAGAGGCCAGCGTCCCACACCCACCGCCGCGGCCCCGGAGTGCAGCGGGGCAGACACCTGGAGGGGCGAGACTCTTTCACAGGCAGGAGCTTCTGGGAGGCCAAGCCCCGGAGGAGGAGCGGACGGGAAAAGAACTGAGTCGTCCTTGCCAAACGCCCGAGCTGGCTGGCTCAGTAGTTTTAACACCTTAGGAAAACGTGTGTTCACTCACCTGAGTTCCGACCTTCCAAGAAAGGAGATAGAACCAGGTAGAAGAATCAAGCCAGTCTCTGAGGGGGGGTGAGATGAGATGTTCCCAGCCAAGTCAGTGGGAACACGGACCCCCTTTCCCCCGTGAGTGCCGGCCCACGCCCCACGCTGTTCGTCTCCAGCGGGAGCTGCCACAGGTTTTTGCTTCTTTTCTTTAACTTCATCTGCTAAGAGAGTTGCTTTGCAACCAATAAAACATCCAGAGACGAGTGGTCAGAAGCCTCAGGAACCGGGGAACAGGGGCAACCTGGGTTTCCAGGTGCTTCCCACCAGCCGCGGGGCAGGAGCCCCACCCGGTGCTGGTCCCCCCGCTGAAGGGAGAGGGGAGCCCGCCCAGGCCGAGGCGGTCAGCCTGCCTGTCCTGCATTTGTTTCGTGCTCGCAGCTACAGACATTCTCTGCAAGATAACTTTAAAATCCTCAGGATTGCATAAATAAATAAGTAAATAAACCTAAAGACTGCCTAAAAAGACAAATGATTGCGGTATTTTCACCAAGCAGAACAGCAGCAGCCAAACTCGTAAAAGCGGCAGATGGGCGTTCATAGCTCCCTCCCACGACCCGGCTTGCGGGTCCTCGAGCTGCCAAGCAGGGGCTGAGCCCAGCGGCCCTCCCCACAGGCATGTCCCAGGATGGGGGCCACAGGCCCCCATGTCGTAGACTCTGCCAGGCAGGGCAACCCGATCTTCAAATCTAAGAGAAGTTGGTGGAGGAAAGCAGGCAGAAACACTCAGGCTCCAACGATGAGTCTCCCCCAGGAGTCCACGGCACCGAGAGCACCCCAGGATGGGGTGGGGGGGGACTGTGAACATGGTGGGTTGCCTTCAAACAAGTTCCGGCCACTTCTTCAAGGTGATCGATCTGGGCCTTGGCTTGGTCCCATCAGCACACAGCCCGGCCCTGCACTGAATACGGGTTGGCTTTGTACGTTCTGTTGAATGAATGATTTCCTTGCCCCAAACAGATTCATCTTCTGTTAGTGTGAAAATGCTGCTGCATCCCCAACCTGGAAAGATTTCCTAGAATCCGGGCCCACAGGAGGAGCTGGGTTCCAGCCTGAGTTCCGCAGAGCCATGGTGGCGGCCAACTTGCCCTCATCTCCCTCATCTCTTTGGTTCTGGAAACCACCTCACAAAGCTCCTTCAGAAAGGAGCTCCTATCAGGACCAGGAAATGGAAGAAAACGGGCCACAGGTGGGTGACAGCTAGGCTGATGCCTGTCCCCAGGGGACCCTGCAGGGCACCGTGCACACCCCACATAGGACAGGACCCGGGGTGTCTCCCCATTCTACACTGGGCTCCCTGAGGGTCAAAGTGTGTGTTAGAACCACACTGTTTTCTCAGGACCCGTCACAGCACCTGGCACCTGACAGGTGTTCCCTAAACATTGGTCACGTGATTGATGATTGAGTTATAGTGCGACACCTGTTTCCTCCAGCAGGGAAAGGTTTTGAGCACAGGGATCCTACTGTACCATGAACATTTCTGTCATAATCCTTGCCATATAACAGACACCAAAAAAGGGTGGACTTCAGTGTTGTATCCTGTTGGCTCGTGAACCCCCTGCTTTACGAAATCACTGTCACTGTTTTTCATGCCCAGGTGCTGAGTGTTGGCCTTGCCCCATGAGGGACCTCATACACGTTCACTCCCAGCTCACCTGAAACTACAGGGAGCTCTGCGGGGCTCTCAAAGTCTCTCAGGAAAACTCCTTCAAGATAACCAAAAGACAGAAGTGCAGATACCGGAAGACTTGTCTATGGAGAGACAAAGACCACGAGCTCGTTATGGTCCCTGGTAACTCGCACATCGCTGTAGGGTAAATAGGAGCGCCCCCTACAGTCACGACAGAGGGTATCACAGGTTGGTGGGGACCTGCGTTTGCGGCTTCAACAAACACTGTATCACATCCTGGAATCTCGTTGAGCTTCCAAAGGATACTTCCCACAAAAACTATGTGGATACTTCCTTTTAATGATGAACAACATGGGTGATAAAATTCTGAGAATGCACGGATAATTCTGAAATAATACTAATGCTTCGTTATTACACGTATTTTGTCTACTTCCCAAAAATATTTTCATGGAGCTTACAATAGCAAAATATGTATATGCATGAATTTTTTCTAAAGATTGTATTTATTTATTAGAGAGAGTGCATGAGTTGGGGGCAGAGGCAGAGGGAAGAAGCCGTCTCCCCACTGAGCAGGGAGCCCGCTGTGAGGCCTGATCCCAGGACCCTGAGATCATGACCCAAGCCAAAGGCAGACGCTTAACCAAATGAGCCACCCAAGCGCCCCACACTTGAAGTTTTTGAAAAAGGTATTTAAGAAAAAGGTAACTGATAAACATAAAATAAATAAATTAATTATACAAGCAGCCAGGGGTCGGATACTTAATGTAACTGAATTCTGAATTTGAGCTTCCTCGCAGGCACGTCAAAAATGAAACCTACTACTTTCTAAAGACAGTAGAGTTGTCAAAAGAGCAAACATTTGTCCTAATGTGATGTTCTACACTTAATTTAGGAAGCAAATACTTAAACATAAAAGATACTGCATAACATCACTAATAGTCCTCAAAAACACTTCAGAACATAAAGAAACGTGGATTACTTGAGCATCTCCTTTAAGCTAAAATCAAAAGCCTAATTTCATTGTTTTTGTAAATTCCAAAATTAATACGTTACTCTAAAAGATTCTTATGCTGAGAAAGTGAATAAAAAGTAGCTCTTTTTGAAGACAGAATTTTATTTTAGCTCATTAAAGATGCTGTCATCAAGACTTTGCTTCTCAACGACCCCAGAAAATGAGAAGAAGGGGTGTTGCCAAACCCTTCAACCTGTCTCTCTCAAGTATCAGCCCCCTGCACAGGGGCTCCCAACACTTGAAGTCGGAGGCCTCCACGTCGGCCCGGCGCAGCACCACGCCACAGAGCCCCTGTCGGCACCAGCCGGCACAGCCACCGCCAGCCACGTGTGGCTCTAGAGCCCTTGAGATGGCCCAGCACAACTGAGGAACTAGATGCCATTCAGTTGTTCGCTTTAAAATGGCTAAAATGGTAAATTTTAGGTTGGGTATATTTTACCCACAATAAAAAATAAATCGAGTGGAAAGAGCGAGCTATAGGAAGTCTGCAGAAAGAAGATCTGGAAAGGAAGACAAATGTGTGTTAGGATTCTGCCAAATCTGGCTCTGTTCTGATCCAATAGGTTCGTGCATAAGATTTGCAAAAAAGAGAGAGAGAGAGCTTATGGTTTCTCTGGAGCCAATTATTACAGCGATGCTAGACTAGAGTGTAGAGTCCTTTCTGTGAAAAGGACCAAGTTTCTTAAGAAGAGTTTGTACAGCTTTCTAAGGGAAGTCTGCCCAAATAGCAGAGACCCCCACCCTACCAGAGTGACTTCTACACTCTGCCTCCGACCCTGCCAGGCCCTTGATTATACTTCTTAAAATAAAAGAAACAACACATGTAAAATAGACATATAATACAAATAGATATAAAACCTAATTTATAATTCTAACTAAAGATTCAGCTCACCTTCCACATAGAAATGCATGCAAATTAGTACAGACCCAGAGTTTCATGAATACACAAACCTTAAAGATTTCAGGTACCCAAACATTTAGGTAAAAGTATAAAATAAAATTTGGCCCTCCCTGTTTGTATTGCTTTGAAACAAGTGTTCTAGGTACAGGACAATTTGCAGTTGGTACAACTTCTGAAGTTTTGTTTTTTTGTTTTTTTGTTTTTTTGGAATTGAGCTAACCAAGGCACTGCCTCAATTTCCTATAGTCTGAAAATCCAAAGAGCTTGACTTCACAATGACACCGAACCTTCATGCCTCTTTCACTCACTCCTACATCATATGCCTGAATACCACATTTGGCATTGGCGGGATAGTATTTTTTTTTTTAAATATTGTCCTATTTCTTTTTCTGATAATACCTTTCCTTCCTTTGTTCTTACCCCATTCAAGCACCTATGGTGCTCTGTGCTTGGTGTCTTCTCAGGGAAAGAACTTGCAAAGGAGGAAAGAAAGAACCTGGGAGTGTCTTCTTGTTCGTGTGTTCCAGAACTGTATTCCCTCGGAGGAACAAGCCATAAGCCAAGACATGCAGGAGGTTTTGAGGATAGATGGGCTTCTCTCCCCAGCTGTCTGCCCTAACATGTCCTCAGATGACATAAAAACCTCATGGCTTGCAGGGAAAGAGAGGAAAGAAAGGTGGAGAAGAAAAGGGGAGGGAGCACAGTTTCAGGAAGATTCCTGGGAGCCTGCACAGCCAGGAGGGCATTTGTGAGATCCGGAGCCCCCAGGGTCTGAGACGGAGTGCCAGGCAAGACACGGAGGGGGAGTCCGTAGGTGTAGGTGGGCAGTCTGGGTCAGCAAGCCCACGACGGTCCTCCGGAGAGTTCCGTCCTCGCATATACAGCAAAGGTGAGCCACAGACCGCTTCCACAGAAGGAGAAGCAGAGCCAGCAGGGAGTATGTGCTGAGAAAGCAACCTCTGCAAGCTCCCACGGCGGTCAGTGTGAGCAGCAGGAGGGACAACGGCCAGAGCAGCTTCTCTGGACTGGACAGGTGGCCCGCAACAGAGGATGGGCTTTCCACAGGCTTTCCTCAGCACCCCTGCAATGCTGGGGTGGGGGGGAGTTGAGAGGCCAAAAACATCAGAGAAAGGGCAACTTGAACTAAAAATTAAATCAGGTCATGTAAAACACAAGATTTTTATACTTCTTGCACAAGAGTTTGGGAACCGGAAGTTGTACTTCCTCTAAGTGACATTCAGCAGTCTTAAAGCAGGTGTCAACTCACTGTCACAAATGAGCCTCACCTTTTCATCTCCGGACACAACAATCCCGAAATTAAACTACGCCTGGGCTGGCAGCACCCGTGCTCACGGACCGGAACGTCCTGTTCCTCACGGTTTACGCCCCAGACGACAGCCATTGCTTGTTGCTTGTGTGTGTCGTGGGGAGTGTCGCCAGAACGGGAAGTGCAGACACGGAGGGCAGGGGTCACACCTGCGTCAGGGCACTGGCTTCCCTCTGATGCCTGCCTGACTCCTCTCAAGCGTTCCTTTCCCCCTCATAAATGGTTTTATTAATACTGACCTCTGGGACTTAACCGGAGGATTACACAATGTCACCGAGCGATCTCTGGGGAAGGACAGCTTCCCAACGATCTCCTCTCCAAGCCAAGAATGCTTGGAGACAGAAAAGGCGCTTTTTCTCTCCTCCAAATGCACATTCTGCTCCAGTGGGGAAGCAGAGCCGTCCTGGGGACCCGCTTCCCGGGTGACGGACGGTGAGGCCGCCCCCAGGTAGGGATTGGGAGCGCCAAGCCAGTGTGATCTCTTAATCCGCACTGAGAACCTCTCGCACGCCCTCCTGAGAGCAGCACACGAGGTGTCCCCCAAGCACTGGGTTCAGGGTGGGGTGGGGTGCGGGAAGCAAGGTCATGGGAACGTCCAGGGGAAATCACTGACAAAAACCAGCTTGGGGCTGCCGGTCCTCACCAGTGCGTTCTTGAGAAAATGACTCAGACAAGTCAGGAAGCCAGAGCGTTTGGATTGATTTGGTTGTTGCTGTATTTTTGTTTTCATGTTCACGGCTATCCTTCAAGATCATTTCCTGCTCACTTCCTCTTGCAGTGATAATTGTCTGCCTTGAATTGATCAGAAGGGAAGACTTGTTTCCTTCTGCTCGGGCCATCGGGGACTGGTGGATGGTCTTCCTGCAGCTCCATATGCCCTCCCGACCCAGTGCTGCCCCAGGAAGCGAGGTAGTCACGGTCTCAGGCCAGTGTTCCAGCCCCACCTCAGGACCACCGGCTCCTCAGTCAACCACCAGGTCCCTCTTCTCAAGCCACTGCCTGTACCCTGTCACTCGTGACCGCCCACTGCAGGTAGAGCCAGCTGTCACGCAGAAACCTCTTCTGTTCCATCATAAACCCTCTGCTCCAACCTGACAAGTCACCATGCTCTCTGTCGCACACAGAGAAGGCCAGGGGCTGCCAAACGCCTGTCCCGTGGTTCTCTTGGGGTGCCAGGTGGCTTGAGGCAAGTGCATATCCCCGTCGAGACCAGAGGTTCTCTAGGGCCTCTTTCCTTTCCAAAACTGTGGACCCGAGCCCTGTGCCCCTGCTTCTGCATAGCGCCCCTGCAACGTCCCCTGCTAGGTGCTCTGCCTCAGCTTCCTCACCTGTGGAATGGGGATCATCACAGCACCCATCCGGAAAAATGACAAAGCTCAAATAAAACTATTCCTATTGAGCATTTAAAACAGTGCCTGGGTCATAGTAAGACCTCAGTAAATGATAGCTTTACTCTTACCATTATTATCTCATCTTTACTTCCTTCAAACACCAGCCAACAGCCACCACCTCCAGGAAACCTTCCAGGACAGATGTCATCCGTGGTAATCTCCCTCTTTCAGGAACTTATAGCATCACTTATACATTCCTCTTGCTTTAGACACAAACACATATGTGCTCCAAATACCAACATGGCTTTCTCCTGGTACCTCACATGTGATGCCATTGCTCTAACCGGATTACGGAGGGCGCCCCGTGCTGCGCTTCTTTGTATGGTACCACGACGCTCTGTCTACTGCTGAGCAGCTGGAGCGACAGAAACTGGGAACTCCCGGGGGGAATGCCGAGCCTCCCAGTGTTCCCAGAGGAGGGCATGTCAGGTAAGCTGGGAGCCAATCAGCTCCGGGGACCCAGAAATTCCCTTCAAAAAGGTCACAAAGGCCTTGATGTCCAGTTCCCGGGGACTGCTCCTGGCGGAGTAGATCTGAGGGCATCCCCTCGGCAGCTTGGTCCACGTCGACACTAAGAAAGCGGCGAAAACTTACAGCTTAAGCTCTGCATGATATTCATGTTTATGTCTCTAATCGGTAAATCCTGCATCGTTTACCAATAATGGCCCATCTCAACACACCACGTGCATGAAAGTCAAAAGGAGGGAGAGAGACCAGAGAGCGAGGGGGGCGTGGTTCGCGGAGTTCAGTGCCCCCCAGCAGGCTGCGCTCCCGTGCCATAAAGGAAATGTCAGTCTTGAAAGAGTCACATCAGTGTCCGAAGGCGCCGTAGCCAGGAAAGAGCACCGCACCGCAGAGGCAACCAGGGAGGCTGGTGCTACTACTCTCAGAAGATCAAACACGTGGAACCCTGGAAGCTTCTGCAGAGCGCTTCTGCTGAGCCGAGGCTTGCGCGGAGACCCACGAGGCAGGACCCGAAGCTCTTCATCGATGACAGCTGAGCAAGAGCAGGCAGTTCCTCGACCTCGGTTCTCGACCTCGGTTCTGCGCCGGCAGGAAAACCCCGGCTGGGTATTTTCCAGAAGCAGCCGAGATCATCTGCAAAGCTGGGCACAGAACGGAAGGAGCCATCGGCGACCTGGGCTGTCCATGGAGCAACACCGCTGAGACAGTGGGGGTGGGAGCGCGCAGGCGAGCCCCCCAGGGCTACTGCAGGAGAAAGGCTGCTGTATGCATGATGTCATTTTGGCCGGATTTGGGGCAGCTCTTCCCAGAATATGACATCGTTACTTTATAAGGATCTCGGGAAGTTGGAAGCATTAATATTTTAAAACAGGAAGAAATTTTCATCCCAGCAATGATACAGCATCACGATAGGTGGTCAGTTGTAGTCGTGGAGTAAAAAGATGCTTTTCAACTACGGTGATGGATTTTCTGAAGCCCTGTCAAGGAAAACAGTATCAACTTGTGATGTAGCTTTCTGGGGGAAAAGCCTTTGGCCACGGAGCAAAAGTAATTTTATGCTAAAACCACTCATGGGAGTTCTTGTTAACCACCGGGGGTAAATAGGACCTTTCGAAGAGCCGACATAGATATTCTGAAGACAGAGTGTCTGCAGTGGTCCTGGAAGATTAAGTCCCTGACAGTGAGATCAATGACCTGCAAGAGAGCCCCTAAATCAGGACTCCTCAACCTTGGCACTATTGACATTTCACAGGGGATAATTCCTGGTTGTGGTGGCTGTCCTGTGCATGGTAGGAGGCTTATCAGCACCCCAGGCTTCCACCTGCTAGACACGGGTAGCCCCACTTGTGGGACAATCAAAAACGTCCATCAGGATTCCCCAGTGTCCTCGGGGTGGGGGTAGAGGGACAAAATGTGCCTCCTGTTGGGAACCCCTGCCCTAAGTTAACTAGAAGGTCTCCTTCATTTGTGACATCACAGGGCAGTCTACCCCTGTCCGCTGACTAAATGAACCATCAGAGTCACCACCATCACACCTCAGGGCTGGGGACGGGAAGGATAATCTCTTACACTCGTCCAAGAGATTCTCCACTAGGAGAACTTCCGGATGAACTAGGTGATCCCAGAGGTCCGGGGTTTCTCATGTTTTGTGCATAAGATGTGGCCCAGTGGTGCCCACCTCCCGCCCTCTGAAGAACTGTTTCATCCTCCTCCGGGAACAAACCCTCTGGCTTTCGAAGGACACCCGGACAGGTTGCTTAATGATCATTGGGACGTTGTGGCACCGATTTTTAAAATGAAACGCACATAAATATCCTGAGCCTGGGGCTGATTTCTCTCTAATCTTGATGGCCTCTCTCATCTTAAAATAATTTACAGGAATCCTGCGATGATAGTGGGCCGAGGGTTACTTTTCCTTGCATCACTTTACGGAGATACTTGTCAAATGCCCAAACAAGGCCCATAAATCGCTCACTTCCCTGGTCTGCTCACACCGTTCCGAGCCCCATGTGGTCTATCAAAGGGTCACTTGGTGAGAGGCCAAGCCGCCAGACGTCTTCCCTTGGTGCTTTTTTAATTTCCTCTCTTCCTTCCTTTATTCTCCAAGATACTACATCTTTAAATAAAAGGCAATGTACAACTTAACAGGGAATTTGATTTTAAATAAAATGTTCTTGAATTTGAAAAAAGAAGAAAAAGAAGCGAAGGGGGAGGGTGGAAAAGAAAAGCAAAGCTTTTCTTGATAAGTTGCCTGGAGCTCTTGGCTCGGGGCACTGGCCGGCTTCCCACCACTCCGTTCCACACAGTCGGTGACTTTGAGACAACCAGTCAATGGCAGCAAAGCCAAACAAAAAGGAACCAGGCTCGTTGACTATTTTTCTGAGGCCTCGCTATTTACGGGAGATGGGTGGCATCTGCCTTTTCCCGCGGCTTTCTCCACTCGCTGGCCAGCTCCTTTCATGCCAGTGCGCTCTCCCTGAGCCAGCTTTGTGCTCAAAGCTTGCCTCGCGCATGCCAGTGGCCAGGGTCCCGCCTCCGTGATGCCCCCCTTCCTCTTCAGAAGGGTCTCTTCCCAGCATGGGGCTGCCCAAGACCCAGAACCTTCACCATGAACACCCAAAGACCCATCAGTAGGAATCACCTTCTGCCTGACGGACAAGGTCTACATTTTGTCCCCATTTTTGTGATTTATGAAAAATCATGTATCTCGTGACTTAATATGAAAGCAACGTGGAAAAGCATCGTTTTCCTTGTGTTGACAAATGTTTCCGCAACGGGGACTCTCTTGGTCCTCTCACTTCCATGTGGCTTGAGGTTGTGAACTGACAGATGAAGAATCCATGAATCGTTGCCCAAAAGAGAACACTTCATTCTAAAACAGACTCATCCCATGTGTGAGCTTCTGTTTGTTCTGAATTCAAGGACAAGCACTTGCACGAAGTTCTTTCCCCTGGGTCACAGTGTTAACGCAGCACTATCCCTTAAGTTGGGGTGCAGGTGACAAGGTGCTCCATTCAGAGTATGGGTCTGTTCATGATGTACAAGAATCCCTAAGTACATGGCCTTCACGGTGTATGCAGGACAGGTCCCACACACAGGCAGAAGACAAGCTGTCCCCAATCATGGCTGTGACATGGCACCACTGGAATGAAGAAGGGTTTTATGTTCAAAAAGAACATGGGCATCTCTCCACCTGCTTGCTAAGACATCTCACAAGGTGTACACACTTTAGGCAGAGAGGATGCATTGACATAAACTTGGAAAAAAAACAAGAAAGCAATGATAATGGGACCAGGCAATTGAAGGAATGAAAATCTATAGATTGGAGAAAGAAAAGAAGAGCCCATCTCTTGAAATTCTCCTTGCCTAGCCTTCCTTGTAACCTGGGATAAACCCAGTACTAACATAACTTCCTTCTACATTCAGCTGATCATATCCCAGGGATGAAGCAAGTATGAATTCTACATCTAAAAGCAGCTTATTTCCTCATAAGAAGGGAAATGTGACATGGAGAGAGACTATGCTTTACCATGGGCCACATGGATGAGGAGATGATTGAGAAAATGTTGAGGGGGAAAAGCCACCAGGACTGTAAACACAAAAATAGTCATAGGCCACCGACTGTCATCAAAAACAACAATGAGAGTCTCCCTGAGCTACAAGGTGATCATTTTGTCACACATCTTCTCTCTCCTTTTATTTAAACTTCTCCACCTCACATCAAGAAAATATACTGTGGATCCAAATTTCTTCCAAAGCATGGGAAGTACCTGGGAAGAGAACTCTCAAAGGATTTAGAAAAATGCAAATGGGGGAGGAGTCCAGATGGTGGAGAAGTAGCAGCTGAGACGACTTCAGGCAGCGGGAGATGAGCTCGATAGCTTATCTAAAGATTGCAAACACCTACAAATCCAACAGGAGATCGAAGAGAAGAAGAACAGCAACTCTAGAAACAGGAAATCAACCACTTTCTGCAAGGTAGGACTGGCGGAGAAGTGACTCCAAAGCGACGGGAAGATAGACCGCGGGGGGGGGGGGGGGGGCTGGCTCGCGGCGAGCGGCGGAGCAACGGAGCACAAAATCAGGACTTTTAAAAGTCTGTTCCGCTGAGGGACATCGCTCCAGAGGCTTAACAGGGGTGAAGCCCAGGCGGGGTCAGCGCGGCCTCAGGTCCCGCAGGGTCACAGAAGGACCGGGGGTGTCTGAGTGTCGCAGAGCTTGCAGGTATTAGGACGGGGAAGCCGGCTACAGAGACAGAGCCGAGGAGTGACTCTCAGCTCGGGGTTACCTTGAACCGGTCGCAGGCGCGGTCAGCTCGGAGCGCGGCCGGAGGCCAGGGTGACGGGAGTCATTGGGCGCTGTTCTCTGAAGGCGCACTGAGGAGTGGGGCCCCGGGCTCTTGGCTCCTCCGGGCCGGACACCGGGAGGCCGCCATCTTCACTCCCGTCCTCCGGACTCTATGGAAAGCGCTCAGGGAACAAAAGCTCCCGAAAGCAAACCCGAGCGGATGACTCAGCCTGGCCTGGGTAAGGGCGGTGCAACTCCGCCTGGGGCAAAGATGCTTGAGAATCACTACAACAGGCCCCTCCCCCAGAAGATCAACGGGAAACCCAGCCAGGACCAAGTTCACCTGCCAAGGAGTGCAGTTTCTATACCAAGGAGAGCAGCGGAATTCCAGAGGAGAAGAAAGCAAAGCACGGAACTCATGGCTTTCTCCCCATGATTCTTTAGCCTTGCAGTTAATTTAATTTTTTTTTCCTTTTTCAATTTTTTTCTCTTCTTCTACCAAATTTTTTTTAACTTTTACCCTTTTCTTTTTTAACGTTTTTTAACTAATTTATCTAATATATATATTTTTTTTCTTTTTTATATTTTTTCTTTATTTGTTTTCTTTTTTTAAATGTTTCTTTTTTTTTTTCTGAACCTCGTTTTATCCCCTTTCTCCCCCCCAACAATTTAGGATCTCTTCTGATTTGGTTAAAGCGTATTTTCCTCGGGTCTTTGCCACCCTTTTAGTATTTTACTTGCTCCTTCATATACTCTTATCTGGACAAAATGACAAGGCGGAAAATTTCACCACAAAAAAAAGAACAAGAGGCAGCACCAAAGGCTAGAGACCTAATCAATACAGACATTGGTAATATGTCAGATCTTGAGTTCAGGATGACGATTCTCAAGGTTCTAGCCAGGCTCAAAAAAAGCATGGAAGATATTAGAGAAACCCTCTCAGGAGATATAAAAGCCCTTTCTGGAGAAATAAAAGAATTAAAATCTAACCAAGTTGAAATAAAAAAAGCTATTAATGAGGTGCAATCAAAAATGGAGGCTCTCACTGCTAGGATAAATGAGGCAGAAGAAAGAATTAGTGATATAGAAGACCAAATAACAGAGAATAAAGAAGCTGAGCAAAAGAGGGATAAACAGCTACTGGACCACGGAGGGGAGAATTCGAGAGATAAGTGACACCATAAGACAAAAAAACATTAGAATAATTGGGATGCCAGAAGAAGAAGAAAGAGAGAGGGGAGCAGAAGGTATATTGGAGAGAATTATTGGAGAGAATTTCCCCAATATGGCAAAGGGAACAAGCATCAAAATCCAGGAGACGCAGAGAACCCCCCTCAAAATCAATAAGAATAGGTCCACACCCCGTCACCTAACAGTAAAATTTACAAGTCTTAGTGACAAAGAAAAGATCCTGAAAGCAGCCCGGGAAAAGAAGTCTGTAACGTACAATGGTAAAAATATTAGATTGGCAGCAGACTTATCCACAGAGACCTGGCAGGCCAGAAAGAGCTGGCATGATATATTCAGAGTACTAAACGAGAAAAACATGCAGCCAAGAATACTATATCCAGCTAGGCTATCATTGAAAATAGAAGGAGAGATTAAAAGCTTCCAGGACAAACAAAAACTGAAAGAATTTGCAAACACCAAACCAGCTCTACAGGAAATATGGAAAGGGGTCCTCTAAGCAAAGAGAGACCCTAAAAGTAGTAGATCAGAAAGGAACAGAGACAATATACAGTAACAGTCACCTTACAGGCAATACAATGGCACTAAATTCATATCTCTCAATAGTTACCCTGAATGTTAATGGGCTAAATGCCCCAATCAAAAGACACAGGGTATCAGAATGGATAAAAAAAACAAAACCCATCTATATGTTGCCTACAAGAAACTCATATTAGACCCGAAGACATCTCCAGATTTAAAGTGAGGGGGTGGAAAAGAATTTACCATGCTAATGGACATCAGAAGAAAGCAGGAGTGGCAATCCTTATATCAGATTAATTAGATTTTAAGCCAAAGACTATAATAAGAGATGAGGAAGGACACTATATCATACTCAAAGCATCTGTCCAACAAGAAGATCTAACAATTTTAAATATCTATGCCCCTAACGTGGGAGCAGCCAACTATATAAACCAATTAATAACAAAATCAAAGAAACACATCGACAATAATACAATAATAGTAGGGGACTTTAACACTCTCCTCACTGAAATGGACAGATCATCCAAGCAAAAGATCAACAAGGAAATCAAGGCCTTAAATGACACACTGAACCAGATGGACATCACAATTCTATTCAGAACATTTCATCCCAAAGCAACAGAATACACATTCTTCTCTAGTGCACATGGAACATTTTCCAGAATAGATCACATCCTTGGTCCTAAATCAGGTCTCAACCAGTATCAAAAGATTGGGATCATTCCCTGCATATTTTCAGACCACAATGCTCTGAAGCTAAAACTCAGTCACAAGAGGAAATTTGGAAAGAACCCAAATACATGGAGACTAAACAGCATCCTTCTAAAGAATGAATGGGTCAACCAGGAAATTAAAGAAGAATTGAAAAAATTCATGGAAACAAATGATAATGAAAACACAATGATTCAAAATCTGTGGGACACAACAAAGGCAGTCCTAAGAGGAAAATATAAGCAGTACAAGCCTTTCTCAAGAAACAAGAAAGGTCTCAGGTACACAACCCAACCCTACACCTAAAGGAGCTGGAGAAAGAACAAGAAAGAAACCCTAAACCCAGCAGGAGAAGAGAAATCATAAAGATCAGAGCAGAAATCAATGACATAGAAACCAAAAAAACAATAGAACAAATCAATGAAACTAGGAGCTGGTTCTTTGAAAGAATTAATAAGATTGATAAACCCCTGGCCAGACTTATCAAAAAGAAAAGAGAAAGGACCCAAATAAATAAAATCATGAATGAAAGAGGAGAGATCACAACGAACACCAAAGAAATACAGACAATTATAAGAACATACTATGAGCAACTCTACGCCAACAAATTTGACAATTTGGAAGAAATGGATGCATTCCTAGAGACATATAAACTACCACAACTGAACCAGGAAGAAATAGAAAGCCTGAACAGACCCATAACCAGTAAGGAGATTGAAACAGTCATCAAGAATCTCCAAACAAACAAAAGCCCAGGGCCAGATGGCTTCCCGGGGGAATTCTACCAAACATTTAAAGAAGAATTAATTCCTATTCTCCTGAAACTGTTCCAAAAAATAGAAATGGAAGGAAAACTTCCAAACTCATTTTATGAGGCCAGCATCACCTTGATCCCAAAACCAGACAAGGATCCCATCAAAAAAGAGAATTACAGACCAATATCTTTGATGAACCCAGATGCGAAAATTCTCGCCAAAATACTAGCCAATAGGATTCAACAGTACATTAAAAGGATTATTCACCACGACCAAGTGGGATTTATTCCAGGGCTGCAAGGTTGGTTCAACATCTGCAAATCAATCAATGTGATACAATACATTAATAAAAGAAAGAACAAGAACCATATGATACTCTCCATAGATGCTGAAAAAGCATTTGACAAAGTACAGCATCCCTTCCTGATCAAAACTCTTCAAAGTGTAGGGATAGAGGGCACATACCTCATTATTATCAAAGCCATCTATGAAAAACCCACCGCAAATATCATTCTCAATGGAGAAAAACTGAAAGCTTTTCCGCTAAGGTCAGGAACATGGCAGGGATGTCCGTTATCACCACTGCTATTCAACATAGAACTAGAAGTCCTAGCCTCAGCAATCAGACAACAAAAGAAATTAAAGGCATCCAAATCGGCAAAGAAGAAGTCAAACTATCACTCTTTGCAGATGATATGATACTGTATGTGGAAAACCCAAAAGACTCCACTCCAAAACTGCTAGAACTTGTACAGGAATTCAGTAAAGTGTCAGGATATAAAATCAATGCACAGAAATCAGTTGCATTTCTCTACACCAACAAGAAGACAGAAGAAAGAGAAATTAAAGAGTCAATCCCATTTACAATTACACCCAAAACTATGAGATACCTAGGAATAAACCTAATCAAAGAGGCTAAGAATATATACTCAGAAAACTATAAAGTACTCATGAAAGAAATTGAGGAAGACACAAAGAAATGGAAAAATGTTCCATGCTCCTGGATTGGAAGAATAAATATTGTGAAAATGTCTATGCTACCTAAAGCAATATACATATTTAATGCAATTCCTATCAAAATACCATCCATTTTTTTCAAAGAAATGGAAAAAATAATCCTAAAATTTATATGGAACCAGAAAAGACCTCGAATAGCCAAAGGAATATTGAAAAAGAAAGCCAAAGTCGGTGGCATCACAATTCCGGACTTCAAGGTCTATTACAAAGCTGTCATCATCAAGACAGCATGGTACTGGCACAAAAACAGACACATAGATCAATGGAACAGAATAGAGAGCCCAGAAATAGACCCTCAACTCTATGGTCAACTCATCTTCGACAAAGCAGGAAAGAATGTCCAATGGAAAAAAGACAGCCTCTTCAATAAATGGTGTTGGGAAAATTGGACAGCCACATGCAGAAAAATGAAATTGTACCATTTCCTTACAGCACACACGAAAATAGACTCAAAATGGATAAAGGACCTCAATGTGAGAAAGGAATCCATCAAAATCCTTGAGGAGAACAGAGGCAGCAACCTCTTCGACCTCAGCCACAGCAACATCTTCCTAGGAACATCACCAAAAGCAAGGGAAGCAAGGGCAAAAATGAACTATTGGGATTTTATCAAGATCAAAAGCTTTTGCACAGCAAAGGAAACAGTGAACAAAACCAAAAGACAACTGACAGAATGGGAGACGATATTTGCAAATGACATATCAGATAAAGGGCTAGTGTCCAAAATCTATAAAGAACTTAGCAAACTCAACACCCAAAGAACAAATAATCCAATCAAGAAATGGGCAGAGGACATGAACAGACATTTCTGCAAAGAAGACATCCAGATGGCCAACAGACACATGAAAAAGTGCTCCACATCACTCGGCATCAGGGAAATACAAATCAAAACCACAATGAGATATCACCTCACACCATTCAGAATGGCTAAAATTAACAAGTCAGGAAATGACAGATGCTGGTGAGGATGTTGAGAATGGGGAACCCTCCTACACTGTTGGTGGGAATGCAAGCTGGTGCAACCACTCTGGAAAATAGCTTGGAGGTTCCTCAAAATGTTGAAAATAGAGCTATCCTATGACCCAGCAATTGCACTGCTGGGTATTTACCCTAAAGATACAAACATAGTGATCCGAAGGGGCACGTGCACCCGAATGTTTATAGCAGCAATGTCTACAATAGCCAAACTATGGAAAGAACCTAGATGTCCATCAACAGACGAATGGATAAAGAAGATGTGGTATATATACACAATGGGATACTATGCAGCCATCAAAAGAAATGAAATCTTGCCATTTGCGACGACGTGGATGGAACTAGAGGGTATCATGCTTAGCGAAATAAGTCAATCGGAGAAAGACAACTATCATATGATCTCCCTGATATGAGGGAGAGGAGATGCAACATGGGGGGTTGAGGGGGTAGGCGAAGAATAAATGTAACAAGATCGGATTGGGAGGGAGACAAACCATAAGTGACTCTTAATCTCACAAAACAAACTGAGGATTGATGGGGGGAGGGGGGTTGGGAGGGGGGCGGTTATGGACATTGGGGAGGGTATGTGCTATGGGGAGTGCTGTGAAGTGTGTAAACCTGGCGATTCACAGACCTGTACCCCTGGGTATAAAAATATATTATATGTTTATAAAAAATAAAAATTAAAAAAAAAGAAAAATGCAAATGTTTTTAATTTCCAAAAAACGTTTTAACAGTTGTATTATATCTTCTATTATTGCCCATTTTAAAATCTTTTTCAAGAAAAAACTCAAAGGCAACTGAGGGACAGTGATGAAGTAATGAAGGGGAGGACAGAAGGGAGGGAGGGGTTTCCTTCTAGAGCTACAAAGACAGCATTGAGTTGACCTGGAAGCCCTGACAAGTCCAGCAGATAATATGATGCCATTTATCACTTTAAATCTTTTTTTTTTTAATTATTTATTTTTCAGAGAGAGAGGGAGAGAGAGCAAGCACAGGCAGACAGAATGGCAGGCAGAGGCAGAGGGAGAAGCAGGCTCCCCGCCAAGCAAGGAGCCTGATGTGGGACTCGATCCCAGGACGCTGGGATCATGACCTGAGCCGAAGGCAGCTGCTTAACCAACTGAGCCACCCAGGCGTCCCCCATTTATCACTTTAAATACTAGTCTAGAGACTTACACTTCCAGAAAGATGTAATAGACATGCCTTTCCTGTTTCTCTCACTAAGGTCAGCTAGTCACCTATAAAACAAACTGTACATTACCTATACAACAAGCACAAGGAGAGTAAAGGCTAGAGCGGAACAAGAAGACCAGCAGGACACTGGGACACAAGGAAACACAGGATGGTATCATCACCACCACCATCATCATCACCACCATCATCTTTTGTCTCATATCTACTAGACTAAGTACTATACTACAGAAGCCAGGAACCCAGCAACACAAAGTGACACACAGACAAAAAATTCATGACAAAAAAAGCCTGGTCTCACTAAACAAAATTTAATAAGAATGAAAAGTTTTGACAGAACTCATTTTACTCAGCCAAACACTACAGAAAAACACTGTGGCCCACTCCATCCTTGTTAGTCAATGGAGAATTTAGATCTCCATCATCACTGAGTTGTAACAAGGCATCCCAAACTCCTCATGTGGTGTCATCAAAGAAGTCCATTTGGGGAGCCTAGACTTCCAGCCTACCCCACGGTACTAGGCAACCCTCCCCCACCAGGATGGTACCAGGAGTGAACAGGAAGAACAAGGCCACCCACCGTGATGTCACTGGCCACCATGAGGGGAGCCCCTCTGAGCCAGGTGGTATTACCAAATTCTGAGTGGAAGTCCAGGCTCCCCCACACCATTCGTCAGTGACAAGTGACCTTACCTCCCCATCTTCCCATGTCAACAGAGGCCAAGTGAGGAGCATGGGCTTTCATCCCTACCCTTCCTCTCCCTAACAGAGCAGTGTCAGACAAGGCTTGCTAAACAGAAGAGCTTAATATGATCCAGAGACTCATGACATAATATGAAAAATGTCCAGGTTTTGATCAATAATCATTCATCATAGCAAGAACCAGGAAAATCTCCATTTCAATGAGAAAATACAATAATAGACACTTACATTGAGATGATAGAGATGTTATAATTATTTAGTATGGATTTCAGAGCAATCATCATAAAAATACTTCAGTGAGAATTTACAAACATGCATGAGAAAGATGAAAAGAATAGCAAGTTTCAAAAAGCAACAGAACATATAAAAAAAGAACCAAATAAAAATTTTAAAACTAAAAAACAATAACAACTGAAATAAAAAACTGAATGGATAGGCTCAACAGAAGAATGGAAAAGGAAGAAAGAATTTATGAACTTGAAGGCAGGACAATAGAAATTATCCAGTGTGAAGAAAAGAGAGAATGCAGATTTAAAAAGAAAAAGAAAAATCAGTAACAGTACCCAGTAACTGTTGACTGTGACAAAATATCTAATGTGCATGATATCAGAGTCTTGGAAGGAGAGAAGAAGGTAAGATTTTAAAAGTACTCAAAGACTAATAACTGAAAATGTCCCATATTTGGAAAAAGGCATGCATCTACATACATATTCAAGAAGCTGAGAAAACCCCAAACAAGATAACCTTGAAGAAATCCATGACAAGATACATCATAGTCAAATTCAAAAAACTAATTAAAAAAAAAAAATCTTGAAGCAGCAAAGAGTGAAATGACATCTTACCTAAAGGAGAAAAACAATTAGAATGCTAGCAGATTTATGATAAGAAACTCAGGAGGCCAGGAGGAATTGCTATCACATTTTTCATACTCTGAAAGACCAGAACTGTCAACCTGTGATTCTATAGTTGGGAATAAAGGAGAAACCAAGTATTTCAAGATGAAGAAGCACTATGAGAATTTGTTGCCAACAAACCTGCCAAAAAAAAAAAAAAAAAAAATGCTGGTAGAGCTCTCAGAAATAAAATACTAGAAGATGGATCCTGGAACGTCGGTAGTAAGAAAAACAATTAAAGACACAAAAATATGGATAAATACAATAGACTTTGCTTCTCCTCTTGACTTAAATTATATGTTACTGTTGAAACAAAAATAATAACATTGATAATGTGTATGTAGAGGAAATATTTAAGACAATTGTAGTCTAAATCAGGAACAACAGAGGACATAGGGGAATATAGTATCTACACTTCACCCAAGCTGGTAAAGTGACAGAAAGAACAAGAAAGACCCAGGACATTTGGAAACTAATCAAAACTTCTAAATAATCAAAGAGCAAGTCTCAAGAAAAATTTTAAGAATACATTGAATGATGTAATGGAAATATATCAAAATTGGGGAGATGTAGCTATAGCAATGCTATAAGGGAAATGAATAGCACCAAATGCTTACCTTCAAAAAGAAAAAAATTCTCAAATCCATATTCTTAATGTTTAAGTCAAGAAACTAGAAAATCAAAGAGCAAGATAATCTAAATCAAGCAGAAGAAAAGAAACAAATACAAGGACAAAAATCAGTTAGATTAAAAATGGAAAAAAAATAAAACAAAAAAGCAAAAAACAATGAGGAATTTCTTGAAAAGGCCAAGAAAAATGACAAACTTTTAGTGAGATTGAAAAAGAAGAAAGAAATTACTTATATTAAATCACTAACATTAGGAATGGAACAGGAGATATTACAGACCCTGCAGACACCAAAAGAATAAGGGAATATCACAAACAACTTATAACATAAACTTGACAATTCAGATGAAATGACCAATTCTTCAGAAAGTACAAACAACCACAGCTCATCCAATATGAAATAGATTTGAGCAGCCCAATAACCAACTGAGTTTCTTATTTGAAAACCCTTGGAAAAGATACCTCCAGGCCCAGATAATTTCACTAGCAAAGTCAGCCAAACATGTGAAAAAGAATTAAAACAAATACCACAAAATTTCTTACAGAACACTGAAGAAGAGGAATACCTCCTCATTCATTTTATGATGTCAATATTGCCTTGATAAAATCAGACAAAGACAGTATGAAAAAAAATTTACACCCTGATATCTCTCATGAATATAGACATAAACATTTTTAACAAAACGTTAACAAATAGAACTCAACAATTTTATTATTCAGTAATATATTTTACTATTGTGTGTGTGTGTGTGTGTGTGTGTGTGTGTGTGTGTGTGTGTGTGTCTGATGAGCAAGTGAAGTTTATTTTAGGGATATGAGATAGTTTCAATATTTGAAAATCAACCAATATAACCCACCTTATTAACAGACTCAAAGAGAAAAGTCATATGGCCACATGAATTAATGCAGGAAAGACATTTGACAAAATTCAACTTCTATTCATGATAAAACTCTCATAAAACTAGGAATAAAGGGGGGAACTTCCTCAACTTAATAAAAAAAAACACGTAGAAAAAGGTGTTTAAGTATGAGCTACCTCTTACTTAAGGGTGAGATGCTACTGAATGCTTTCTCACGTAAGATTGGAAATAGGGCAAGGATGGTCTGCTCACAGCATTGCTGTTCAATTGAGTACTGCAAGTTCTAACCACACAGTAAGGCAAGGAAAAAATAAATAATCTTTAAAGAAAGAAATGTAAATATGAAACTATAAAAATTTGGAAGAAAACAGAACAAAATCTTCAGGATTTAGGTTTTCACAACAACTTCCTAGACATGATACCTTCACCATAAAAGAAACGATTCTATGAGTTAGACTTGATCAAGATTAAAAACTCTTTCTCTGAAAACAACCCTATTAAAAGGATGAAAAGACAAGCTATGGACTGGGAGAAAATACTTGTAGACCACATATCTGAGAAGGGACACATAATCTAGAATTATTAAAAAAAAAAAAAACTCTGAAAACTCAGCACTAGAAAGAAAAATCAAATAGAAAATGGGCAGAAGACAGCAAGAGGCATGACTCCAAGTAGGATCTACAGATGGCAACGAAGCAAACATGTTCCACATCAATAACCAGTAGAAAGTGCAAACTGAGACCACGATGAGGTATTACCACAGACCTGTTACAACAGCTACCATGAAAACTAGTGACAACACTGAATGCTGGGAGGATGGGGAGAAACTGCAGCTCTCCTACATTAGGTGGAATGAAAAATGATGCTGTTACTCTGGCAAATGGTTTGACAGTTTCTTAAAAGCTAAGCATGTACCTACCTATAGTCCATTGCACTCCTGGGCACTTATCCCAGAGAAAGGAAGACTTGCACACAACGGGTCAGAGCAGCTTTACTGGCACTAATCGGGAACTGGAAACGAGCAGAATGTCTCCGTGGGTGAACCAGTCGTCCTCTAGCCATACCATGGCGGCTGACTCAGCAATAACCATCACAGACAGTAGACACATGCGACGACCTTGACGGCTCTCAGGAGCATTATGCTGCGTGAACAAAAACCAGTTTCAAACGGTCACATGCTGGATGGTGCCATGTCTGTAACATTCCCAAAATGACAAAATTATAGAGACACAAAAGAGATGAGTGCTTACCAGGGCTCAGGGCTGGTGAGGACAGAGGACAGATGCCACGAGAAAGAGGAGACATGAGGACTGTCTTTGTGGAGACAATAGTTCTGTTGCTTGGCTGGGGTGATGGTTGTGTGAATTTATGCACGTGATAAAATGGCATAAGACCACACACACTTCACCAGTGTCCACTTGCTAATTTTGATTTTGTGCTACCGTTATGCCCCAGGTAACAGCTGGAGGAAGCTGAGGGAAGTGTTCGTGGGACCTCTCTGCTCCATCTTCACAAATTCCCATGCACCTGTCACTATTAAACAGGATGGAAAGGCATAAAATGAAAATCTCCTTTTCCACATGTCTCTCTGCACACCCACCCCAAGGCATCGGCACGGTAAACAGGCTCTTCCACTTTCTCCCGGAAAATCTCTATGCACGTGCAACACACACTTGCTTATACAAGTGAGAGCATTCTATGCGTGTATTCACACCTTGCTGTGGTTTTCCTACTGATCTCTCAAAGACCTTTCCTTTTAATCCCCTCAGTCTCTTCAAATCTAATTTAATGGTGGGAGATCAGACCTTACTGCTCCAGTCTCTTCCCCTTGGATGTCAGAGCTGCTCCAGCTTCCAGTGGAATTTTTCTTTGTTGAATTTTTCTATTATAAACAACACTACAGTTCATAAATGAGCACCAGATACATGTCACTTCACTTAGCGGTGAGTGGTACGAGACCCATTTCATAAGAGTCGCCAACACTGGTTTTTATCAAACTTTTGAAATTGTTATGTTAGGGTATTTGGAAAATACCTTTGCCTTTCTTGACTGACTCCTCTTCGGCTTCAGCCACAGCCCACTGCTTTTTCCTGGCTCTCCTGTCCCCACCTCTGCACCCCATGCCCTGCCAGTTCCTGCTCCTTGACTCAGACGTGAACAGCTGAGATTCGCAGGGGCTGAGTCTTGGGTCCTCCCTCCTCTCCACGCTGCTCCCGGCGCGAGCCGTTGCCTCAAGAAAGCAAATACCACTCAGAAGCAGGCAAGTCCCAATGTCCTTAAAAGCACCCGGCCCTGTCCATGTAGGCCCTTTAAAAATCCTCCGTCCCTCTGCTGGGACTCCCCATCTCCATGTGGCTAGCTCCTCCCCGCCTTTCCCGTGTCAGCTCAAACACCGTCTCCTTGCCTGCGCTAAGCCAAGAAGCAGCCCCCAAGTGTTCCGCCCCTGCCTCCGGCCAGTTTCTGAGCCGGACCTGATTCTGCCGTGAGTTACAGATGTTGATTTTCTACTTAGTACATGTCTATCTGGAGCAGCGCTGACCATGACACCTGTCTGTGAGGACCGACATGCTCTAGACCCCTGCCCTCCAACCCTTGCCCGCAGCCACATGTGACCATTGAGTTTTTAAGACGTGGCTAGTGCCACTGAGGAACTCAATGTTTTGCTTTATTTAATTTATATTATCCTAAGTTTAAATTTAAATAGCCACCTATGGCTAATGGCTCTTGTGTTCTGGACAGGAGCGTTCAAGATTCTCAGCTTTGGACCAACAAATATGATGTCTGTTTTATTAACGCTAGCACAGGGCAAGGGATGAAGTTGTTGTACAATAAATAAGTGAATGAAAATAAAATGTCACTTTTTTTTTAAATATTTTATTTATTTATTTGACAGAGAGAGATCACAAGTAGACGGAGAGGCAGGCAGAGAGAGAGAGAGAGAGAGAGAGAGGGAAGCAGGCTCCCTGCTGAGCAGAGAGCCCAATGTGGGACTCGATCCCAGGACCCTGAGATCATGACCTGAGCCGAAGGCAGCGGCTTAACCCACTGAGCCACCCAGGCGCCCCAAAATGTCACTTTTTATTTGCATTTTTGTTATAATGAGTTGGATCCCTTTTCAGACATTTATGGATCACAGTTTTAATTTTTTTTCCTCACGGACTGACCATTTTTCTCTTGATACATTGAAGCATTTTTGTATAAAACATATTTTATATATTGACCCTTTGACTGTCAAATATGTTGCAAATATTTTCTGCAGACCGTAGTTGGTATTTTTATTGGTATCTGTTTGCTTTGTGATGAGAAAGGGAAATACCTTTAAGGAATTCCGTACAGCACTACAGGTGCTCAGTGCTATGGTCAAGAGTGGAATGCTGGAAGACAAGTGTTCACACTGGACACCCAGCCACCTGGGCAGCCTCTAGCACATACACTTCAGACTTCAAGTAAAGGTCCAGCAAAAAGCCTGCCTCAGTGGCAAGCAAGTCCCTTGATATCATGTTCCTGGGTCTTTGAGGAGCAAAGGAGAGTCTCACAATGACCCATCCTGTAGGTCTTCAGCCCTACCTGACAGCATGGTCATAAAGCCCAGGATCGGAAACCCCACGTCCAGTCCCAGGGATGTGTGAGGAGCACCGCTGCCTGGAGACCAGCGTCCAGACCCCTGTGCCTTGGACCACAGGGCGCTCCTGGGGGACCGTTGGAGTCTGCGGCAGAGGGCGTCCTTCATCAGCAAATGCCAGATGCCTTTCCCACCCTGCCCACACCCTCCCAAGGACTGCATTTCTCATTAAAGTTGAGCAAATGTCCCTGCCACTGGACACCGCCTGTGTCGGGAGGTGATCCACAGGGCAAGCACTTCCTGGTTGAGGCAACAAGTACTGATCGATCGTAGAGAGACGATTTCTATTTATGCTGAATTTCAGGAAAAAGGGATAAAGCCCCCTGTCCTAGGAAAGCATAAAAAGAAACAAGGAAATATTTGATATGCGCTTTTCAGGTTTAAATAAAACCTAAGGCTCGAGCTTTCATATACTCCCCAAAAGAAGAATGAATAAAACAGAACCAACACAGTGTCAGCCAATGGTCCCTCAGGTCTTCCCCTCCTAGGGATCGGACCTACAAGCACATACAACACACGTATGTGTGAACTGAGATTGCACCACATCAGAATGAAAAGAAACTAGATCTCATTACCAATAAAGTGAATTAAGAAAATGTTTCTGGCTCCAAAAGTCTCTACTTCTTAAAAGGAGCAAAATTAGAAGGGCCATAAACATTTTAATCGCTTCCTTGAGTATGTGCGGCTGTACCTGGCGAATGTCTTCCATAGGAAACACGAGGCTTCTCCCTAATGGCACATTTTCTTAATGGCTTTGCTGTTCCTGACTTCATTCCATTGCACTGTTACTTGTTACATCCGACGTGAGTTAATATTGCACTTAAAAATATTGAAAGGCATTTCTCCACCACATCAACTCTCTCCACCTGCAGAGGAAAGGAAAACGGGACCATAGGAAGGAAGCCCACTGGCTCCAGGCCTGCTGGGGGCACAGTTAGAACTCAGACGGGAGGAAGAAGATGAGATGTCAGACGCTGTCGGAATATATCCACCTCAGAAGGTGGGTGAAGAACCTCTCTCCCCCTGGAAACACGCTACGGGTAAATAGAGAAACTAGATACCCACGTGCTGGATGGAGAGATGCATGTCACGACCCTGCGGGCGCGGCCTCCGGCGGCAGGCTGGGGATCCGCTCGACAACCACCCCTCCCAGATGGAAGCCCAGCCCTGAGAAGCACTTTGGACGCACAACCCGACCATTGGGAACAAGCTCCATGAACACCCTTTTTTCAGGAATAATCTCTTTCTCTCTCTCTCTCTCTCTTTTTTTTTTTTTTTTGCATGAATAATCCGACCGTGTTGCTTATCACACGCTCACTAAGGACACATCCACACACTCATGTGTCACCAATGGACGCCTGGTCTTGGAAAAGTTCTGTAAAACTGACAGGCCTTGTAGGAGACACCCTCAGGGGTCGTCTACACCAACACCCAGTCTGCCCCAAATCTACAGATGACAAGCCAAGGTCCAGAGAAGGGACTTTCCACGTCAGCCTCCGTCAAAGCCAGCCCATCACCCAGCGTCTCCTAAACCAGCCAGGCCCTGTTCCATTATAGCAGAGGGCAACTCTCGTTCGATGGAAAACAGAAATGTTTAGAAGGTCCTGCGAGGGCCTTATTTCTTGAATGGAAAGTGAGGACTTGACATTCGTTAAGAGTGCGGTCAACTCCAGACAAGCCGTGCTAGATGGCGACGTGGGGACGGGACTGTGAGGAATCTAAGGGTAGAGGAAAGGGGCCTGTTTCTTTCTTTTTAAACAAACTGCTAAAGATTTCAAAGCACTTAGACTTATTTTCCTTTCATATCCTTGGCGGCTTCTTGAATTCTGGGTCCTGTTCAAATGTTAGTTTTACTGGAGTGCTTTATGGAGGCCAAATTAACATCCAAACGGGTAACGCTCACCTTTGTTCTGCAGAGGCAGACTCCCAGATGCCACCGAGGTGCTGAACACATTTTAACACTCAAGAACATTTCCCGCCAGAAAAACACAGCAATTTACCAAGAGGGGGGACCCTCGAGCTCTTAAACCCTGATCCACAGAGGCTGCTAGAAAGGGATTTCCCTCCCCACCCCCCACCCCCGCCCCCGGCTTGGGTATTCCTTGTGCTTGCGTTACGCTGTGCGTCGGGGACAGCTGGAGGCTGGACTCCTTTGTACGGTTCTCTAATCCCTCCAACAGTGTTGCCTTCTTTGTGCTCGGCCCCAAAGCAGGAAGAGGGAGATAAATCCTGTTCCCTGTGGGTTGTCACATCGCCCGGCGTGCTGGGGCCTTCCGCTCAAGGTCTCTGGGCACTGGAGTGCCAAGATTCAACATGGCTGAATACCGGGTCTGGTTTCGTCTTGGCAGAGGCACGGACTTTCCACAGACAAATTAACATTGTTTCATCTCATTTTGACACCGTAATGTCTTTTCCATACACCTGCTCTGACATTTTCATGAAATCATTGCCTCCCGATCAACTGAGCAGGGAATTAGCGTTGTTACACCAAACATTCTAGAGACTGTGGGTTATTTTTCATATCTAAATATCTCATCCCCATATGCCGCTTTGGGGAGATAAATTCGAAATCTAACACCCTGTAAATTTAAAAGTCTAAAATATGCATATTCGATTTTGCAGTCTCTCTATTTACAACGTGTAAAGGCGTAGCTGCGTTCGTGCTTGGGTAAATGGATAACTTTAATAAAGTATTAACCCCATCCAGAACTTTGATAAAAGAGGAAGTCTCCCATGTTTTGGCATGTTTAAATAAGAAATACTTCTGGATTGACATTCCTGAAATTTCAAATAATAGTAATCATTATTGATGTGATAATGTTAATGATAATATTCTTCGGTTTTGAAAGCTTTCACATACATCCTACCATGTAGGGCACAGAAAACTCCGGTATGATTCATTTATTATTGGCTTAAATTCACAGGTACAAAACTAACACTCGAGAATGTTGCACGTGGTGGTTAAGGCAAATCTAATTAATGGGGAGAAGGGGATGAAACTTTAGGTTTTTTCCCTCAAAACCGTTATACCACAAAGCACACCGTGGGGAGTTCAGTTCTTAGTGACTTCACATGCTGCTGTTTGTGACAGCTGCTAAAATGAGTTTCTAGATCCTTGAGGCTTTGCTTTAGTTTTTGGTCCAAGAAACGGCAAAACTAAACTGTCGGTGTGTGGACCACGGGCGGTTAATCGGAGGGCTGGGAGAGCCGCACCGGAGAGCTCCGCGTCGGAGACTGCTGCTGTGTGGTAGGATGGGGTGGGAAGGCTTTTCAAAAGTCTCAGACTGTGGTGCCCTATGTGTGTGTTGGCCAGGAAACCTCTCCGGTTTGCTGATAGAGAAAAATGTAGAGCAAACATAACGAAATTGTTCTCATCAGTATAAAATGGCAGGCACAGCTCCTCAGTCTGCCAGTGCAAAAACGCACATTTAACAAATTTGAAACAAGTGCTCTTCTGTCTAAAATGCCTAATTTCCACTTTTTCCTCCACTACCGCCAACACTTCGACTCTTCCTACAAGATGTTAGCCAAACGCCATTCGTTCTGTTTCCTCCTCCAGATAAAACTAATAATTATTAACTTCTTTATGCATCCATTTTCACCAAACACATTAAACTATGACACTTAATTCAATTAATTCATTCCTGTGTTCATGCCAGTTCTCCGTCCTCTCCACTCCCCAAATCGAGCTTGTACGATCCTACTGGGCAGGGATGGTATGCTGTATTTTCAAATCTCCAGTTATTAGCACATGAAAGCTAAGTGAACATTAAGTGAACAAATTTTATAGCAGCCTCCCAAAACAAAAGATCGCCCGCCCACCCCCACCTTGCAAGTGATCTCCCCAGCTATCTACCATGCAGGTAGAAACATGATTAAATCAATATATAATCAAATCAATTCAACAAATACTAATTTTTGCATCTAGTGTAGAGATGCGGCGCGATGCACAGACCTGCTGTTTACCACCACCTTGCTCCCACTAATAGGATCCCTTTTATGCAATTTAGAGACGGTATTAGAATTCTAACTCTTGAAAACTAGTCCACGTGGGAGCATCGGCAATTTAGACACAAGAAATTCTGCAAAGAATCTGGAAGTGAGAGGTAAATCCCTTCGTCAAAGATCAGTTTCTTCCCCTGGCTCGGCAAGTGGCATTTCCTGGGATTTCAGGCATCAGCACTCACAGGAGAACACTCATGGGATATTTTCCTTCACTTTGCATGTAACCCCATAAGGGTCTCTTTGTTCCACCGAGCTGTTAATTCCTCACACCTCTGGTCATTTTAATGGGTGCAAACTTGATGGAATTAGTGACATTTTTGTGGCTGCTACGTATGGCTCAACCTTCCCAAAGTTGCCGTAAACAGCAAGGGGCTGACGATTGATGATTTTTTTTTTTTCTTTCAGCGCTAGGCTCCTGTGGGCCGTGGGTGTTAAACACAAAGTGTTTCAGTCACTGAGTATCATGGCTCAGGCACCCGAATCCCAGTGACATTATTTGTGTAGGCAGTGGATTCGGGGTTTCAGAAAGCACTTAGAAACCTTTAGCAAGACCTGTGTTTCCGTGGACACAGGGTGGGAAGGTTGATCTCTCCCAGATGTCATGCTTGCCCTGGGGACATCGTGTATCATGGTGTCAACAGAAGTCCTACTTCTGGCCCAGGTCACCCAAGGCCCAGGCATGGATGGGACTCTCCCCATCTCAGGCTCTACCCGTCCCATGCTCTGATGCCACAGAAGGAAAAATGGGTGAATGTGTTCCCAGCAAAGCATAAGGATCCTGCCCCGTGGCCCCATCTCCAGCAAAGCCTCTTTCCAAGTGTATCCCCTTCCAAGTGTGTCCCCTTCTGGAACCCTGAAGGATGATTTTGCCAGAAGGAACCCAACTAGAAAGTGATAGGTCCACCCTTGTCTCCAACCTAGAGCCCATGTGCGTAGAGTGAGCTGGGCACACCTTGGCGTGGCCCCAGCCCCGGCGCCCGGGAGAGAACGGAGCCAGGCTCCAAGTGGGGAACGCAGCAGCAGACGGACGACAGGCCACAGGTGACAGGGAAAACCGCAGCCTGATTTCCAAGTCACCCAGTGAACGATGGTGTCAGGCCTTCCCCTGGACTCGGGATTCCACCGTCATGTATCTGAGCAATAATTCAGGTTTTTAGAACTCCAGCAGGTAGGCGGGGTGGAGTTTGGCTTTTCCGCGGCGTGAGTTCCTCTGCCCACATCTGTAAGACACTGAATGAGACTCACACATGTGGAGCAAGACGAACCCCAAAGCTGGGAAGAGCGCACGTTCCCAGTGCTCTCTTGAACAAAGTGTTGCGTTCAGGAATCTCGGTTTCCCGGCTCACGCCCCCGACCTCGTGCAAACCCACCCCAGCCCCACTGGACAGGTTTCAGGGGTCAATACTGAGAGAAAGAAGTCGGCAGGGGTGGCAAGGCTGCGGGCGATCTCCATCATCAGGAATGAGCCCCAGCAGGGCTGGAAGTGTGGCTCCCCAGCTCCCATCGGGCTTTCCTGAGGACACGTGTCCCTGCAGGCATTCTGGGGAGAAGGCACACGTCCTCTGCTGAGTCTGCCGTTCAGCCAGCATCTTCCCCGTCTGTTTTTTGGGACTCCAAAGCACCCACTCCAAGCACCCAAAGGCTCAATGAAAGTTGTACATTGGTTTGGTGTCGACTTGTTTGGGCCCAATTCCTTATAAATGGAGGCAACATTTACGTCTCAGGCTCCCCCACCCACCCCAGACCACAGCTTCCTCCCAGGCATCCGACGGCGCAGCGGACATCCCCCTTCCGTTCAGGCTGATGCGTGAGCTCATGGCCATGGAGATGGGGCCTCCTGAAGACTGGTAACGAGACGGCCACTTAGAACAGTGCTGTCCACAGTCAGGGCTCTTCCGTCGTGAAAACCAGCAACATGGGGTCTCCACACTGGGATCGCTCCTCGAAAACCCGGCACTTGTCCACTACTTCTGTTTCTTAATGGTCGTGGCTCAGCCGAGAGCCTACTGGTTTGAGGATGAGAGAGAGAGAGAGAGAGAAATCCCAAGCCAGATCTGAGAGCCATCTGACTCCCTAAATGTGGACAGGATTGCAGGGAGATATCTTAAAACTGTGCGAGGTAAACATGGTGTAAATCCCCTGCTTTGGGCAGATAATTGCTCGGGGTTCTGTAAGCTAAAGGCGCAGTGCTGAAATTTGATTGAAAACTTTGTGACATGAACACCGAAAATCACAAGAAGGAGGCAGGCAGCTTTTAATCTTCTGCTGGATGACAATTCAAGATAAACTGATAGCGGTACCTGCCTCCTGATAAACCAGTCAATATTGCAGATGGGAGATACTGGCAGGAAATAGACCCTGGGAAAAGCAGTGGGGGGTGGGCACCAAGGCATCTCTACGTCAGCCTCTGCTCTCAGCTCCGTGCTAAGCGAGGTGAGACCTACAACTTGCCACGTTGTGTTCTCATACTAAGGACCCAGAAACATCCAGACTCTTCCAGGAAGACCATCCAATATGTGCCCATATATCCCTGGGCCGTGTCATTTGTCCATAATGGGCAACACATTTTAAGTGGTCTTTGAAAGAAATCTGTCTGCCTCAAGAAAAGCCCAATTTCCAGACAGAGAATTTCTAGTGAGTCCGTGTTTTAAATTCTTTTTTACTGTTTTCATGCACAGGCAGGAACTCACACAGCAACACAAAAGAACGAGAGCCATCACTGTTTTAGCCAAAAGAATAGAAAATCCACATTGCTGGTGAATGAAACAAGGCAAGAGCAAGCCTAGAGTTTCTCATTGTGAGCGCGTGTGTCTGCCAGCCTCTGTGCACAAGTGCGTGTGTGTGCTCTCCAGCCTGTACGGCTACGTGTGTGTGCCAGCATGAGGGCACAAGCATGTGTTTGCTCACCAGCCTGTACATCTACGTGTGTGTGCCAGCATGCATGCACAAGTGTGTGTGTGTGCTCACCGGGTTGTACATGTACATGTGTGTGCCAGCATGTGGGCACACGCGTGTGTGCCCCATCTCCGGGCTCTACACCTCTGTGTGTGCACTGACTACCCGTGGCACACTTGACTCCTCCACTTATCTGGAGGAAATTTGAGAAGATATCTTTGAACGTGGTTGTCTTAAAGGATTTTGTTTATTAAATAATTCACTACGTTTTTCTTCTGGAAAAATTTCCAACTGTAACAGAAAGAAAGCCAAGAGAGAAGAATGTTTATAGCAAGGAGGGGCTCTGAAATGTCTTGGCTCCGGATTCTGTATTAGGTAAAACTATGTCACACCACCGTTCCTGTTGAAAACTGTTCATTTAATTTCCCTCCTTTGCAGATATTTTGTTTTCCCCTAAAGGGCAGGGCTTGCTGGGGAACCATTTCGGGTTGTTCCTTTCAGAGCTTCTTGCAGTGGACGCCTCCACCTGCTGGGAGGATTTGGGCATCTTTGTCGAGCGCGGCTGACGCAGACCTCGGGGAGCTCTGTTTCCAGATCACCGAGGAGAACAGAAATCGCAAATACGTGGAATAGATGTTTACTGAGCCACGTGATGTGTCAACTAAATATGCGTCCGCCTACCACGAAATTGTGCAATCAGGATATTTTAAATACAGTTTGGATTGGAGAAAACTTCATTTTAGGGAAAACAGAGTATATGTTGATGCAAGTAATACAGATATTTATCAAAATAGAGGCAATTAAAGATGAAATATAAATCATGGCATAAACTTGAATGTTAACAAGTATTTCTACTTCCTGAGTGGCACTACATCATTTCTATCAGCGACTGGAAAAGAACCTGCATGTTGGTCTATACAACCTGCCTGTTTTACACAATGGTACAAGGGGACAGGCATCCCTGTGCTATGGCACGTATATAAATTCTGAGAATTTGTATAATTTACCTGATAGATCAGGAGCCATTACATCCGGCTGTGTAAATTCATATTTTGGCACTCTTTAAAAAGTGGATTATTAGTGACCCAATAGACCATAACAGTTCCAAAGAAGCCATTACTGTCTGTTGTGTAAATCCTTCATGGTGTGTGTTTTACTGACCCTTTAGAGCCATCAGGGCCTGGCTTGTCAGTCTCGCTGCCATGCAGTGCACCAAACGCAGGGGCTAAAAATATCTCCGAAATTGAAGCCGGAGTCAAAAGACGCTTGTTCCTTGCCCGAGAAGCCACAGGGACACCACACATCTCCACGGCAGGCTCTTCCTCCACCGGCAGAATCCCATTTCCTCATACTTCTAAAGAGGTTGGAAATCTGCAATGTGGTTAAGCAAGTTGTCGCTTGATTTAAAAATTAAAAAAAAAAAAAAAAGGAGAGAGAGAGAGACTGAGTGAGAGAGTGAGAGAAAGAGAGAGAGAGAAAGCAGGGAGAGAGCGTCTCCGGGCACTAACAGACATCTCAAAGACCGCATGGCTTTACCAGCTTCTGGGAGGCTGGCAATGGCGTGGTGAGATTTCTCTAGTTTGGGCTTTTGGGAATCCCAGTGAAATCTTTATTTAACTGTCTACATGCTTGTTTTATATTTTCCACCTACCTGTCCTTTCCTCACATTAAAAAAAAAAAAAAAAAAAAGGCCACTGGAATATTTTGCCAGAAAAATCTCTAGTTACCTGTGCATTGGATAAAAATAAAATGGGATACTTGGAGGCTGCCTGCTGTAGGGCTAGTGCGTCCCGTGTTCCGTGGGGCTGGTGAGGGCTCTGAGTCAGGCCATCCTCACACGCACGCGGAGACCAGCGTGTCTGAGGCGACCGTGAGGCTGTGTTCCTGTGCTTCCTGATACACTGAAACTATGCAAATCAGTGTGGATTCCCCATCACCAGACACGGGATCTGTTCTAGAAATCACGCTGTGAACACACCTACCGGCTGACCCTCCCCGCAGGAGAAGGAGGCCTGGTGCTGTGAGGTAGAGGCCCTTACTCTCTGGCGTGAAGCAAATGGTTAGAACGTTCTCGAAGCTCGGGAGAAGACGCTCATGGAATGAGAGTTTCAAAACATTTAGTCAGCGAAGCAGATCTGCAGGAGAGGCCGACATTCTCCCAAGTTACAGAACAGAGCAAGGATAGGGAGAGTGAAATTAACACTATAAAACTTTATTCTCTGCCCTAAGAAATAGCAAATACGTACCTTTTACGGTGTGTTATTTTGCTCTGTAATTGTGGTAACTGGTAGTTTAGGAGCCTGGCGTTCACGGGTCAGGTGCCAAGTGGAGGACACAGCAAGTCAGAGAGACGGACAGAGGCGTAGAGTCTGCAAATCCCTAAGGAAGCTGCGGGGGACCCTCTGGGGGAAATCTGTCTGTTTCAGGCTGCAAGTCCCTGCTAACCGGCACACGGCTTCCTTCCGTGCATAAGAGGAGGGCGCAAAGCACGGCTTCCCGATGCTGGGGCATAAAGCACGAGGAAACCCTTCACGGAGCCCTGGCATGACGAACCTCAACAGGTTATCTGTCTTCCTCCAGGAAGAATCCATCTGAGCTCGTCCCAGCGAGCTGGCTCTGTACCCTGAGGTCTCCGGCGGCGACCGGGAGAGATGGCTATGTCACAGGAGCATTGATTCACGTTGGCGGCCACCGCAGAGCTGCGTGTCTGTGATCGTGCATCTCGGGAGGGAATCCCAGCCCTTGCTGGTGCCCCCGGGCCCATCCCCAGCTTGCAGCTTGGGCAGGAGGGGGTTAATGCTCGGTGGCTGCCTGGCAGGGACCCGCTGAAGCCTTCAGCTGGGAACCCTCCAGGCCTCGCCTCTGCCGCTCTGTTGGGAAAGGATCCAGAGACCCAGGACAGCGGACAGCCAGCCCTGCTGCATCCCTGATTCCTGCGTGCAGGACACACACGCGTGCGCACACACTCACAGGGCTCATTTTGCTCGTGATCCCTTTGCCCCTCGCTCTGATTGGAATAGGAAGTTGTGTTTGCACGCACAGCGCTTGCTAACAGGGCTGCTCTCCCGCGTGTGTACGCCAAGCTGCTGCCTGTTTGAAAAAGTATTTGCACACTCACGCGCGCCCCTGCTCATGCGGCGCCCTCACGCACCGATGCTGCCTCGCGCCGGAGGAACCCCTGGGCAGACACGCTGTCCTGAATGTGCAAACTGCCCCGGACTGAGAGCCTCCCGGTGGCCGGGCGGGGTGCGGGCCCAGAGGGGCCGGAGCGAAGCCCTCCGTGCGGCGGCTGCTGGGCGCCCGGGGCCTGTGTGAACTCGGGCTCGCCTCGTCCCCCGGGCCAGCCGTTCCCGGTCGGGAGGGCAAACGCTAACTCACCTAGTTACCGACAGAACACGAAATTCCGCTGCCTTTCTCTTCAAAAGAGGAGGGTGGAAACTGGAACTTCATTATTTGAAGGACGTCCCAGAGAATTTATATTTTTTAAGATCCCCTTTCTTCCCTGTTTTCATTTGCATTCTGGTCTAGCCTGAATGTAAGGACACTGGCAGCCTCTGTCACCAACAAGTGTCTGAATGTTTGGCAAAGGGTCGATGCGGGGTCTTCCTCCAGCAGCCGATGAAAGAGTCACAGACCCAGAAGTGAGGGAGACCTTACTCCACGTCGGAGGGGGACCCCGTGCCCAGTGCTCTCTGCCACAGCCCCGCCCTTGGTGTGTGACCGGTGTGTCTGCGCCACCGACAAACCCTGTTCCTAACACCCTGCTCATGACAGAGTCTGCGCCGGGCACACTCAGCGGACTGTCTTCTGGGGGTTCTGCGGGGCTCGCCCCAATTTCTGGCAGTGAAGACATCCATCCCGAACACGCCGTCAGCTGTGACGTCACGCGCGGGCACGGCCCGCAGGGCTCAGAGCGGCGGCCTCCTTTCCATCCGTTCTGGCGGGATCCCACTGTTTTCTCTCAGTTTTATTCGTCACCGTATTTCAGCCCCAAAGTGCGAATTTGAGAGCCAGAGAAACCTAACCTTGAAGGGAGAAATGCATCCGGGAGAGCCTCTCTTTTCTGCAGGGGAAAAGCAGCAGCCTTGCAGAGACATCCCTCACGAAGGAAGGCGTGGTTCCTGCCCCGGGTCTCACCGGCGGCTGTGCGAGCAGGTGCACGTGGCCGGCACCGCCAACTCTGCAGCTCAAGGCCAGCGGCCCCCGACACACACCCCACGTGGCACAGCACCGCTCGGACCCAGCGGGATGGTGACGGGCAGGGCATCCCTGAGCCTCACAGCCCGCGGGCCGGCCGCAGGCAAAGGCTGGCACCGCCTTCTCCTCAGACCTGCAACCCCGGCGTGTGGTAGCAGGTGCTTTGTGAAGGGGAGCTACAGAGGCCTGGGACAGGACTCTTGTGTAAAAGGAATTTAAAAAGCCCGAAGACCCTCGAGATCATAGAATAAAGGATCCTGATTTTTTTTCTCTCGTTTCACATCTATTGGTCTGTTAAGGTCTGCCCAGCCTGCTGAGGGGTTGGTCTTTGTGGGGAGTGGGGAAAGTTCTAAAGGAACAGAAGCAAAAACAGGTGCCTTCCACGGTAGCCTGCGTGGGGCCTGTTTGGGAAGGAGCCCCCAGCAAACCAGTCTGCAGAGTGGCCCGCGGTCCCGCCTGAGGGGAGCCACTCCGGGACACGTTGCCTGTCTGCTCTTTGGGAAGGATGGACACCTCTCGGGGCACCGTTGGGGGCATCCCTGGTCAGGAACACAGAACAGCAGCCCAGTTTCTGGAATTCTGGGCGTTTTGTAGGGGTTGGTTGGAGCAGGAGAGGGACGGAGACAGAGCCAGCCAGGCGTCACAGGGTGGGAGAGCGCACTCCCACACATCGCCCCACACTTACCGTGGCTCAGATCCAGAAAATTCTAGCAGTGCTCCGTGAGCCCTGACCCCACTCAGCACAACAATGGTGGGGGTCAGGGGGTCTCCTAGGGCTGGTTCTGTAGTTGGCAAGGGGGAGCGGGGCAGGAATCTCCTTGCCCACACACAGGGAGCCGCCAGGGAGCCGACCCGTGGCCTCTACTTACCTGCGTGTCCGTTGTGTTAGATCTAAAACGTAAAGGATCGAGTCGCAGGCATCCGTATTTTAAGTTCATTTACTGGCCTGCCGGAATCAAAAAGGGTGCGAGGAGAACTCTAAAAACAGCTTGGTCTGTGCGGGGCCGAGGGTCTCCACCCCAGCCCAGACGATGCAGTTCTCCAGGACCCGGGGCAGCGGAGGCTCCTCCGAGGTGGGGGGCTCGGGCAAGTTGCCCGCAGGCAAGCACGTGCTGGCAGGCAATGGCCTGTGTCTCCAGGATGGACTACATCATTTATGACCCATTATGTAATGACACGGGCGTTACAAATGGAAAAAGTGTCTCGTAAGGTGTCCATCAACATTTCTGGGGTACAAGCCCCAGCCCAGGAAACACCGGGAGAGGGAGGATTCTCCGGCCGGCTCTGAGCTCTGTCCTTGCAGGAGGCCCTCGCCCTGCGGCCTGATTCAGAGCAAGACGGGACAAGAACAGGCAGCAGGAGGAAAGGGGAGTGTGCCCTGGGCGGGCAGGCTCCCACCCCAGCTCCTGCGCAAGGACAGAAGTCGGCCAGACCAGACACAGGGGCAAATTCCAACGGTTCCCCCCACGGTTTTATCTCAAAGGTTCAAAACACTCTAATTACCCACTTTATCTCTTCCCTGGATGAAGATCCCAGACAGGCCGCTCCTCGCGCCCGCTCTCGGCTGCGTGAAGCCAGCAGTCAAACAGCACCATTTACAACGCGTCTGCCCCGATTCTGTGTGACTTCTCCCGCTTTTAACCTGAATCCCTAACCTATTTTAAACATGCCATTTCCCCCCCATTAAGAGAAGGGGTCCTTTCTTCTCCTGGCGTCTTCTCCCTCAGCAGATGAACTTTCCCTGCAATCCCGCGCTCATCCCACAGACCCCCTGCCGGGCCCGATTGTCTCCAGGAGAATGGGAGCCGCTCCCAGCCTTTGTGGAGGGGGATGGAGAAGACAGACGTTATTATGATTTTGAATTCGCAGCTCTTCTCTTTTCTTCCCTTCCTTTTATTTTTTTTCCCGGGATCTAACAGCTGTTTCCCATCACAACTGGTGTTTGAAAGACATTGCAAAAATGAGGGTATCACGGCCACAATTAACTTACTTGCCATCCGTGCCTGATTTCATCAGGATGGACCCTGATTTATGATTGTTTGTCCGAGCGGCCAGGTCCATGGGGAGGGTACCCCGCCGGCGGCACTCCCTTTGGGGTGGTAGTGGTGGACCATCTGCCCTCCTCCCCAGGGTGGGAGCCCCATCCCCCGGGCCCCGGTGTCCTTCCCTCCTCCTCCGGCTCCCTCCTCGCACCATAAGGTCAAAGATACTTCCAAGCTTCACATTAGTTCAGACATGAAAGCACCGAGCTTTGGTGGGGAGGCTGCTGTCAATGGTGCCAAATTACGCGTGTCCAGTTTTTGTGATGTGATCTACTACTGTTCATTAGGGACTGAGCTGAGACCATCGACTCATTTTTCTTAGGACCGAGAGCTGGTCTGCAGGGAGTCCCAGTGCTGAGAGGCCGATCAGTCCTTTGCTCACTCAGCAACTTTGCTCTTTGGATTTTTTTTTTTTTTAATGAAAAATTTTCATGCAAAATAGCAGAACCAGGCCTTGAATGCAGAAGCGAGTGGGTCAGATCTTGCACAAATCAAGTGCCCAGACCGAGTGGAAAAGGGAACAACTTGGAAGCATTTGGAAATCTGAGTGCAGGCCGGAAGCCGTCTGCTCCGGAGTACGGAGGCTGGGCCGAAGGATAGCCGCCAAAATATGTCTCGCTTAGGGACCTGGGGATTCATGTGATATGGGACTTAGCACCTCAAGAAGGTATGCAGAACACACTGAAACCTCAGGGCTCCTCACCAGTAAGCAGACTCTAGAAGACACATGCTCCCCAGTAAAATCGTCTCTTTCCAAGTCACGATTTTAGGGTGGGATAGAGTGAAGGAGACTCAAGAAAACCCTGGAAATATCCTGGTGGTGTGAAGGCAAAGGAGACGAGAGTCCGCCACCCCTGTCCCTTTCCCCCAGGGGCTTCACCCTCTGTGGGCAACTTCTGACGGCGGAGACTCACAACCCTCAGGGCAGAGAAGGGACCCAGGGCGCCCTGGAGGAGGTGACGTGGGCATGGGCCCATCCGATGGGGTTCTGAATGCTCCCCTGTCCACTTCTTACCCACTGGGAGCTCCCCCACAAGTCTTCACTTCTGGGGAGCAAATGGCCTGGCCCAGGATCGAGAGAGTCCAGTACACAAGACTGCCAGTCTTCGGGCAAGGACGGGGACAAACGGGGCTCTGCAGGGGTCCTGGAGAGCTAGAAGCCAGTCACCTTCCAGAAACCTTCCATCACAGCATGGCCACACCTGCCCCAAATGGGGCCCAACAGCAACAGAGGTGAGAACCCACAGCCACACCAGAGGCCCCATGTCCCCCACATGGCCGTTCCACCCCAGCCCCAGGAAGCTGCCGGTAGTTCACAGATTTTAAAATAAAGAAAAGGAAGAAAACCTCCTGAAAACATGCCCTCGGGTGGCAGCGGAGGCAGCCGCGAAGTTTGTGGCAAGGCCCCCGTGCCACACAGTCCCCTCCTACAGGAGCGCGGCCGCCCCAGATGCCCAGCGGGGACAATCCTTGGCTACGAACAGTAATGGAAATCTGTCTGCGGTCAGTGGGGAGAGGATGAGATCTGAAAGAGTCGTCCTGCAAGTGTGACGCGGCTCTTCGGTTCCTGTCTGTGGGGCTGGTCGCCCGTGTTTCTGGAGCAACTGTAAGAGAAACCAGCGGAGGCTTCCATCCCCTATTGCTGAGTTCTTGTTTCTTACAGGTTTTCCTTTGCGGAGAATGTCCAGCGACTTGGGACCGGGTTCCCGGTCCCCTGGGGAGGGACACCAGGCAGAAGAGCCTTGCGCAGTCCTCACCTTACAAAAACCGCCTACGGAGGAAGAAACCCAGAGGAGGTGGGCGTCTGCGGTGGCGTCACCTGGCTTCTTCCTGACTTTCCCGTGGGCGCGTCTCCCCTGCTGCAGGGAACGGCCGGGCTGGCGGCGGGGGCGCTGCCCCTGGAGGGCCGCACACTTCCTGAGCCAGGGAGGAGAGAACGAAAGAGCCAAGTGGCAGTCCATCCATCTCACTCGGCATGTTTATACGTCCTTTAACCAAAAAAATAAAAAAATCTGTTTACAAAATGGAGTGTCAGGAACATTGTGTAAAAGACCACTTATCTGGGAGACTTTGATCTCTCTCCGAAGCTCCATTAGGGAGACTGCACGGGTGATAGCTTGATGGCGGGGGCGGAAGGGAGGAAGAGAGTTTTCCAAGAAAAAAATACTGCTTGTACTTCCTTCGGGTTGCATTTAAAGCAAAAATCCTGTGAAATCCCTTGGAAGGAGCTGGCGCTGGGCCGCTGGCAGGCAGTCCCACCACCCAGGCCCACGGCGTCGGGGACTTAGGAAGGCAGGGCCAGCAGCCAGCCCACTCCCCCGGTGAGCGGGCACATCCGTCCCAGGGCAGCAGGCCCTGGTACGCAGGACCACACCACGCTCCAACCCTTTCCAGCCGGCCAGGAGGCGCGGGACCCATCCTGTCCTGAGGCTCCCCGGGATTCTGAACTCCATCCAGGCCTCACAGAACAGGCGCAAGAGGAGGACAGGCCAGCAGGGAGAGGAAGAAGCATACCCGTATTATTAGGGTTCCCCTACCCAGTTCTAGTCTGTCTTTTTATCTATAAGGGGACAAACAAAACTGTACCTAGAGAGGGAATTCTACTTTGTACTGTGGGCCTTCAGGCCGGAAGGGTTCAAGGAAGAGAATCCAGGAGCTAGAAAGAGTCGGAATTCTCGGGAAGGGTCTGTGGCCAGTTCAGGCAGACTCATGGATACAGAGAGAACATCACAGCACCACCACCCCCCACCTAGGTTCCTCTTCCTAAAACAACGCAAGGCCCTCACTTCCAGGAGTCATCTTTGGAAGACCCAGAATTCACTTAGATCTAAGTTCTTCAAATGTCGCTGAATCCGTTGCCCCGAAAAGACATGCTTGATTTTGATCTTCGTGAAATGGCTCCACTGTGAAATCTCTTCCCTTAGATTTTTGTTCATCAACCTACTTCACTGAGCATCCAAGTGTGTCCCGACACCTCCACTTTCCCTGGGAAGGCCCCGCACACTGGGAAAGATCAAAGTTCCAGTGTGAGTTCTGGGTCGTAATTGAAAAAGTATAAGGACCTACTCCAGGTCTACGTGGACTAGCCACATAAAAATATGGGCATAGTCACCGTCCTTAAAACAAAGCAAAAGAACATTCTAAAGAGAAAGACCAAAAAAAACCATCAGGGACCCTTAGTGGAAGAAATAATGTGATACAATAAATTGCCCCAAATGTGGTACAGACCATTAAGGGTGGGAGTCCGGCAACGTCAGTGGGAACGCTTAAGGGGGGAGTCCGGCAACGTCAGCGGGAACCTTGAGCCTGCGCGGGAGCTAGTGAGAGGAACCGTGGACCCTGGTGGGGACCCTGGTGACCGGACGGTGCAGATCCTACAGGCGGTCCTGTCCCGGACTGTGAGTGGGCGTCTGTCCACGCTCGCGCATCCAAAGGCGAGGGCCACCATAAAGCAAGGAAAATCAGGGGCCCACTGGAGACATAAATTCGGAGAACCACTCGGCACCGTTCAAGGCAGACGTGCTTACCTGTTGGAGGAAGACCTGCTGTCAGCCGCAACGGGAACGGGAGCCCCTTCCTGCTTGCCGCACAGGTGCCTCGGAGAGCTATGTGCGAGCGTAAAGCAAGGACAGTTGCTGTTCAGGTACAATCCCTCCGAGTTCTCCTAAGAGTCGGGCTCCCCCACGCCCCTGGGCTATTCCGGACAACGCAGCGCGGTTGGCCTGGGGCCCCTGCTCTGCAAGGGAGCTCATGGCCGAAGTTGCCCAGCGCCGGTGAGCCAAGGACTGGAAGTCGCCCTGCGTGTGCGGACTCCCCGTTCTCTTACTCGCGATTTCAGACGAGGCTGGAGCACACGCTCATGCCCTGCAACGTTCTGAGTGATGACTTGGGAACCCTGTGGTCCCGGCCCCTGCTCATCAGTGCCCCCCACAGGCCACTAATAGGTGCTCTCCTCTTCCTCTTTCCCACCTGCCTGGGAGGGGCCCATGCCATCCTTTTAGAGAAGCCGAAATGACAGTAAATCGCCCAAAACTGCGCACCCACCAGAATTCACGAGCCAGAATTCAGAAGCCGGTCATCAGCCCCCAGATGGGCTCTTCCTCTGTTCTGACGCTGCCATGACCCTGGAGGACGCCTGAGGCTTGTCCCTAGGCTAGGGAGCAGGAAATCACAGCTGTGTGGCCTTGGACAAGGGACAGTTGCCCCCAGAGTCCTCATCTATGAAATGGGGGCATGAAACCTGTCTATCAGAAGCTGTGTGGGAATGAAAGTGAAATGCTGAAATTTAACTTTTTTAATATAAATAAAATTAAATTAAAGCTCAATTTGATTTAATTAATTCAGATTAATTAAATTGGAATAAAATCAAATTAAGCTAAAATTAAAATACTACCTACCTAAAACTGAATTAAGGGGAATAATTTATGTAAAGCACTTAAAACACTGCCCGGCCCATTTAAGTGCATCTCAAGCGCTCCTGGCTACAAGCACCGTTATCACTACCAGCATCATCGTCATTGTCATGATTCTTTCGCTCGTGGCCAGGAGAGGTCACTCAGATCCACACTTCTGGCCTGAAGAGTAATCCGTGTAGACTTTACACCACAGTCAGCAAGAACACGATTTTGAAATCATGTCTTCCTGCATCCTGTGACCAATACCTGCATGTTACGTGGGTGAATATTTAGTATTTAGCAGAATAATCAAAGTTATGGTCTGTGCTCAGGGCTGCCGACAGCTCAGCCATGTCCAATGCCAACCAGCACCAGTAAATATATAAGAAAATGGAAAATGTTGCTTCAGGGTAGAAGACACACCGGAGAGCTCCCAAGTTTGTGTCCGGAGCACTCTCCCTTCCCCACGCCCCCGACGCCCCCTCATTTCTTCCTGGGCCGGGTGTCTTGGGTCTCAGCTCAGACTCAGCAGCCCTGGGAGCCTCCTGTGGTTCCACGGCGACAAGCCGGGTGCCTGGCTCTGTGCTCTGGAGACTCTGAGCACACGGTCACCACCGCACGCTCCACAAGCGACTAAACTATCTGGTCCCTCATCCCCTACTGGACCGTAAAGTCCTCGAGGGAGGGAATGATAGTCATCTTAGCATGAGCACATCCCTACATTCAACAAACCCCGCCCCACGCCAGCACCATGCCGGACGGTCTCCTCCTAGTGCCGCCCGGTAGGACCCAAGTAGAAGGGAGCCCGGAACTAGACAGACGCTCAATGAATATTGTGAGAATCTTCGGAACTGGCAATTTCCAAATAGCCTGTCGATCTAGAATTAAATCATTTATTTTTGATTTAATAATATTTTGATAGTTTCCTACACGCAAGCTAGGTTGTATGCTTTAGGGAATATCAAAAATGGAAAATACATATGCTCTGCTCTCAAAGAGCTTTACATTTAGTAGAGAAAAGATAAAGGAAAAAAGAAAATACAGACACAAATGCTATCACAAAAGCTCAGTATCCTTCAAGAATTCCAGGAAGAGACATTCACCAGCCATGCCTGAGATCAGTGGAGGTGGTCTGGGTGGACCGTGAACAGGGGGGTAGGATTTCTACAGGAGCAGTGGGGCAGGCAGAAGGCACCAGGTGGGAGGCTGGGAGCCCGGCCAGCCCGGGCAGGACAGACCTGGGTTTGGGAAGAGCCCGTGTCTCCCTTATGGGGTGTATCCATTCACCGGAGCTGCGGAGCGCCCAGTACCAACCAGCAGCAGGTACCTCCAACGTCCACTCCCTCCAAAGGCTCAAGGAGGACCCCACCTTCAGTTCCTCACCAGCGTTGGTGGATTGGGGAAGTCCTCAGAACTCCATGGCCAGTAGCTGCACCGCTACGGTCTCTGCCTCTGTCTTCACATGGTCGCCTGGGCGTCTGTCTAAAGTCCCTCTTTGTAGGACACCAGCCCCTGGATCAGGACCCACCCTACTTGAGTATGACGTCATCTCTACTGTTTTTCTAATCAAAGAAGATGTAAGGGCGCCTGGGTGGCTCAGCCGGTAAAGCATTGGACTTTCTGGGTTTCTGCCTCAGGTCATGATCTCAGGGTCCTGAAATCCAGCTCTGGGTTGGGCTCGGAGCTCAGCGGAGTCTGCTTGAGATTCTCGCTCTCCCTCTCCTCTGCACCTCCCCTGTTCATGTTCTCTTGCTTTCTCTCACTCGCTCTCTCTCAAATAATAAATAAATAACTAAGATCTACAATAATTAGGGATATAATATATTCATGACTTTTTGACTTTCACTTTTTTCACTGATGTATAACTGAGGTATTTAACTGTAGAACTAACAAATTGTTTCGTTTCACAACATACCTATTCATCTCAAATCATTACGTTGTGTGCGTGACACTTGTGGAATGTTGTATGTCGATTATGTCATCTTAACTCGATGACATCTGCAACGACCATCTTTCCTAACAAGGTAACATTCATGGATACCAGGAGTCGGGGCTTCAACAAATCTCTCCTGGACACAGTTCAACCCACAGCAAGGACTCACAGGAAGTGGGGATGAAAAGGGCGCTTGGGGTCACACTGTGCAAGGGTGTGCAAACAGAGCGCTGTGGTCTGGCTTGTGGGGAAATCACTCTTCACACGAGCCAGGCAATCTGGACATCCCACTCCAACACGAGAAGCGAAACTCCCGACCCACGTTAGCCCACCACCCTCGCAGAGAGGGTGGCCTGGAGAAGGGGCAGCATCGCCAAGCATCACCTTCTCCCGGTGCATGAAACCCTCTCTGGTTGTACATTAGGGACTCTGGGGACAGCTTCGAGGCCACCAGCACATTGTCTTGTCCTGTGAAGTGGTAAACGATAGCATGACCCGGAGGTGGCCATGGGGAGCATGGAGGTCCTGTCGAGACGGTGAAGGAGGCGTGATCTGTGCCCACCGCGCCCTCGTCAGATCCCGACAGCACAGCTGACAGCCCAGCTCCAAAGACGTGGAAGCGAGGCCCCGTGCACTATTATCTATTCCGTTTTTTATTCTACTCCTACTGCACAGTCACCAGGTGACAGTTCCTCCATCAAAGTACATGTACATTATGCCTAAAAATATCTATTAGGGTTTTTTTTAACACTGTATAACTTCCATGCGAAATGAATCCCCATCAGTCTCTCCGTAGGGCGGGACCACTCATAACGGTTGATGTCCGGGGCTTAGGTCCCGCTGAGCGACCGCCACCTCCAGGTGCAGTAAAATCTTCAGGAAACACACACCACACAAATGAATTTCATACCCCAATGGTGAATTTTAATAAGAATGCCCCACTCAGGGCTCCTGGCTGGCTCAGGCAGTTAAGCGTCTGACTCTTGATCTCAGCTCAGGTCTTGATCTCAGGGTCATGAGTTCAAGCCCCGTGTAGGGGACTACGCTGGGTGTGGTGCTTACTTTAAAAAAAAAAAAAAGACGAAGAAGAAAAAGAATACACCGCTGGAGACTGAACCCTCAAAATATACAACTTTTTGCCACTTAACATCTTCAAGGTACGATATTTTATGTGGCACCTTAGCCCGCCTCCCCGGCCCCCATCCAGAAGGACGTTATCCTGTGGCTGACTGCGCGTCTGCTGTCTTACCCGCCTGCCGTGTACATATGTAAGCCCCTACACCCCCTTTCCTGAAGAGATATGCGGAGAAGTGTGTGGCCATTTTTTTGGAAAGTGTATCCGTTCTGTCCAGGTGATGCATTCAACAGACGGGCTGGGAAGGACGCATTGGTTGTCAGGGGGGACGAAGATGCTGCCGCTCCAGGGGAGTGTGATGTACAGCGGCGAGGCGAGGAGGGCGCCACGAGATGCAGCCTTGGCCCCATGCCTGCACCGCGCGGTGGGCTCACCTGCACCCAGAGGCGGCGGCCGTGGGGCCTGGAACACAAGCCTCCCACCCGACCCCTCATGGGCATGGCAGCTGGGAAAGCAGGGAATGGTGTTGTCGCACTCCCGGGAGGACGGGCTGGAACCCTTGCCCTTCTTGTGTGAGACAAACCGTACTGTCTGCTCCTTCTGCCGCCAGGACACCAGTGGGAAAGCAGCTGGAAGGGGCAGGAAGCACCAATGGCCTGAGCACTGCACCCGGGGCGGGGGGAAGCGTCTCCCTGCACTCCGAGCCCTTATGGGCGAGTGTGGTTCTGTTTTCATGGAGCTTTAGGATCTGCACTGAGACGAGGCGGGAGCTGTGACCCTCCGATGGGACAGAACGCTGAGCCTGGCGAGTGCTCCAACCACGGGATCACCCCTAACCCAGGAAACCCGGAGGGAGGGCAGGCGGGCACAGTCCCAGCCACGGGAGTCCACGTCAGATGTCAGGGCTCGGGCTGGGACCGAGAGCCAAGACACACGCGCGGTGCGTCCGCTCGGTCTCGGTGCGAGTTACTGTCGGCGCGTTCCCGTTCACACCGCTCGTCTCTACCTGCCTGTCTGCGTTTCCGGGGTGTCAAGGAATTCCTAAATGACACTGTGATTTGCACGAATCTGGACAAGAAGAGGACCCCTCGGCCGCCTGTGTCGATGGGACAGGACAGTGGAGGAAGGATGGGAGACGAGCCACCGGCTGGTGCTGTGAGCGCAGCGCTCCCGAGACCCGCGGACACCGAGCAGCGCCAGTGACACCTTGTGGCTGCAGCCCGTGACAGCGTGTCTCTCACCTCCACTGGGACGACAGGGGCTGTCTGGGCCTCAAGCCCTGACCCAGGTCATTACTCACGCATGGCACAGAGACCCCTGGGGTGTGGACAGCCACTGCCAGGACCCACTCATGCACCTGCCGGAACCTTCTTCCCTGATGATGGGCCCTTCCATTCCCGGATCTACCAGCTTCGTCCCCACCCAAAGCGTTGGAACTGGGGAATGATCGGCTGTGCTCTTTGCTAGATTCATACAAAGAGATTCTCTTTTTCATGTCGCTGAGGTCAGTACCTGTGGACTCTAAGCCCCTCAGTGAGAGCATTCCAGGAAGCAGCCGCAGGACCACTTAGAAGCAGAGTCCTCAGAGGGACACAGAGTCGGGGTGACCCACGGACCGATGTTTTTTCCCCCGTGCGTCTTCCCAGCACCTATATTTTATTCACATGAATTAAGAGTTTTTGGGTTTTAGCGGTGACTTCCGCGTTTGGGCACTTTTTGAGTCATTGATGCTCAGAAAAACGTGATGTTATTCAATCAAAGCAAATGATCGAATGTGTTTCTTTTAAAGAAACCGCCTTTCATGTTTAGAGCGCACTGAGATGCTGAATACAAATGAATTTGCTTTACTCTGAGTACACGCTGGCTTTTAAATGGGGTCCCCGAAACACACTGCCGAGGTGATTATTCCAGCGTCATCCTGCCCGTGTCAGTCTGACCATTCCGGGCATTGTCCTAACTACTGCATAATCTCCTTTCAGGAAGGTCGCTCAAGGTATGATATGGAGATACTGCCATACTCTTTTTTTTCCCTGTAGAATAAATTGAAAACTAAAGGATTTTTCTCTAAAATTATAGTATTAGTGATATATTAAGAACTAGTAGACCCCCCTTCTTTCTTGCTGGGTCTAGCACCACTTCCATAAACTCAAATTCTCTCTCTCTCAACAACCTAAGGGCCATTCTGTCCCCACTATTTGGCAGTAGCAGATCCTCTGGATCTAGAAAAGCATGAGCCAGAGCTTCTCAAGAGAAGGAAATTCAGAGCTCCTACAGAAGAAGTCCATCTGACCTTGGGTCCCTCGTACAGTGGTTCAATTTGTGCACTGCATAATGCAGAGGGCGGGGTTGCACCTGTTAACCAGGCAGAGAGGGCCTGTGATGTGGTACAGTACACAAGTCCCACAGCCATCAACACTGGCTTCTGGGTATGTCTGACCCTCTGAACTTCCACCTGATCGCCTGGGAGAAGGGCATGGCAGGGCTGGGGTCAAGTTGAGCCTTCCTTCTATACTGGTACCTTCATGGCTGGCCAAAGATGCCAGATCCCAAATGGAACAGTAAAGAAAATTTGCGAGCTGGTGTCTCAAGGGAATTGTCTTTCCTATTCAAGTTTCAGAAGACAGTGAGAAACAAAAAGGCAGACATCTTCTCACTAAAAAGCATCCAATTAATGCCCCAGAATCTGAGAATTGCACAATACGAAGTCTCTTACGTGTTGAAGCCCTGCGTGTTCCCCTGGGCGTTACGCCGGCGAGCTGCCAGCGTAATACCCAGACTCACCCTGAACAGCCGGTGTCCTCACAGTTGGGATTTGCCCTCCTACAGGCAAGAGGAACTGGGTGTTTAATTGACAGGTCTGCTTTTAGCCCATAATGGGGCCATTTTATTGTCCAATAACCAAATCAATTCTAATCCACATCCACAAAAGAAATTACAAAAACATTAAATGTGTTGGTGATCTACCCACATGTTCCGTTCCCACAGCCCACCGACCCACAGTCTTGACCCCACACAGCCCCAAATGGGGTTGCAGCCTTTCTTGTTCCAGAGCCCGAAGGGAGGCTGGCAGCCGCACGTTCATTCCGCTGTCCTCAGACTGGCTTTTTGCTTTGACCTAAGTTGCTTCTACGTTGACCACAGGCCCTGAAGTTAGTTGGTGGTTCTCTTTCTTCTCTGGATAGAAATGTACCAGCACCCGGAACTACCCCGCGGCTGAGAGAGCTTTGGGAAGTGCTCATCATCGTGGCTCTCTCTCGGTGCAGCACCCTCACTGGCCCCCCGTGATGCGGTCAAGAGCTTCCCAGGCGCTCAACTCGGAAACCAGGGACCACCGTGCAGAGGCGGAGCCCTCCTGCGAGGAGGCCGAATGTTCCCTGTTCTGAACGCTTTCAGGACTGCATTCGGATGTCAGCTGAGTCATGTGCTGACAACTTACCATCCAACTATTCCAAAGAAAAAGTTTCCAGTGAAATAACTTAAACTTCCTGTTCTACTATCTATTCTAGTAAATACGGTAACTCAAGAGAAAAGACACTTCACTCTTATGCGCCAGCTCCCCTCTTCCCAATGCTCCCTGCTCCCTGCAGCATGCTGTCCTGGGACCTAAGACACTGGCCCACATCGAGGCGACGCACTCGTTGCTGCTAAAAAGGGAAGGCAATAAATATTGAACAGGGTGGCCAGGACCGACGTGAAGCAACAGAACACTTCACCGTGACCAAATTGGGAGCGCGCAGAACGTCAGAGATCTGGAGAATGAACACGCCCCAACCTCACCAGAAGACGCTGAGGAGAAGCGGGCGAGAAAGAAAAGGAAACATACAAACACAACCAGGCTCCTTATTGGCACATTTTGATAAAGGACCAACACATTTCCTTTCTGTAAATCAAGGCAAATGTGGAAAGAAATGATTTCTAAGTTGGATGCTGACCTCCCCCATCTCTCTGTTGCTTCCTTTCATAAAGCACAGCTAACCGAATGATCGATGGTGAAGTCATTTGGGCAGTAGCCAGTAGCTATCTCCTTCTGTTCTGAGACCTGCATCCAAATTTGAGCCTGTGAAATGGCTTGGGTGATCTTAATTTGACAGTTGTCAACATTTCAAAATCATTGCCAAGTTCAACCAAATGGAAGTCTTTGATCAGGCCTGGCTCTCTGTGTATGTGTGTGCTTGAGTGTGCGCGCCTGTGTTGTGTGTATCAGAGAGTTGCCAATCTGAGCCCGCATAACACACCTGTGCGCCCTTCTTCCGTCATGTCTTGTTAACATCTCTCGACGTGATGAGTTCTGTGGGAAGGGAGGGAAAATGGCACTTCAACTCCAATAAGTTTGGTCCAAGAAGGAGCAAAATTTGCAGATGAAAATTTCTGGATAGTGGATTAATTAAACATTAAAATCTGAAAATAAAAAAATCACTGCACATAATATAAATTTTGCAAAAAAAGAAAGAACAAAACAGCTCACAGTAAGCATTACTTAGTGCATATAGTTTTCGGCATGAACATCTCAGTCTCAGCTAAAATTGAAGACAATTTAACTGATCCAACATCCATAGAAAGGCAATCATAAAAACAGTGAAAATAACCAGGAAAACAACGAGACTTTTCTGAAATCTGCCATGTACAGGATAACTTATTTGAAAATGAGACTACAGGCACAGGAAATATGGAATCACCATAGGGAGGTCATTGAGACAAAAAAGCAAAAATATCTCATTCCTCCATGCAGGGAACATGGCTCTGACTTCGGGAAATGTTTCCTTAATCTGTAGAACGTACAGGCCATTTCTCTTAGTGCCGAATATCATGAAAGCACAAACAGAAGATAGAGGACATGTTTTCGAGACGTACTTTCCTTTTTTTCCTTGTTTCAGTATGTTGGGATGACTATTCCCCAACAGTTAAATATCACATCAAGGTGTAGATGCGGACGTATAAGGCCATGGGTCAGAAGAGCAGGTTTCAGTTCTAATAAATGTTTGTGCAATAAGTAAATAAACAGACGGTTGATGGGCATAAACAAATCTATATACTTCCATGATGTGAGAAACATACTGTCTTTAAAAGCTGAGCTATGATTTATGGTTAATCTGTACTTTCGAAACTGTCAACAGCTAAATCACACTGAGTCCAAAAGTCATGAACATATTGCCAAGTGACTTGATGTCTTATAATCAGCTCCTTGGAACAATAATGGAGCAGAAGTCTCTGCAAGTTTCTTGATCTTATGAAATAATCATACCCGAGCCCTGGGGGAGATCTGTCCCCTGCTCACACACTTCGTTGTGTGGATGTGTTGATGACACGGGTCCATCTGTCAAGACAGCTTAGAATTTCCCCTGCTGCCTTTCATACATGGCCTCACAGAGGTCAAGCTGGGGTGTCCGGAAGCATTTTCAAATCTCCCCGTGATGGCCCTGTTTTCCTACCTGGTGTTTCCCCTGCAAAGGCCAAATTTGGTTTTGTGAAGGAAAAGAATTCCATGAATGGATCGATGGTTTAGAGAAACCGACGTCTCTTCACAGCCATTGTCTCCTATTTCTACCGACGATGAATGTTCATCTGAGGACCTGCCGTGATGGCGGGCTTTCAAAATGTCCATTGGCAACAAGAAAGGACTGTCCCCAGGTAGCCTAAGGACTCCAGTGCACAGAGACTACTGTCCCTGTGCTGCAAGCTCTGTGTGTTAGGAGAAGGGGCCTCAGACCTCCCACAACAAATCTTGCAAATTCACATACTGATATCTTTGTTGTTGTTTTTAATTGAACTTCTTATTTTGAGGTTATCGTAGATTTGCATGCAGTTGTACGAGATAACAGAGATCCTGTGGGCCACTTACCCCGTTTCCCCAGTGGTAACATCTCATAAAACGATAGTGCAACAGCTTGAACAAGAGAGTGACCCTGATTCAGTCAAACACAGAGCACGGCCGCCCCGCCTGCGTTGGAACGGCCTGTCCCGCATCCTTCCGGCTCCATTCCCCCATACATGCCGATCTCTTCTACATTTATAGCTTAGCATATCCATACTATTATGTAAATAAAAGCAAACCATACGCAACTTTTGGGATTGGCTTTTTTGACTCAACAGAATTCTCTGGAGACTCACCCAGGTTGCTGTACCACAAACGTGTGTTCCTTGGGTGCAAACACAGCTGGTTTAACCGCCGACCCATTGATGGACATCTGGGATGTCCCCGGTCTGGGATTTCCATGAATAAAGCTACTTCAAACATCCATGTACCGTGTTCGTGTGAAAATAAGTTTCAGTTCTCTGAGGTAAATCCAAGGAGTATGATTTTTGGATTGTAGAGCAAGTGTTTATCAGTTTTTTAAGAAACTGCCAAATTCTTTTCCAGTGTGGCTGCACCGTTTTACATCTAATCAGCAACATGTGGAAGACCCAGTTCCTTCACATCTTCACCACAATTTGATGTTGACACTATTCTTTTTTATTTTGATCATTATGATGAATGTGAATATTTCACTGTGGTTTTAGCTTGTATTTCCCTAATGGCTCATGATGCTAAACATCTTTTCAGGCATTTTTCTGCCATCTGTATATCCTCTTGGGTGAACTGTCTGTTCATGACTTTTGCCCGTTTTCTAATTGGATTGTCTGTTTCCTTACTGTTTCGTTTATGTCCAGCTCACAGATCCCTCCGCCTTCTCTTCACCCTGTTAACGCCCACCCATCGAGTCGTTTATTTCGCGGATGGTATTCCTCATCTGAAAACTTCCATCTGCTCCTTTATACCTTCGAGCATTTTGCTAAGACTTTTTATTCTTGGCTGAGATGCTCTATTTTTTTCTTACACTTCCTATTTTTTCCTTTGTTTCAAGTATGTTCATAATTTATTGACACAAATTTGGGGAGGCTCCTTTTTAACCATTTTAGGTAATTCTAACATCTCTGTCATTTGGTGTTGGCATCTATGTACTGTCTCTTTTCATTCTGTTTGAGATCTCCCTGATTCTTTTTTTATTCTTCATTTAAATCCAATTTATTTAACATAACTGAATTATTAGTTTTATGAGTAGAATTTAACAATTCATCATTTGCATAAAACACCCAGTGCTCATTACATCAAGTGCCCTCCTTAATGCCCATCACCCAATTATCCTTTCCCTCACCCACCTCCCTGATTCTTGGTGTGACAAGTGATTTTCAAGTGAAGCCTGGACATCTTGGGTAACACCTTAGAAGGGTCAAAATCTTATCTAAACCTTGGGTTTTGGCTGATTTCCTTTGACCTTGCCCCACCACCTCATCACTACCAGAAGGGGGCAGAAGTGCAGGTCCCTCAACTGCACTCCATGGGCACCCAAGGTGCAGTGGCTGTCATTACTGCTGGGTGGGTGAGGGGTAGGTCTGGGGCCCTGGACCCATACCTTCCTGGCAAGCAGGGGCTGCATTACGTGATGACTGCTTCCTACATGGCCTCAGCTGACACCTTGGGAGGGGGTGGCCCTGTTACCACTGGGCAGTGATGAATGTCTTGTCTTCCCACTAGAAAGCTCTGCCACCAAACCAGTTGAGATTGCTGGGGGACCCACCCATATCACATGACAGGGGTTGTCTTGGCTCAGGTTGTCATACCATGATATCACACTCTGGGTGATTTAAACACCAGATATGATTTTCTCAAGGTTCTGGAGACCAAAAGTCCAAGATCATGGGGTCATCACTCAATAAGAACTCTCTCCTGGTGTTGCAAACTCTCCTAATGTGGCCTTTCCTTGGTGCACATACTCGCAGGGAGAGATGTGTCTCTTTTCCTCTTCTTGTTGGGCCACCAATCCTGTCAGATCAGTATCTATCCTATGACTTATTTAATCTTAATCATCTCCCTAAAGGCCCTTAAAAGATTTCAACATATGAATTTGAGGGACACAATTCAGCACGGTTGGGCTGGATGTCCAGACTCCAGCATGTCACCCTGCTCAGCAAAATGTGGGCGGCCTTCCTTACAGCCTCACTGACGCAGACAACTAGACACCCTGTTCGGCCTCTCCTGGTGGAAATAGAGGGGTGGGCAACACAGTTTGCTGCTGTGTTTGGCTGGCACCCAACAATTACTGTTTAAAGTTGTCTCTCTCACCCAGCTGCCTCTTTCCTGCCCCTTCGGCCGGGGACAGCACTTCCCTTGGGTCTGAGATTTCATCTGCAACATATGGTTCCAGGTCACAAGCTTCTTCACCTCCAAGTGTGGGACACATGAGGCAAAAGGAAAACCAGAGAATGCACCACCCTGTCCTTGCATGGGTCCACAGTCCCCAGCCAGTCTCCCTACTCTGTCTGCCTTTGGCTGTCGTTCTTATGCGTGCTTTCCGTGTAATGTTTTTAGTTGTGTTTGACAGAGAAGAGTAAGTTTACCTAGACATAGAAGTCTACTCTTTTTAAAAAAAAATTCCAAATAGGGGTACCTGAGTGGGTCAGTCAATTAAGTATCTGCCTTCAGCTGAGGTCATGATCTTGAAGTCCTGGGATCAAGCCCCAGTTGGGCTCCCTGCTTGGCGGGTTGTCTGCTTTTCCCTCTGTCCTTCACCCCACTCATGCTTGTGCGCTCTCTCTCTCTCTCTCTCAAATAAATACATAAAATCTTTTTTAAATTTTTTAAAATTTTAAAAAGAGCTCCAATTAGTTGTCAACATTAAAAAAAATTATCTATAAGTCTGCTCTTTTTTTTTTTTTTTTTTTTTCAAATCATAAGCTCCAATCCCTGGGAACAACAGCTGGTAAGACCTACATTTTGTCTGGTGTTGTTACTAACATTTCGTTCAGTTGCCAAGTGAAACATTCACCCATTTATATCACCTGCCTGGTCCTGAGGAAAGAGAATTAGCCAAGCTTTAGGGAGGGTTCTGAGTTGTTGTTCGGTATTAGTCAGAGTTCACGTAGAAAGGATAAATAGATAGACAGATGATAGATGGGTAGATGGTAGATAGAGGGGGAGAGAGGATAGACAGATGACTGATAGATCAATAGAGAGATCAAGAGAGAGAAAGATGATATAGATAAATGATAGAGAGACGATTGATAGACTGACGATAGAGAACTAAGAGAGATAGATGACAGATGATAGATTGCTAGAGAGATACGTAGATACATAGATAGATAGATAGATACCTTTGAGAAATTTATGACAAGACTCGCCTTACATGATTGTGGAGCTGGATAAACAGGTCCCAAATCTGTAGGGCGGGCAGTTGGGAAGGGATAACCCAACAAAGGAATTGCACGTGTGAACTTAGCTGCTTTTTGGAGTTCGGCTCAAGAAATGCCCAGGCCTTCTTTTACATGAATTCCACTGGTACTGGTTCAGCCAACCCCCCACCCCCCAGGATAGTCTTTACTTATTATTTTATTAACTGATGAGGGACCTCAAATGCATCTGCAAAGTCTCTTCACAGTAGACCTACCCTGCTGCTGCACCGTCTAAGTGGGCAAGGGGCGTGTGTGGTACAAAATGGCCACTGGCGCTTCCCATCTGTCCGCACTTAGCCAAGGTTACACAATGCATCCAAAACCTGTCACGGTGGGTGGAGGGGTTTTCTTTTCATCACAGACATAAAAAGCATCAGGCCAACCTATTCTCACTCAAGGGATTGTTCAAAACACATCACTTGATCCACTCCTAGGTATCTATTCCAAAGAACTGAAAGCAGGTCCTCATACAAGTCTGTGCATGCAAATAACCTCACTATTCCCAATGGTCAAAGATGCAAGCAGCACAAACGTACACCGATGGATGGCTGGATAAACCACTGTAGTGGACCCACACGATGGGAGGCACCCAGCTCAGAGAAGGATGAAGCACTCATTCATGCTAAGGTATGAATGACCCTTGAAAACATTACGTGAAATTTAAAATGTCAGAGACAAAACACCACAAATTGTATGATTCCATTTATACAAAACATCCAGAATAAGTAAATCCACAGAGATAAAAACAGAGATCAGTGGTTCCTGGTCGGGGGAAGTCAGGAAGAGAGAGACTGCTTAATGGGTTTGGGGGATCCTTCTGAGGTGATAAAATTGTTTTCTGACTAGTGAGAGGTGGTGGTTGTACAACACTGTGAGTGAGTCAAATAACTGAATTGTTCACTTCAAAATAGTTAATTTTAGGGGCGCCTGGGTGGCTCAGTGGGTTAAAGCCTCTGCTTTCGGCTCAGGTCATGATCCCAGGGTCCTGGGATCGAGCCCCATGTCGGGCTTTCTGCTCAGCAGGGAGCCTGCTTCCCGCTCTCTCTCTCTGCCTGCCTCTCTGCCTACTTGTGATCTCTCTCTGTCAAGTAAATAAATAAAATCTTTAAAAAAAAATAGTTAATTTTATGTTATATGAGGTTGACCTCTATTTTAAAAAGGCCTCACTGGACGAGGACGTGTTCAGAAGGGCTAAGTTCTCTTCTATGCTCCCCTATGTGCAAGTCTGAAATATACAGAAGGAAGGTCAGATCTTGGGCATGTGAGGACAGGACCACTGGCTTCAGGTCAAACAGACAGTTAGACAAAGGCAAGACAGGGATATTACCCTAACATATGGTACCTTTCAAAGACTGAAACTGCCTGTCTCTCTCTCTCTCTCTCTTTGTTGGGTACGGTGAGTTTATTATGATGTTTATATGATTTCTGGGAATGGACAGGTTTTTGAAAGAAAATGAATGTCCCACAGATTTTGCCTTGTCATTTCACTCACTGCAACTTGATGCCCCAGAAGTAAGGAAAATAAAGCTTCAAGTCAGAATAACCCAGAGACACCACAGCACATAAAGGATGAGAGGAAGGCAAAGTGAACCATATGACACAGCAAGCTCATTTCTTATATTTCTTACAGAGTCCTCTTTCCCTCAGGCTGACCCTCAGTCTCCTCTCTGCCGGGCAAGGTTGAGCAATGAGCCTCATGACATTGGGCAGCAAGCAATGGCTGTCTCAAAAAGAAATCCTATCAGGGCCCAGAGGGTAGAGGAGGGAGCAGAGCTACTGCATGGCAAGGAGTGGAGACTTCCAACAGAGGCCAGCCTGCCCCATCTGCCCCACCAATGCCCAGGACCTTCCAGAAGCACAGGAGTCTCAGACATAGGCGAGCACAGACCAACACTGTCTGGTGCTGTGCCCATGACTGGTTTTACTCCCAGGCTGGTATAAAATGGGGGGCAAGGTTTCCATACAAAACTGGCTGCTTTTGTGCAAGAATTGGCCAGTGTGCCACCCTCCCTGTCCCTCCTCGACATGTGAGGATCATTGGAAGATGCCTAAAGGCTTGTTGAGCTTATTACCAAAAGCAAATGTTAGCACAGATCTTGGGGTTTCTCCCAAGGATGACAACCAGAGAATCAAAAGGGGGCAGAGGAAATGAAATGGCTGCAGGTAGCTGACATGGCTGACTTGGCACTCAGCATTTACCCTCAAAAGTTCTGGTTCTCTGGGGGCTGGCAGCACAAAGCCACATTGACCAGCATGAGGTCACTGCTCACAGAATTGGTCAGGATGTGTATTCTGTGCCTCCTATCCCTGTTTCCAAATAGGACCATACTACAACTGGACCAATCTATCTCAGAGATATGGGAAGTTACTGTATTTTCAAAGGATCCTTGGAGAGGAGTGTTCTGTAATTTCCCTTGGTAGCTTGTTCCCAATCTTAATAACACTCAGTATTTCCACAATTGTTTTCCTGTGTCTCCTTTTTTAACTAATAGTGTTTGTTCATTTGTTTATTTGTTCCATTTCTCAAGATCTTTTATTATTATGGGAAAACTTTGCAACTATTCCAGCCCATTCACAAACTAAAGAGGTTACCTCAGGTTATTCTCAAAACTATTTCCCCTGTTGTCATCATAAAGAGCTTTCATGCCAACAGCTCATGATCCTTTGAAGCTCATGATCCTTTCTTTAGAATGAAAATTATTTTCTTAATTCTGAGAAAAGAACTTCAGGAAATCTGTGCTGTATTAATGAAGGGTAGATCTCCTTTTTCTACAAATAACTGTTCGTGTACACAGCCTTCAAAGAGCAGAAAAAGATATGCAAATATTGCACCTGTGAGAGGTTATTTACAGAAAAACACTGGTGCTATGTGGGGTCAAGATACAGAAGGAAAGTTAATTCACTTCCTAGTGTTTATACAGAGCAAAAAACATCATTCCCCAAGCCTCTTACATTCTTATTCTACAGTTACTTCCATCATTAATTCTCAGTAATCTTACAAATTGGTCTGTTTTGATCCCATTTTACAGAGAAACTGAGGTTGAGCACCAGGTCACAATTGGTAATCCTTTCTTTGCCTAGTCATGTACATAAGTGACTCTTTGATTGACAGGGAAATGCCCAAATTAGCTGTGTCCCAGGGAGGACCACACATTGATAATAGTGTCAACTACTGTATGTGAATCTGAAATGGTTAACATGATTTGTAATATGAGATGTCTCCTCTGCTCAAGACCAGAAATCCAAGGAGCCTAGAGCTAAGCTGCTATTAGTTTCAATTTTACATCTCTTTGTTTTGATTCCCAAACTAGCTGTATATTAGACTCACTTAAAGGTGCCCCTGAAAAATGCATCTCCTGGGCACCAACCCCAGAAATTTTAACTCCATATATGACCATGTATAAGTATATAGAGTAAAAAGGTGAAAGTTCTATTTAACCCCACACACACCATTTTCCAATAAAATCAGAACAAGACAGATACCATTGCTACCATTATTCAGTGTTGCTTTTCAGTCCATGTAGTGAAACAGAAAAAGAGAGATATAGAGAAAGGCAGATAAACTCATAGTTGCCTTCCTAGTAAATCCAAATGATAAATCAAAATTGTCATTGACTTGGTCCTGCTAAATGATGATACAAAAGTACACACACAACATACACACACACACACACACACACACACACACACATTAGCAAAATAAAAAGAAAAATGTAACTAAAAGGAAGAAGATTGACTTTTTTTTAGGGGGGTGGGCAGAGACAGGGAGAGAGAGAGAGTTTTAAGCAGACTCCACACCCAGCATGGAGCCTGACACAGGGCTCCATCTCACAACCCTGAGATCACAACCTGAGCCCTGAATCAAATCAAGAGTCAGACCCTTAGCTGACTGAGCCACCTAGGTACCCCAAAGGAAGAAGATTAATGTCTTAATGCAAAAGAAACTACAAATTCCTAGGAATGGTAGTAACAGTAAATGTGCAATATCAACAAATACCAACATTAAAGAAAAATATAAACTTTAAAGATAGACATAAAAGAGAATATAAATAAATGGAAAATCATTTCTGATGAGATGACTCAATGTTTAAATATGTTATCTTTCCTTAAATAAATAATGAATCCCATAAAAATCCCAACTGATATCCCAAGATAATTTAATTAAATCTGACTGACTCCAAAGTACATCTAACAGAGGGAAAGCACAAGACAACTATTGAATTTAAAGTGACAAATAAGAGACAACTTGCCTCAGCAGACAATAAAAGCATAACATACACAGTAATTGAAAAATATGTGGTGGGAAGAACTGACAATAGAAGAAACAGAAGCTTTTTCTGAAGCAATGACATACATAATAAACATTGTTCAGAATCAGTGGGGAAAGATTAATTGTTCAACAAATGCACTAGAACAACTGTCTATCTTTGTGAGAAAAAGTTAAGTTATGACTCAATCTCACTTCCCACAGTAAATTCAGGATGGCTGTCTTATATTAATGTGAAATATGATGTTCTTTTTATAATCCCAGCTGGAGGTATTTTCATTAACCAAACATTAACCAGAAGCTATGAAGGAAAATATTAAAAGTTATTCTCCATTTCTATAATTTTATTAGGGGACAGCATTATAAATAAAGATAAAGTGAAAAATATTTAGTAGTTAAAACAGACCAAAAAAATCAATATTCATAAAATACAAGAAACTCTTTCAAATCTATGAGAAAAAAAAAAAAAAACAAGCAAAACAGTAATGGATATAAATAAGCTTACAAAAGAGTTCAAATGACACAAATTTCAGGAAAATATGCTTACTATTACCTATAATAAGGAAAATGAAAAAATAAGATAATAAGTTCTACTCTGATAATGAGAGAATAGCTTATATTAGACAAGCCTCCTGCATATAAAAAATGCCTAGTCTGAAAAAAACATAAAAAGTTAACTAATTAGAGAGTGATCCAAAAAAGCATAAACTAGGTGAGAGTTGGCCCTCAACGGAGAGGAACTGCATAGAATGATATGTGTGATTAGGTGACTTTTTGTTGAGAGCACACACCCAACTAAGTGAAATGAAGCAGCTGAGACTCGAACAGAAGGTGCCAAGCATTACTGTCATGAGGAGTCAGAGTACAAAATCTGGGGTGGCAGGATTGCTAGGAAGTGAAGGGGGAAAACACAGAAAGAAGGATATACAGATGGAGAGCCCAAAATCCAAATATGAAGTCTGCTCAAGTCCATAGCTTATCCCTGATTTACAGATGCAAATGGAAACTGCAGGAGAATCAATGGAAAACAAGCTAAAGAAGAGAGATACTAGCATCACAGAGAACAGGGTTTAGAATCTGATTCTCATCAGGTTAGTTGACTGCTGGAATATTCTTCAAAGGAGTATATGAAATGCAGAGTCTCTGCAATGTCATATGTACATTCTCAATACAGAGTCAAAAATTAGTAGACAGGCATAAAAATTAATAAAAATAAAAATATGTCCAAGGTCAAGAGAAAAAAGAGTCAATAGAAGGCAACTCCAAGATGACCATTGATTTTGAAATTCATGGGAAATAATTTCAAATAAAATACAAATATGTTCAAACTATTGAAGGAAAAATATCATCATAATCAATGAAAAAAAATGGGGAACCATAGCAGAGAAAGGGAAACTATTAAACAACCAAATAGAAATTACCAAACTGAAAGCTACAATAACTGAAATAAAAATTGTATTAAGTATGTTTAAAAAGCAAAAGACAAGTTTCAAAAACTGAAAATGAATTGATAAAATAATGCAATCTGAATAACAGAGAGAGAAAGAAAGGGAGGAAGGAGGGAGGGAGGGAGGAAGGGATGGAGGAAGGAAGGAAGGAAGGAAGGAATCAAAAACCTGAGGAAGAATATCAAGTCTAACATACATATAATTGGAGTCCCAGTGGGAAAAGCAAAAAGGAAAAAGAAAGTTGAGAAATAATGGAAGTTTTCCCAATTTAGTGAAAAATATCAACTTAAAGATTCAAGACTTTCAGTGAACTCCTAGGAGTAAAATACAAAAGAAAAAGAAAATCGTGAAAGTAGCTTGAGAAAAATGACATGTTAGATATAAGAAAACAATATAATTGATATTTACCTTCTCATCAGAAAGAGCGGAGGCCAGAGGCAACAGAAAAACAACAGAACACCATTAGTGTCAAGGGGAAAAAACTAGAAATTGAGAATACTTTATCAAGCAAAAATATTCTTCAAAAACGAATTTAAAAGCATTTATTTCTTGTTCCATATACTTGCATAAGAAGAAATCCAGGGGCGCCTGGGTGGCTCAGTGGGTTAAAGCCTCTGCCTTCGGCTCAGGTCATGATCCCAGGGTCCTGGGATCGAGCCCCGCATCGGGCTCTCTGCTCAGCGGGAAGCCTGCTTCTCCCTCTCTCTCTCTGCCTGCCTCTCTGCCTACTTGTGATTTCTGTCTGTCAAATAAACAAATAAAATCTTTAAAAAAAAAAAAAAAGAAGAAGAAATCCAATTTTTTTTTTTTAGGCTGAAGATAAATAACTCTACATGGATCTATAACAAAGAAAGAAGAGCACTAGAAATGGTAATCATAAGGGCTGCTATTAAAAGTAATAATTTTTTCTTAATTCATTTAAGACATATGACAGTTAAAAAAAACTATTTAAGAGAAGGAGAGAGATCTCGAGCAGGGGAGCAGCAGAGGCAAAGGGAGAAGCAGGCTCCCCACTGAGCAGGAAGCCCCATGCAGGACTCGATCCCAGGACCCTAGGATCATCACCTGAGCCTAAGGCAGAAACCTCACCAACTGAGCCACCCAGGCACCCCTAAGACATAGACTATTTAAAGCAAATATTATAGCAAATATTGTAGGTAAATGTAGTTGTAATATATATAACAGTAGCACAAAGGATGAAGGGAAGAGAACTATACTATTGTAACTTATCTATTACTAAAATAATACAATACTAACCCTCAGCAGAATGTTATTAAAGATGCTCTCTGCTGGCTACTGAGATACCCATAAATAAAACATATATATATATATATATATATATATATATATATATATATATATATAACATCAACCTAGAAGTTGATGGAAGCAAAGATGAATAAGATGAATAAGATGGAATACGTATTATATGTATTAATCAAAATAAGCTTCAGTGGCTATATTAATATCAGAAAAATAGACTTTGAAACAAAAACTCTTATCAGAGACAAAGAGGGAAATATTTCATCATGGTAGAAGAGTTGATTTATCAGGAAGACAACACAACCCTACAATGCATGTGCTGAATAAAAGAGCATCAACACACCTGAAGAAAAACTGGCAGAACTAAAGGGAGATACAGACACCTGTATAATCAGAGTTGGAGATTTTGACACTACTTTCATGATAATTTACTGGACAATTAGATAACACTATTAACCACACAACAACTATAATCTACACATACTTTCAAGTGCACCTGGATTGTTCATCAGGATGGATTAATTCTTTAAAAACTGTATTCTTTGTAGTAAGTGACCAATGAAGTCTCTGCTTTGTTAGCTTAGAGTCAGCTAATGATTGGTGAGATATCTTTAAATGCCTTCATCTGGTAAGTCATTTGCCTTTTGACAAAGAGTTCTGTGTATGTTGGGGCATAACTTCAATACTTAGGGTGCATATGAGCCTGCATTAGCCTTCACTTTCTACTTCCCTATGGACTCTAGGTCTTTCAGAGATAAAAGATGGGGTCCTTTTCAGGTCTTTCCTGGCTGGGCATACAGTCCTGCATGCATGTGGTCTTGGTCTTACCAAGAATAGAGCAGAGCTTTTCCAACCTTCAATGGACATTTCATTCTCCAGATCTTCCTTTCAGATTTTTGGTGAGGCTCTTTTTGCACTGAAAGAGATCAGTCCCAGGCAACCATGTCCTTAAACAGTTATAGATGATTGTTTTCAACAAATTCCTTGGAGACAGAGGTTTTCTAGCAGAGTGAGCTATGAGTGAAGTCCAACTACAATACCCTGTTAATGCAGCTCTTCCACAGAGTTGGTCAGGTGGTGACAATACTCTGAGGATGGAGCTTTTTGAAGGACAAATGTGTTCCTCTTCATCTGGTAGCTGCAAGGCTGTTGGTTTCCACAGCAGTCACGGTTGCAAGGCCACTGGTGCTCAAGGCTACTGCAGAGCTTGGAAGGCTTCTGAGAGTCGACATGTTAAGACACCACAAACCTCACCACTGAGCATCTCTTCTTTAATAAATGCTTCTTAGATTGTTGCAAGCTTTTGGCTAATTCCTGGAATTCTGAAAAAGTTGATTTTAACAAATTTGCCTATATTTTTTCTTATTTTTTCTTATTTTTATAGAGCAGCAGTATATTACTTTCCATTGTTGCCGTAACAAGTTACCACAGATGTGGTGGCTTAAAACCAAGCATATATATTATCTTAGTTCTGGAAACCAAAAGTCTGAAATGAGTCTTACAGGGCTAAAAGCAAAATATTACAGAGCTCCATTTAACCTGGAGGCTCTAGGGGAAAACCTGTTTTCTTGTCTTTTCCAACTTCTAGAGGTTACCCACACTCCTTGGCTGGTGGCCCCTTCCATCTTCACAGCCAGCAATCTCATCCCTCTGACCTCTGCTTCCGTTGTCATACATCCATCTCTAACTCTGTTTCTCTTGCCTCCGTCTTCCACATTTAAAAGACCCCTGTGATTACACTGGGCCCACGCAGAGAAGCAGGATAATCTCCTCACCTCAAGAGCCTTGACTTAATCATACCTGCAAAGTCCCTTTCACCACTTCACCAGGTAAGGTAACATAGTCACAGTTTCTAGGGATTAGGACACAAACATCTTTGGGGAGCCATTGTCCTGCCCACCACAAACAAATTTAAGGAGTTCCTAGCTCTGTCTTTCCAGAAGTCCTGCCCCTGGCCTCCTCCATTCATAACCACTTAATTCTGTAGAGTTGACTCTGTCCTCTGACTCATGGAAAAAGCATGTCCCTTGGGCCTGTGCTGACTACTTACATCCACCAGCTGTTCTGGGTTATTCTTCATAACAAACAACCCAAAGATCTTGGGGGCTTACAACAGTGGTTTATTCTTTGCTTCTCTATGTGTCACTATGGATCTACTGCAGTTGTACTGATCTCTGCTCAACTATCTTCTTTATCCTGGGGTTCCAGCTAAAAAGATTTGCCCCCCTGGGATGGGTCATGTCAGAAATGTCTAGGATCTAAGAGAATGGTTCTCAATCAGAAGTTGTTTGGTCACCAAAATCCAAATTTGACTAGAGGTGTGAAGGGAGGACATTTTGCATCTCTGAATAAAATTATAGTTTGCTTCTGCTTCTGGAGAATAGCTTTAGCAAACCTTAATGACCAAAATAAAGTTTCTTTCCAATTAACCAGTTAGCATTTTGTTCTTATGACTGAGGACTCCTAGCATCACAACATAAATAGATGTGCTTATAAGGAAAAAGAGTTGAAGGGAGAATACAAATCTGAAACTTCTAGTGTCTCCCATTCCTTACTTATTTATATGAAAATAAACGATATGAATGTTTGAATCAAGGAGGAACAGGGAACATAATAGAACAAATATGGGCACTGGAGAATTAATAGGTTATTTGGATGGGATATTCTAAATGTCTTATGCAAAAAGAATTTAGCAAGCCAGTATGTTTGATCGGTTCATGGCTTCTTCAAACAGTTAAAAAGATCCATGTGCATAATCCCAAACTATTTGTCCTGAGATTGTATTATACTGATTTTGTAGCAGATTCACAAACAAAATGAAGCTTTATTCAAACTAATGGTAAAGCTGGCTTGCATTATTCTGGAACAAAGCAGGCTGGAATACAGACTGTACCATGTCAGGTCCACAGAAAAATTACCCAGGCACAGACATAGAATCTGATTGTTATTTACTTTCTCAAAACAGAGTCTCAAGTTGAAATTTCCAACAGTCCCAAAATGGAAGTTCGGAATATTGTGTATCATCATATTACCATGAATTGAAGTAAGTTTAAACATAAAACAAATAAAATCAGAAATCACCCTGAAAGACTGAGGTTAATCAGGATGTAAACATTTTTGTAGCATAAGTTTGATGATGACTATTTTCCTCCACCCAAGACAGCAAGAAGCAGTGATGTGGCTTCACAGGGAAAAGAAGCTCATCCCTCGCCCCCTGCAAGATGCCTGGTCTGATGGCAGCTCGGCTGAAGTCACAGGAACTTGCACAGGAGGCAAGATGCTCGCTTCTCCCCAAGGACACAGGTTGGGAATGACCGAAGCCAACACGACCATTAAGTTGTCCTGCACGTGTCTAGCAGAGAAGTCTTGTCAGTGGCGTACGGAAGCGACAACGCCAAGCTACCTCTGTTCCTCACTTCTAATCTGACCAAAGGAAAGGTCTTCCCTCTCCTTCCTTACCTATGCTTCAAGCAATTGGTCCAAAAAAGGGAAAAGTGAGATTTTTGGCTTATGGCTTTAAAAGGAGCAAAGTTTAGTTAAATATTTAAGCTGCCGTATCTTACTTTGTGTAGGCTGAGATGATAACAGAGCCTGGGATCTTTGTGTTTGTTTTGGTATTTACTTTCTTTCCCACTCGACCAGTTTGTGCTGGGAAATTTTCCTGAGATCTCAGAGTCAAAAATTAAAATTTAAATAAATGGAAGGGGGGAATGGTTTATTTTTGTTTGCATTTTTCCGGGTCTGGTTGCTGAGAAAAATGGGCGGGAAGAAAACCTACCAAGATTTGCTTTGAGAGGTGGGAGTGTCACCAGCCTTTGGCCGGCCATGAAAATGGAACCTAATGCCTGAGGCACAAAGGAAGTGGGAAAAGCTGAAGGAAAAAGAAGAATTAGAGAGGCTGCGGAGAACTGAAACCAGGTGTCTCGTCCCGAGGAAATGAAACGTGCTCTTCCATCTTACGGTGGTCTCACAGCTGTCTTATTTTCCGGGTGAACTCTGTGGCTCCAAATCTTGTGGTTCTGAGTATCTTAGCTCAGGACAGGGTCAGACGGCCCCGTTCGTGGCACAGCCGAATGGACAGTGACAGGCTCTGGAGTAAGGCTGTGCCTTGGTTGAGGAAACAGCCAGAGGGCAGGGTTGAAGACAAACGTCATCCCAGTCCCCCACTGGACAAGAGGCATCTCCACAGGAAGCCTGCAGGGATGGAGTTCATGAGAGCAAGCGGTTCTTAGCGGCACGGCGTGGCCTGTCCAGTGCACGATGGCTTCCTCCTCCCCATGCCCAAAGCTACAGATGCTCACTTAAAAGCCTACAGCAGCCCTCCTTGGCCAGAACTTCTTCAAGAATGGCCCCCCACTGTTCGCCCGAGACCCCCCAGGCCAACGCCACAGCCGCATCCCCCTCTAGCTCGGGTCTATTCAAACTAAAGATCAAGGGGGGACTGAGTTCCAGTTCCTTCCAAGATGCTGCCTCAAGTCCGATCTTTCAGTCCCCTGGAAAGATGTGCCCCCCGCTCCATTTCTTACCGAAACTCCTGTGGCCCAGGGTCCTGCGTCTGGGCTTGGATCCCCAGGGCAACTGCGGGAGCGCAGGGCACAGCTCCTGGGATGGGGTCGGTACCCAGAGTGGAGTCAGGGCAGGGCGCCATGCGTCACGACAGACCCTGCCGGACGGCCAGCTCTGCGTCTCTGCCGGTGTCTCCCCAGCATTCGGCACGGGCTGGGAAACCGCTGCTGGACGCGCCAGCTTCGGCAGGTCCATCTGGCTCCACAGCCAACAGATCTGAGAGGTTTTCCTGTGTTTGGTGACAGGTAGGACACTGCGGCCTGGAGATGAAAGTGGTGGTGCTGACCTTCGCGGCTGCAGACTGTGGTGAAGCAGGTGCCAGCCTGGAGGCTGAAGGAGGGCAGTGGCTTCCCGATTGGGCCAGAGGTTTCCTCGCTGAGCAGCTCGGCACCACTGTTGCTGAGACGGTCCCGGAGTGCAGCAGGGTCTGCTTGTCCAGCCTCCCAGCAACCCAGCAGGCGTCTGATGCCCTGTGGGGAGTGCCCGCTGCCCGGGGCCAAGAGCCCTGTTCATTCTGTCCGCTGAGCCTCCCAAGCTGGCGCTGCTGTCCGACGTGGTTGCTGCAGGGCTGGCTGCTGGGGATGGACATGGAACTGACCGGCACTGGAGGTGGGGGCTTCTGGGGGTCTCCCTCTGCTTCAGGACCACCTGTGCTCACCTGGAACGGGGCCTGCGGATTGTCCGTGAGCAGGTGCAATTCTGGAAACTCTGGAAAGTGATTTGCAAGACTGCTCAGTCCACAGTCCTCACGACTGGGCAGGAAGTTAACTGGAGACTTGGAAGACCATATTCCAGACCCTTCCCAAGCTCCCGTGGAAGGGGTGACACTGAGAAGCCTTGGCAGCCCGTCGTCCCATGAGGCAGACTTTTCTTCCTTCCTCCCATGGGCACGGATGGGGTCCCAGCCTGTGCCAGTCATCAAAGACATAAATATGAATAAAACAGAACACCTGATCCCCCAGATCGATAACCTGCAAAGAGAACTGGAAATATCTACGTGACACTGTGGGCAGTCAGGGCCACATCGTGGGGTTGGCATCAGAGCTTGGTTGGGGATCTGGAGATGGGATCAGGTCACGGTGCCAGCGTGCTCCCTGCTGAGATGGTGGCATTTGCCTGAGCTACTGAAGAGAAGCAAGAGTGTCCTGTCAGCGGATGGAACAATAGACCCTACAGGCCAGCAGATGACTTCCGGGGCAGGGCACCAGCCGGGACACAGCCAGATCCCGGGTTTCACCGGGCAGAGCAGAGGGAGCTCCATCTGGGAGCGCAAGCAGGGGCCCTCAGTGCTGTTCTGCGTTATGAGGCTGGGACTTCCGCGTGCGGCAGGCCGGCAGTAGGGAAAACCTCTCTCGGGTAATCGGGTGGCTCTCGGTGGTCACAGGCAGGGGCGAGCAGGTCACCCACGCAGGGCAGGGAACAAATGCAGGGCCTGAACCGTGCTGACAGGCTCTAAGCCAGGAAGGGACTCCGCGGAGGCAAGAGCCCGAACCCCAGAGGTGTGACCCAGTGCGACCCTCTCCCTACTGATTTCCAGCCCGTCCTGCCCCTCCCCTCCAGATCTTCTGTCCTGGTTGAAATCCACATGGAAAGGCCTCGTGCCACCACCCGACGCCCAGCGCCCATCACTGCCAACCCCAATGCCATCTCCTCCCAACAGAGCCACAGAGCCTGTGCCTGGAGGGGACGATTCGGGCAAGGAAAGCCCTACACCGGGTTTTTCTAAACACGTAAAAGAAAGCCATTTCATCTGCAGTGGTAACGTGGTAACAAGTCCAAGGGCAGCTCAAAGCCAGCGTGCTGTGCGCAGGAGCGCGCGCGCAGATCAGGCTCGGCCTGAGGAAGAGGGCTGAGCTGAGGACCGTCACGGATGTGCCGCAGCGAAGGGAAGAGTTTGTGGGGGGAAGACGGAAATGGGAGGTCCGACAATCGTCCCAAAACACCGAACTAGGACACACGCTAGATCTGGAGAGAAACCATGAAATAAAGTTCGAAGGGCTATTATAATTGGGAAAAGTCTGATTTTCATTTTGTCAAGAAACACTGGGCCCGACACCATGAGTTTCTTTCCTCGGACACCTCGGCCCGAGCGTAACCATCCGGCAGGGTCGCCACCTTAAGTCCAGCAAGAGGGAACAAAGCTCTGCTCCAAGGTTTTGAGCAACAAAAGGCAAATAGGAAAGACCCTTTCCTAACCCTAGCTGGGATTCTGGCTTTCAACAACGTAATACGAAAGACACTCGCACACTGTAGGAGCAGGAGCGGGGAGATCTCTGATATTTAAGGCGATAACGTTGCTTTTTTTGGTCCAGCTGGAATCTGGGAAAATCACAGAACTTTCTGTGCATGTGAAAGCAGCCCCAAAGAAAACACAGCCTCTTGGCAGGGCTTCTGAGCTGCTAAAACATGCCCATCCCGGGTGAGAGACACAGATCCAGCAGGCTGAAGGTCACCGGCTCTGAGCGAGAAGGGTTGAAGGTCGCGGGCTCTGAGCCAGAAGGGTTTTATCGGCATTCCAGGAGATTCTGTACATGCCCTCCGACGGAATGGATTCTTTAGGAAATGAAACACTCCTTTAACAACTTTGCACGTGTTTGTACATCTCTCTCTGTTCCTTGGAGCCAGTTGGGTAGCACAAACGTGAAAAAGAAAAGGTGGTTCTCTGCGGTGAATCCTGTACTCGGACGTCTCCCTGCATGGAAGCCAACGCTAAGGCAAGACTTTCCTCTGTTTAGGTGTAAATAATGCTGGACGTGTAGGAGACTCCCCCTTCCTGTTCATTACTGTCATGGATTTGAAGAGAAAAAAGCAGAGGTCATTTATTATAGGTTATTTTTCATGCAAAACACCCCATGTTAGCCGTCATTCAAAAGGATTCCAGCGACGCCCTCACTCGTATATTAACAGGGCTTCAGGTCATAACCTTTTATGGCATTTGGAATTCCAGAACCTCTGATTAGTGCAATATTTACATATCCTTCAGGAAAAGTGTTCCACCATAGAAACGCATGAAGTGTTGTAAATTTGTTTGGCCTTTAGTCTAGACTATGCATGAACTCTGAATTCAAATCAGGGTGCATTAAACTCTATTACTTTGTCTCGTGATAGTGTTTCCATTAATGGGCCACCAGTTAACCCTTTAGAGAGGGGCTAGCCTTGCAAGCCAAGAACATCAATCGAGGGAGGTCTTTTCAATAAAATTAATAGTTGCCACTTACCCAAACTACCTTGACCATTTGATCCCATTTATATGTTTCTGGAGAAGAGAAATATTCATGTCCAAATGAGCCTTGATTTAATGGTCTCCATAGGATTTGAAATGGTGGAAATTTACTGGAAGTTTTAAGAACGTCATTGAATTACTGCATCATCACCTTATAGAAAGAGACACCCATCATGACTCTGTGACCTTCCATAAAAAGGGAACACCTTCTGCTACCTTTGCATGATCAATACATACCCCTTCCTTTTTTTTTTTTTTAATTTGCCAAATTCCATTGTTCCACTGGCTGAGACGGCTGTATCGAGCCTTCACCTGGCTTGTTGCCTTGGCCAACGGGCAGATTTGTTCCAGACTGCCACACTCCAGTATTAAAATAGTGGCCCCCCAAAGATCTATCAACTCAATGTTACTCGGCAGAGTGATTTCTTAAAAATAAAATTTAACCTAGAAAAGATATCCAGAGCTGCAGCTGAGGTCCATCAAGAACCAGACATCCACCTTCCTACTAGCATCCTCTATCCCCGAGAGCAAGGAATATACTGCACTTTTTCAGAAACGGAGTCCACAATTCTCCCTTGACCTGATACTTAGACCTGCCCTGTGGTTTGGAAAAGACAGATGTGCTATTGTTACTTCCTTCCAAAGATGCTCCCCCCCGCACGAGGAACTTGTGTGTGCGCACGCCTAGTGTGATTCAAATATCAGAGACATTTTCTCTCACTTGTCCCAATTCCCCTCTGAAACCTTGTGCATCATTTAAAATATGTTGGTGTTCAATGAAGAAAGAGCCATACTTTTTACTTCTAGGGTTTTAGACTGCCTGCCGTGACCTGACTCTATCTTCCCGAGGGTAAAAGGACAGGCTCACCGGTGCACAGCACGAAGAAGTGGGAAGGAGGCTGGAGACCAAAAGTGGGTGTGGCCTGCAGACATTCAGAAGCTCAACCCAATTCACATCCCTTTAAAAATGCAGGAGGGCCAACATGCCTCTCGGGATTGCTCTCACTCTCTTGGGTCATACCCACACCTGCTTCTGGGCTTTCACCAGACGCTCCTTCTTACATCCCATTTCCCACCCTGTTCTTCTCTTTTCCCAAAAATTCACTCCATCTTTCTGACTGGTGGTCCAACCAAAACCTTGTAAAATTGACAGGTATCTAACATACATACATTTTCAAAACACCTTTGACTGCAAATACCAATATTACACTTCAACCTGTCGAAACAGAAAGAATGTCGTCTCTGCAATTTATTAGCCAAAAGAATATTTTAAAAAGTAGCCCATGCACCCCAGCATCTAGGAACTTATGCTACTTGTTAGCTTGGTTAGAGAAACAAGTATGGCTAAAGTAATACAAATTTCCTTGGAAACGAATCTTCACTTTGCAGTAAGAAGCATTCAGACTTTTTCTTCCAACGCCTGCAATGTGACTTTGCTGCAGTCGGGAAGCTGGTTTGCGTGGTTTGCCAAGCAATGTTACCAGCTGTCATCGGCAAGCCTTTACTTACTTGATGTCGGTATTGGGGCACCCAAGGAATGTGCACCATATTATTACTGTTCCCTCCGATTACCTCTCCGGGGCTGGGATTTTGTTCTCACCTATGGACCTGAGCTTCTGAGAGAGAAATTAACTCGTCTAAAATCATGGGGAGGTTGGCGGTAGCAAGAAAGGGATTCGAACATGGGTCTGACCTCAAGCTCTTGAGCACGACCTTATTCTAGATGTGTCCTTCCTCTCTCTCCCTCTGTTGTCCTGCCCTGCACTCAGCTGCGGTGGACGGGCGGAGGAGGTGACGGCCTCGTGGTGGACTGCTTGTTCTGAGAAAGAGCTGAACCAAAGGAGTCTAATGCTGCCCCAGGCTTGAAAGGGGCAATAAATCGTGTCTGGATGAGCAAATCAAATGAAAAAGCTCTATTCACGGGGCTTTCAGGAGGAGACCGGCCATGGCCAGCTTCGTGGCACCTGTTCGGTCCTCGTCCTACAAACGCGCGTTCCCAGAGCAGCTGCAATGCCTGGAGGGTGGGCCAGCGTTTGGGATTATCTGTCCCAAGGCACATTTTTATTACCGCGGGGGGGGGGGGGGTGTCACAGCTTCGGCCGAAGTCAGATTTTCGTACAAGGAGAAACAGTAACTATCTGACCAAGTGAGTAAACCAAGATCCAGCAAAAGGGACGCCGCTCCCGCCCCCGCGTGCGGGTCTCACGCACACGTGCGCGCCGGGGAGCAGCTGGGACCCTTTGCAGAACAACTCAGGCGTCGGGGAGAATCTGCAGCTGAGCGCGCGCCGTCGGGACGCAGAGGGCACGTCGTCCGGACGCGGAGGGCGCGCAGATGCCCCGGGTCCCCCGCAGCCCGAGCTTGTCACCACAGCTGGACCAGCGGCCTGGAGTCCTGGAGGAGCCGCCCGCCCCGTGAAGGGTCTAAGCATGACTTCGGGAGGCGCGAACTGACTTGGAGTGTTGACGGCCAGTCCCAGGCCTGCCCAGCGCTCACAACAGTCCTGTTACTTGGTTTCCGTGTTCGTGCAAGTGGAATTCTAAGTTACGTCGAAGAGGAAGCGGGCGTCCTGCCTCGCCTCCGCGGAAGGCGCTCGCTCCGGCTCGGCCGTGACGTCTGTCTGACCCGAGAGGCCGCAGAGGGAGAGAGAAGCCGGTGTGCGCAGGGGCTGCGGGGGAGGGGCGCCCGGAGGAATCCGTGGCCCCTGGTGGCCGCGTGGCTCCGTCCCCCGCGAAGCCCGGCCTGGGCGCTCTCTGCCTGCGGGGCTCGGGCGCCCGGGCCGCCCCTTGTGCTCGTGCGGCCGCAGAGAGGACGGGAGAGCCGCCGCCCTTCCCACCCTCCCCTCATCCGGAGGGTCGAATCCTCTCCCTGTCCGAGGAAAAGGGGCTCCTTCTGGGAGGCGTCTGCGCTCCACTAAAGGTGCCTGTGAGCCGATGGAGCAAGGCGGGGCGTATGGATCTCACCCATGAGCCAGAGCTCCAGGCCCGAACGACACTCAAACACAAATCCAGTCCCGCGGCTCCTGGAGGAAACCCCGCTCGCCGCAGGGAGAAATCCGTGCAGGCGAGGTTGAGGCCCGTGTGTTTTTCTCTTCCGCGGGAATGTGTGCTTGACTGATCTCTGCCGGTTTCGGAACCAGATGCAAATGCTCCGCTTAAGAAAACAAAAGCCCAGGGACGCCTGGGGGGCTCAGTTGGTTAAGCAGCTGCCTTCGGCTCAGGTCATGATCCCAGCGTCCTGGGATCGAGTCCCACATCGGGCTCCTTGCTTGGCGGGGAGCCTGCTTCTCCCTCTGCCTCTGCCTGCCATTCTGTCTGCCTGTGCTTGCTCTCTCTCCCTCTCTCTCTGACCCAAAAAAAAAAAAAAAAAAAAAAAAAAAAAAAAAAAAAAAAAAAGAAAGAAAAAAAAAAAAAAAGAAAAGAAAACAAAAGCCCACACAGCACTTGACTCATTAAGATGATTTACCCGTGGTTCCGCCTAGCTTTGGCCGAGGCGCTGGTAGAAATCTTGCCTACGGACTTACATTTTATACCAATACTTTGTCTCCCATTCAAAATATTTCCCATCCAAGACCAGACCCCAAGCCCCTGGGATGGGGGAGGGGGTGCCAACGCAGAAATTACCCTGCCATGGACACATGTGCCTCACTGATTTTAAAAAGTGAGTGCAAGTCAACATTATTTTATCTATGTGGTGGCTATGAGCTAAACGAGCAAGTGGAGGGACAGCCCCCGTCTCCTCCCACATGCCCCTGGATGTCTGCGGAGCAAAGGTACCACAGAGCTAACAGTAACACGATTGTACCCAAGTGCACCCTTTTCCCCAGACATCTGCCTTCTTCCCCCGCCTCTCAAAAACACACACACCCAGCAAGAGTCACCATGGTGTTGAAGTTCAAAAAAATTATATAAATACTGTCTATTCTCTGAATACTTTCTGTCCCTCTCTCATTGCCTTTTTGTGCATAGAAGATAAAAAATGGACCTTTAAGAGTTCCATGAAATAACTCTACTTAATGCTCCCACAGCTCATGAAATGCACGATGAGAGGCATGAAGATAACTTTTATACCCAAAGTGAATTTCTAGCCTAGACAAGTAGCTGTGCCTTGACCTATTGGTCTGGACCTGTTATCTTGAGCTGACCACGAGGGGGCCCTGCCACGTTGACCAATGAACTTTGAATTCTTTGTAGCCACAAACAGCTCACCTTATACCAGACAGCTTTCTTATCGATGGGTGTTGTCAGTCACAGAGCATGTGGGCAAGAAAACGGGGAGGAACAGCACCATGAGAGGCCCAGGAGGTCAGCCTTGGAGGACCGCTCGGTCGCATCTTGGAGCACACGGTGGACGTGCAGGTGAAGGGGCTCGTGGGCGCACCGATGCATAAGCTTTGAGAGGAGTGGGGTCACACGATTGTAAGTTGCAATGAGACCAAATCCGAGACTGGTAAGAACAGGACCAGACAATAGTTATGACACCAACAATCTGAACCAGGGTCATAACTGCAAACCCTTCACTGAAGTCTGTGTGCTTTGTGATTAGATCGTGAACAGAAATGCTGCACAGATCTAGAAAATTAGAATTACGGGAGACCCGTGAGCTGATCTCGACCCAATGCCCTCTTTCTACCTTCAAAAAAGCAAGACCTGGGGCACCTGGGTGGCTCAGTGGGTTAAAGCCTCTGCCTTTGACTCAGGTCATTATCCCAGGGTCCTGGGATCGAGCCCCACATCGGGCTCTCTGCTCAGCAGGGAGCCTGCTTCCCCTCTCTGCCTACTTGTGATCTCTGTCTGTCAAATAAATAAATAAAATATTTAAAAAAAAAAGGCAAGACCAAAAGAGCTGTGGTTTGCCCAAAACGACGAACAGCAGGCACCAGCCCCTTATTCCCTCCCCACAACGTGCCTAAGCTGTGTCCTTTCAAAAAGCAGGAAGGCCTTTGCAACATTCTACAAAAAGGTGCCTTAAGTCAAAATTTTAAGAACAAAAAAATCATAGGTAATCAACAGGAGTCGGTGTGTGTAAGAGATACATTAATATACATGGTGATACGCATGAATTATGCTTACATACACTGTAGTCATGTAGATGTATCTGTGTACCTGGTGGTAGACGGAATAGGGCACCCCCACAGGTGCCCACAACTAATTCCCAGAACCTTTGACTATGTCACCTTCCGTGGCAAAACGAACTCTGCAGATGTGACAACATCAAGGACCTTAGGATGGGAAGATGACCCTGGACTGTCCTAGTGGGGCCAACATCATCACAAGGGCCTGATACGGGTGAGAGGCAGCAGGAGGGGCAGAGATGTGAGGACAGGGTCAGAAGTCGGAGGCCTGAAGATAGCATGCAGCCGGCCGAGAAGATACCACAAGGGCCCCTTGCCAGAGAGAGGAGGGACCTGGGGGCTGGGCGGCGGGAAAGCAGGCTCCTTGCTCGAGCTGGAGCTCCATGTCAGACTTCTGACCTGCACAAGTACAGCGTGTGGCCATCTGCAGTAGCAGTACGGAACGGGGGTACGTGTACTAGAATTTTTAGGTAAAAGTACGATGCACCGGTGGTTCCTGTTGCCTCTCGTACCATTTCTTCCCTACATTTTCCTCCTACATAGGAGACAAACCCAGTTTAACAAATCCTTCACCCAACTCAATCGTCAGTTGTCTGAACTGACAATTGTATTAACACATTGTATTAACACAACACAGAAGAGGCCTGAAGTTGTATTTTAAAACTGTGCTTTATGCATCATTTCAGTCCATCAGATCCCATTTTAGATTTCTCTTTGGGGCCAGGAGGACCCGGGTGGTGTCCCAGTGACAGTCACACTCCTAATTCAGGCAGGAAGCTGGGGTTTCTTCCAAACAACGGACGTCCAACATATCCAACATCACGCAGTTGGGGGTGCTTCTCATGAAACATGACCAGTGCAGCAGGGAAGGCAGGGGTGAAATTACGGGCGCCTGCTCCCTGGCATCTTGACACTTTGCCAAGGTCACTGTTCCCACACCCAGCTTCATCCCATCTGTGACCGTTTTGCAAACTCCTACATCTCCCCTATAAAGCCTTCCTCACTTCTCCCATCGCCAAAGGCAAAACGCACCCCTCTGCAGCATGCCCCCCATGGACGGAGAGAGCACGCAGATTATGTGATGGTGGCAACTTCTTCCTCACCCCCATTGCTGTCGGTATGGCACGAGTCATCCCTACAAGGTGTTCAGTAAATAATTGAGAAGACCCCTTGCATCCTTTGGGCCCTAAGACGGGTAACCAGGGGCACCTTTTCTGGAAAGGCAGCGAAAGACTTTGTCTTGGCCCTGGGTCATTCGAATTAGTTAGCTGCCACAAGCTTCTTGGCAAATGTCAGTACGTAGCTCTATGCAACCAATCCTAACTCTCCTGTGCACGGAGCGAGGCTTTCCATGGGCGCCGACGAGCAGGGCAAGGAGACAGCAGCAGGCGCTCCCACAGCGCGGCCCTCCGCTCCTCTGCTCCTCGGTCGACACAGCTCTCGGAGAGCTGCAGACTTGGGATAGAAATTTTAAAGACCCACTTCAGAGCATGCCATTCGGGTGACACAGACACCTTCAGGATGGGCAGACGGCACGCGAGAAAAATCACGGTCCACGTGGAGTTCTTCTGTGTGGAGAGCGCACATCCGTGTGGCAAGCGAGAAAATCGGGTCAAGGAGTGCAGAAACCTCCAGCAGGGCCCCCGCGGCCGGACCCCCGCGGCCGGACCCCGCGGCCGCACCCCCGCGGCCGGGCCCCCGCAGTCGGACCCCGCGGCCGGACCCCCGCAGTCGGACCCCGAAGCCGGACCCCCGCGGCCAGACCCCCGCGGCCAGACCCCGCAGTCGGACCCCGCGGCCGGACCCCCGCAGTCGGACCCCGAAGCCGGACCCCCGCGGCCAGACCCCCGCGGCCAGACCCCGCAGTCGGACCCCGCGGCCGGACCCCGCAGTCGGACCCCGCGGCCGGACCCCCGCAGTCGGACCCCGAAGCCGGACCCCCGCGGCCAGACCCCCACGGCCAGACCCCGCAGTCGGACCCCGCAGCCAGACCCCGCAGTCGGACCCCCGCAGTCGGACCCCCGCGGCCGGACCCCCGCAGTCGGACCCCGAAGCCGGACCCCGAGGCCTCCACACTAGGAACATTGCTCGGGCAGCTGCGGTCACCAGAGGCTGACATGGCAGAGTCTGCCAACGAGGCGACGGCGTGGCGGACCGTGAGGCGACGGAGCGCAGCGTTCGGCACGGAGACCCGCACCCGCGAGGGTCGGCGCAGACCGGCTCCCTCACCTCATGCGTCTCTTGACACTTGAGTAGCCCCCAGTCCGGCACTCAAGAAGCGTCGCAAAGATTCCGAAACACTTTCTCCTCCTCACGAGTTTGTTGTTCTAAGCGACCGTGTACGGGTCCGTTTTCCCGAGAAGCGTGAGCCACGCGCGGTGCCAAGCGCCCGCAGGAAGACTCTCCGGCCCTGCGGCGCCCGCGGAGCGCTCGAGAGGCGGCGGTCGTGGGCGCGTCCGGCGTCGGCTTGTTTAAGCAGTGGTTCGAGTCCGACGGGCTACTCGGCCTCCTACGCTGAAGATTCAGGGGCTCACAGAACTGCGCGGAGAGAACCCCAGAACCTCCCGCGCGGAATATCTCTGCTTCTTCCAAGTTAGGCGCTCGAGTCCAGGCCCTTTCGCAGCCGCCCACATGGACTCGCCGGCCGCCCGGAGCGCGAGCACCGCCGCCCCCCGGAGCCGGTCCCGCCGCCCCCGCCCCCCGGAGCCCGAGCACCGCCGCCCCCCGCCCCCCGGAGCCCGGGCACCCGCCGCCCCCCGGAGCCCGAGCACCGCCGCCCCACGCCCCCCGGAGCCCGGGCACCCGCCGCCCCCCGGAGCCAGAGCACCGCCGCCCCCCGCCCCCCGGAGCCCGGGCACCCGCCGCCCCCCGCCCCCCGCCCCCCGCCCAGCCGCGAAGCGCGCTCCGCACCCGAAACAGGGCTCCGCGCCAGGGCCCCGCGACTCTGCTGTCTTCGTTCGCCTCGTGACTCTTCCGCCACACACTGCTGAGAGATTATGAACAAAAGCTGCCGCTTTGACCCCCATTTGTTACAAGGAAAACAGAGAATTAAAGAAAAATGAGGAAAGTTTAGTATTACAGGGAAAGGGATTGATAACATTGTGTCACGTTCTGAGTTTTAATATTATGAACTGAGTTTTATGTTAATCTCTTATAATAGTGACATATTTAACATTTTAAGATGGGATATAATAATTTTATGGGGTAAAATGGATATTATTAGATGATTATACCATAGTGCTTTGTCAAATTCTTGTATGTTAAGTATTAAAAAAAAAAGTACAATAAACACAAGAGGAAATTCTGCCTCCCCCCGACCGAGCAACGACACTCCACGCTGAACGGGCCTCAGCGCTGTCTGGCCCGTCTCAGGGAGGTGCGTCATGTCCTTTCCGTGGCATCGGAGAAAAGCCAAGAGTTGTATTTTATCCCCATAAATAATGTAAAGCCATTTGTTGCGGCTGCCATGGCCCTGCCTGGCTCATTCTCCAGCGCCCGTCCTCCAGCCCTCGTTCCCCCCGAGCACGCGGTTTCAAGGCGACCCGGAGTCAGAGTCTTGGAACAGGCCCCCCAGGCCGGCTCAGGCGGGGCTGGCGGCGACAGCAGCGCGCTGGGGTGTCTGCGGCTTCCACCGCTGTGAGATACAAAAGTCAGAAATAAGGGGGAGGGGTCAGATGGGGGAAATTCCAGCACTTGGGCCCAAACAGGGAAGACACAGGGAGGGTGTGGGTGTGAGCACGAGGTCAAGCGCAAGGCTCAGGCTGTTACTGACACCAGGCGTGGCCGCGCCGCGTCCTCTCGGCGCACTAGGTGCGGAGTTGAGCGTGTCCAGTACGTGTCCGCCACCTCACGGTATTTTTAAAGGAAGCACGGACATTATTGCTTCGTAGGTTAATGAGACTCTGTTCTCTCCCCTTCCTTTCTTGGCACATGGGCTTCTGCTCCCTGCTCCCATGGGGCGCGAGTATCACCACAGGAAGGGCTGTCTTCGGCTCGATGAGCCTGGGCGAGAGGAGAGACACTCAGTCCTTTTCCTTTCCTTCTACTTTTTAAGCAAGAAGCTGCTTACAAAGAGGAGGAGGAGATTAAGAAAGTGAGGACGCGGGAATAAAAACCGAAAATAAAACAGGGTCCTGCGACCCCTCATCTCCCAAGAGCTTACGATGTGGCACAAGCTTGGGGTTTGGCAGGGACAGGCCCCAAGAAGTAAGCAGAGATGTGTTATCACAGGGTGGGGGCCCTTGGTTTACTTGGATAAAGGCACTGAGAAGTCCTGCTTGCCATCACCTCAGGAAGGAGCAGGGCTGTGCCAAGGGACGATGCAGACAGAGAATCACAGAGGTTTTCCACACCCAGAATTCACAGAACATCCGGAGTTCACAGTCGTCAATCCTGAATCCAGTAAAAGGGAAATGTGAAAATGTACCTTCACTTTCAATGCGGCCTAACCATCTTGTTACTTTTCTCCTCTTTATTTTCTTCTATTGTCAAACATATATTCCGTATCTGTGTCCCATGGATACAGAGTGACACAATACTGACACAGGCTCGGGTCCAGACACAAGGACAAGTTCCAGTGCAGATAGAGACGCAGATGCGGGCTGTACGCAGGTGTGGGCTTATGCTCTGTTGGCTGCAAATTTTAGATATCTGTGGCCACAGTGGCAGCCTAGTAAAGAGATGATCCAGCAGAAATCTGTCCGACACTAAGCACACCCACCTTGGGTCCGCTTGGGTCACATTACGTTTTCTGGGACCGTTTCAGAAGGAAAGTAGGCCCAGCGATGGGCCAGGAATGGCCTATTGGATTGTCCACCCCATAACACACAGCACAGACATGCAGCCACGGTCAAGTCTACGTGACGAAATTCACACCAGCAGCTGGACACGTTGACCCTCATTTCAGGTCCAAATGATAGATTTTGAGTGAGATTTATTACTTCGATAATTCGAGTTCTCTCCTTCACCTGATCAGAACTTAAAAGAAATTCAGGCAGCCTCATGGGACTCACGCCCAGAGCCTCGTGAAAATCCAACGGTGAAATTAAAAGATGGTATGCGACCCCCTCGCCTTTCCTCTGTCGTATTTTGTTTCGACGAGGCTGTGCCAGAGCGGTCCACATCACCCTCAAGACAGGCGTCCTTCTCCTGTTGGGATGACGGCAGCAAGCGTGAGCTCAGAGGCAGACATTCGCGTCCACTGCACGCTCCGGATCAAAGGGTAACCAGCTGGGACCGAACCGGACCCGGGGCAGCAAAACATCCGCACAGCGGCCTTACTTGAAAATTGTTCAGAAGGCTGTACGTCTGTGTTTTACACCCTAAAGTTTTGCTAGTGGAGACTCTTCTCCTACTATTATGGGGAAAGGGTAACCAGGATGGAGCTGGCTCAAGGATCCTATATTAATGCCAGAGTTTTGACCACAGCATCAAGAAAGACGTGGGCTTGACGAAGAGTGTATTCCCAGGGCTCCCTGGTTGAAGAAGAGCCCTCGGTCCACCAGACAAAGACAGAGGTGGAGTCAGAACTTTGCATACTGTCCCCCTAACTCGGGAGCAGCCAAATGCATAAATCGATTAATAACAAAATTGAAGCAACTCATTGATAATGGCACGATAACAGCAGGCAACTTGAAGACCCCACCCCCTGCACCGGACAGATCATCCCAACAGAAGATCAACAAGCAAGCACGGGCTCTGGGGGGCGCGTCGGGCCAGGGGACCGCACAGACATGTGCAAAGCATTTCCTCCTAAAGCAACAGAGCACAGCTCTTCTCAGGAGCACACAGAACATTCTCCAGAATAGATCCCATTCTGGGCCACAAATCAGGTCTCCACGGATACAAAAAACCTTTGCTCAAATACTTCCATTGATATTTTCTAAAGATTCAAACTGTTGGACTTCTCAGTTATCCAGGCCTACTCAAAGTTGAATGATTTAAAGCTTATGAATGGCTACATTTAGTAATATGAGTAAATGATTTTGCATTTGTGCACTGGCTTATGATTTTCAGAAAATGCCCCATCAGGTACTCAGACCCACCTTTTGGGAGGGGTAGGTTCTACAAGGTGACCCTCATTTTCTCTTCTTTCCTTTTTCTGTTCTTTTTATGGTTTTCCGAAATCGTGGAGCTAGTTGGAAAGAGCTGGAATGCCCCATACAGAACTCTTCCTCTCTTCCTGCTCTGCCCAACTTTGTCAGGACCCTCGCACCCAGCTTTCTGGAACCACTTCTCGGGAAGCCCTGTTAGGCAGGCTTCCCATCCCTCCACCTTCCACCTTCCCATCCATTCCAAGGTCACAGCATGGATGAAGGACAGGCCTGCCTGTCCCTACTGGTCTGGACTTTGGGCTCCTTGAGTCAGAAACCACAGCTTTTCTTGTCTCTGTGCCAGCATCTTACTGGATGGCTGAGGCCACCTGCACGTACCCGACACCCTGTGCCCGCGTGACGCTCAGCATGTAGTGGGTGGCAGGTGCACAGAGCCCACCAGCAAAACGAATGGTAAAGTGGCCAGGCTAATGATGGTTGCATTGATTAACAACACCTTTGATTTCCAAAAAAGCAATATTCACATTGTTCGCGACAGTTCTCTGTGAGCAGCCAGGCACCCTACAACACTGGCAAGACCGGCGTCTCTAAGTTATTGTCCAGCCTGGTGCACCCGGAGCGTCACAGCTGCAAAGTGCTTCCGCGAAGACAATTCAGACAGACCCAAGTTCAAATTCTATTTCTGCCCCTTGTTAAATTGGGTAAATTTCGGCACGTTTGCTAACCTCTCTAAACCTCAGAGTGGTGATACTAGAATCTCTGAATCTCCTAAGTGTAAGTAATAAAATCATGCTCAAGAGGTAGATAAAAGCAAGATGGGTATACGAAGTGCCCAACAATATGTTTAAGACCAAAATAACTCATTAAAATGCCACGAGAAGCACGGGTGAGTGGGAAGAGGACAGAATGAAAAGCCAACTCCGAACTTGGTGAGAAAAAAAAAATCAGAAGACATTTAGTGATCTAACTGCACTATTATTAATGTTATTATTTATAAAGCATGTTAAGTGAGTAAGACACTTTACCAAACACAGACAATAATACGGTCTCTATTTTTACTTAACAATTTCAAAGACATAAAGCAAGCCTCCCGACGGTCTGGCCGAGTCAGATGTTTCGATGGTGCTTTAAAGCTAATGAAGAGCCCCATTCCTGCCGTTCGCGGGTCACGAGGTGTGTGTCCGCCAAGTCAGTAAGTTTCCACACCCCTCCGAAGACCCGGAGCCTGTGCGGGGCAAAGAGGGTAGGGAGACTTGTGGTTAGCTGAACCTTCGTCCCATGACTTTAAAAACAATACTCCCACCAAAGCTAGAAAGGAACCCAAAATGTCAAGAAATAGGAAAAAGAATTACTATTCTGGAAGAAATTGGTAGAAATGCGAATAAGTGTATAGTGCGGATATAAAACCAAGTCGTGGCCAACGTATGGAGGGTGCAGAGCCTCAAAGCCTTGCTCCCCGCTGCAACCCGTGGGAGGACGGGTCCCCCAACCCGCCATGGCCAGGCGACCCCCTGGGCCCTCACGGACCTTGGGTGCTGTCCTGTCGGACCCATTGTCCCCTCTGCGAGGCGGCCACCTCTACAGCCTGCTGCAGACAGAGACCGGCGACGATCTTGGCTCCTGCCTGTGCTGAAACCTGAAAATATCCATGTCATAAATCAGGGTGTTTCTAGGGAGCACTCGGGTTGAGTTCCGAATTCTCAGAAATGACAAGGTAGCCGTCGCGACCTCATTGTACCACCGAGCTAATTGCAGGGACCGTTTTATATTATGACACGTTCGTGCCACAATGTGATGGTGGCACATGGACCTGTCAAAACAAATAAACTTTTCTTTTAATGAACTCTATTGCACAAAGCACTAAAACAAATTATGGGGTAGAGGCGGATGTCTACCACACCATCAGCGTTGAATGCCTGGAGACAAACAGCGGAAACTTCTAGGAATTTGATTGAAAATGAATTGAATGCAAACGAAAGTCTTGATCAGGGAGACGAGGTTTTGTGAGAGTATAGCCCACTCCACACACTCCCGTACAGTTGGGACATCTGGGGTGGCACGGACCATCAGCACACAGTTTACAACTCAGATGGCAAATGACTCTGGGCAGAGCTTCGGAAGAAATGTCCAGGCCCCGGGTGGCAAAGAGAAGGGAAGGGAGGTAATTGTCAGATTGTTGGGCTGGATTCACTCGGTCTCTAGAATGCAGACATTGCTATAACATTTGAGTTGGTGCCTTCTACGTTTCAGCCAACGACGAGAGAATTGGCCCTAAAGCAGGGTGGCAATTAGTACTTGTCATGGTCAATAAAAACGAAATGTCAAAGGACGGACATGAATGACGGTGTCTGGGGAGAGAGAAGGTGCAGGTGTCAGGATGGGCCCGAGACACCCAGCCGAGCAGACGGGGCACGGAAGAGCCTTGCTGATGGGCCACCTGCACTTAAAAAAAAAAGGGTCGCCGTTTTGTACCCAGGGAACCTACCAGAGAGAGGACAGACGGGTGCACGGGTGGGGGGAGCGAAGGTTCTCCTTGGGGTTTTGCTGATATTAATCATTTTAAGTCGGATACAATCTAGAGCCCTTCAAAACAGAAGTGGGCGCGTGGATAATAGATCCAGGACACAAACAGCTTTGCCACGACCAAAGACGATCCTGTAGAGAAAAGTGTCTAAGCTTGGAAGACGTTGACATAATAGATGAGATAAACAGGTTATAAACCAGTATGTAAAGTCTCCGTTTGGAGAATAAGTCTGCTACGTCCTACTGCAGTAGTTACCGCATCACCCGCAAGCGGCGCCAGAGCCGCGCCGTGGGAGTGCCATCGGCGGTCGGCTCTTCACTCGGGCTGTCGGGCTCTTACCTTTCCTCCGCCTTACCTGTCGTTCTCATTTCTTTAAACAGTAACAGTTTAGCCTGATATGAGAGGGAAGCCATTTGGAATAAAAAGTAAACTGGAAAGGAAAGCTGGACACTGAAAAAAAAATTAAATTTTTAAAAAAGAAAACTGGGGGCACCTGGGTGGCTCAGTGGATTAAGCCGCTGCCTTCGGCTCAGGTCGTGATCTCAGGGTCCTGGGATCGAGTCCCGCATCGGGCTCTCTGCTCAGCAGGGAGCCTGCTTCCCCCCTCTCTCTCTCTGCCGGCCTCTCTGCCTACTTGTGATCTCTGTCTGTCAAATAAATAAATAAAATCTTTAAAAAAAAATAAAAAGAAAAAGAAAAAGAAAAAAGAAAACTGGTTGCTAGTAGTGAAAGCTGAAAAACTAAGCAGCAGCAGCAGAAAAAGCCAAACCAGCCCCCCCGCCCCACGCAGCGGAGGAGGGAAGAGGCAGGCCCGGCGGGGCTCACTTGAGCGGGCTGTCCTCGTCAGCCTGTGACGGCCCCAGTCCACCCGTTTCCAGAGCCTCACAGCGAGCTCCATTCCTGAACCAAGCAGAAGAAAAGCCTGTCTGTCTGTCTGTCCATCAGCCGCTGGGGGACGGGAGAACGTGCCTGGCCTTGGGAAGCACATCACAAGGCTTTCAGAGTTCGTCGTCGGCTGGGGACAGAGCACACGTGATGCTCCACCCACGGGTTATCTTTTTCCTACCAGCTCGTCTAGGAGAATACTGTTACTCCGTCTACACTGGGAGGCGACACCCCCCGGACTGGAGTTACTCACTGGCCCAGCGGGCACTGGCTGCGGTGACGTGTCCTGAAATAACGGGGTGTGGGGGAGGGGTGTGAAGGCGGCCACACGTCTACAAGACGGCTGCTGGCCGACCGGGGGATGTCCTGGTACCGGAGGCCGGACAGCTCAGTGTCAGAGGGACACCGAGTCACTTCGGTGGCACAGGGCGACGGGGAGGCGCTCGTGATGGTGGCCTCTCCAAAGATGCAGGGTGCCCGTCTCCCGGGGAACCTGGTGGCATCTTGGGAGGAACAGCAGAGGCTCAGAGCCCGCCGGCCCAGGGACAGCAGCCACCCCAGGGACACCTTGTCTGCCGGCCAAGCTTCCTCTGGTCACTGTTGGACCTCATCAGTGTGAGGGCCATTTATTTCCATGACATTTCTCCCCACGAAAAGGGTTTCTTTCCTTGACCTCATTTCTCCATGAAGTCAAGTCCCCTGAGAGCCGGCAGGTGTGGCAGTGCTTTGGCTCACCGGATTCCTGCAAATGTCCACTTCTTTTTTTTTTTTTTTTCCAAATCACTTGCATGGTTTTGGTGTTGTTGCCAAGACAAACCTATAAAAGGGTCAATTTTCAAAAGAGAAAGGACTTGAATGGATGTAGCAGGGACTCAGCTGTGCTCCTGGGTGAGGTCCCCAGGAGCAGGCACCAGCTCTAACCACTGGGCTGGGTGTTGGCTCTTGCCTTATACACTGGTTGTGCCGATACACGTCCCTGTGTCACTCCGTACAACCTGCCTGTGTTCTCAGGCACGTTAGCCAACACCCTCAGCACCGCTGGAAGAATTAGCCTGGCTTCCTCCCGACCCTCACGCTAGGCAGTGTTCGGGCCACAAACATGGCACCAAAGCTTTTTCATGCAGAGAAACAAACACCAAGCAACTTAGAACATCATGTAACGGGCACATACCGTCCAATACAGAGAGCAGAAGGGTTGTATCCATTGCTTTACCTAAACTGCTTTACCCCTGACTTTTTTTTTTTTTAATTTATTTTCAGCGTAACAGTATTCATTGTTTTTGCACCACACCCAGTGCTCCATGCAATCTGTGGTGGGTATTGGAGAGGACCCTTGACTTTTTATTTATCTAGAGTGTGTATCGGTGAATGCCTCACAAGGAAGGACACACTATCTCAAAGGAATCGCAGACGTCATCCAACGGTTTCCGGACAACATCGCTTTCTATGGCGTGCCATCTTCCTCCCTGTGGAGGCACAGGGGAGAGCATATCTGTGGGTAGAGGGGGACCTGAGCGCTAACCGCAGGTGAACACGTGTCCGCTTCCGGGTGGGGGGTGCAGACAATGGGGCACTCCTCCCTCCTCCCTGAGTCTCACTGCCCTGGCTTCTGTAAGGCCCCGGACGCGGGCAGAGCCTCCCAGCCCATCCTGGAATCCCAGGGAAAATGGCATATGGGCATAGTGACATGCGTGGGCTGGAACCTGCAGGCAGGAGTGAACCAGCCTGGGCCAGGAGCAAGGTGCTTGTCCTCAAGGTGTTTGCCGTTGGGATCTTTTGCATTTCTCTTAACATTTGTTGCCTAAAAATCTGACTTCCATGTCTTTACAAAAGAACACAGAGCCCACGAGAGCCCAGTGTCACTGTGCACCACCCCCTGCACACCCCGGCTAAAGGACACCCTGCAGCTTCCTCCTTCGGGGACTCCCCTGCTCAGAAAGTGGCCCTTTGAGGAGTCAGCCTCGCGCGTCCCTCAGCCAGGTCCCCATCTCGTCCCATCCGTTACAGAATCTTGCCATATTTGCCTCCCGAACGCATGGCCACAGTGGCCGCCTCCCGCTCCTTCACGGTCTCCTCTTACGCTAACGTGTCTTGCCCCTCCCCCGTACTCAGGGCTCTGCTCCTTCCGACCCTCTCTCCACCCAGCAAGCAGCATGATGAGCTTTTGAAAAATGTCATGCAGATTATGTCATAATCTGCTGTTAAAAAAAGAAAAAACAGCATCAGTGTCTCGTGTTTTCACTTAGCGTGAAGACCAGCAGTCCTGGCCTTAACGACCACCAGCGCGTCCCACATTTCTGGCGTCTCCATGTCTGACTCTACCTCCCCGTTCTCTCCCTGCACACGCAGCCTTTCATTTCCCTCGCTCTGGAGTGCTCTTCCCGGGCCCGATGTACGCTTCCGGGCTCAGCTTCGACACGCCTTCAGGGAAGGGCTCCTCCTCCGCTGAATCAGGGGCCCCGTTTCGAAAGTGTGTTTGCAGAGGTGTTCCTGAAATACGTTTTGGGGGCGCCTGGCTGGCTCAGTGAGTAGAGCATGAGACTCTTGACCCTGGGGTGGTGGGTTCAACCCCCACGTTGGGTAGAGAGATTGCTTTAAAAAAATAAAATCGTTAAAAACAAACAAAAACATATTCTGTATGAACAAATATGTAACACGTGAAAAGGTCTCAGTCCTCCTAACGTCCAGCTCATACGGGCCAGATGCCTTCCTGCCGTCCCGATACATAATTCCTCGCCATTTTCCCTTGATTAACTTTTTTAAGTTTTCAAAGGGGGAAAAGCAGTTAGACTCACGATGCTTGTTTCAACAGTTTTATTTACTCATCAGCCATGTCCAGAATCCCGATCATACGGCAGCTCCGGCGGTGCGGTGGAGATACGGAAGGGCTGTGATGTCGTTCCTTGCGAACTGCCTCCTATCCCAGGGGCTCGCAGGCCATTTCTTTAATTACGTCTTCCAGAAGGCTACTCAAGTGTGTGCTCTGTGTGGATCTCCTTCCTCATTATTTTTGAAAACCTGGAGCAACATTAATCCATTTCCTGGTACTTCCTCAATTTTCCCAACCCCAATGTGATCACCGACAGTGCTCTGGTCAGCAAGGTGTTTCTGCATCTCCGGATGGAATCGATCTGGTGTAGGGCATGTAAGCACATTTCAAGTATCTTTGAGACACTACAATTTCATTTTCCCTCCTTCCCTTCCACCCCTCCCTACTCCTCCCATCCTTCACCAGAGAGCCCATCTGCTGTGGTATATCAGACACACACAGCCCTGCCCTCCAGAAGCTTTTCCCGACATACCAGCCCATGGTCCTATAACCTATAATTTATCCACAAATAATAAACAAGCTTATCGATGCCAGCCATTTTATATTACAATCACTTACCTATTTGCCTTGCAATTATTTCAGTAAAATCTTTCAGTGACAATATAAAATCATTGCAGTACAACAAGATACATTGTCCTTTGCTTTATTGCGCTTGACAGATAGTGTATTTTTCAACAAATTGAAGGTTTGCGGCCACCATGCACTGAGCAAGTCTACTGGCCCTCATCTTCTAAGAGCGCTTGCTCACTTCGTGTCTCTGTGTCAGTTTGGTAATTCTTGCAATATTTTGAATGTTTTCTTATTTATTTATTTATTTATTTATTTGACAGAGAGCGATCAGAAGTAGGCAGAGAGGCAGGCAGAGAGAGAGAGGAGGAAGCAGGCTCCCCGCAGAGCAGAGAGCCCGATGCGGGGCTCGATCCCAGGACCCTAAGATCATGACCTGAGCCGAAGGCAGAGGCTCAACCCACTGAGCCACCCAGGTGCCCCATTCATACCATTATATGTGTAATCAGTGGTATGACCCATGGAAAGCGAGGATGACGGTTAGTATTTTTTAGTAATAAAGTATTTTTAATTAAGGTATACATACTATTTTTTAGACATGATGCTATTGGACACTTCATAGACTAGTATACTGTAACAGTAACTTTTATAAGTACTGGGAAACCAGAAAGTTAATGGGACTCATTTTACTGCAATATTCACTTGTCTACAGCAGTCTGCAACAGTATCTCCCAGGTTCGCCTCTGGTTCCTGCAATGAGGTCATATGCCCCCTGCAATCTTACACTGTAACAGATGCTTCTGGGTCATTTCCTAAAGTAGTACATACTCTGAGAAAAGAATCTGGAAATCTCCAATGGCAACACACTGCCAAGAGACCATTTACAAATCACAGAACTGATTTAAGTGGCTTCTAAATGCATCCCTTTAACAGCACAGGTTTAAATGCTAAGTTTCCAGCAAACATTGCAGAAGGGGCTACTTACTTTGGTTCATTACAAGCTCACAGACATCCCGCCAAGGGCCTGACGTCCAGGCACTGCACGGAGGCGCAAAGGCAGTTGCGTGGAGGACAGTTCTACCACATCTGGGCTGCAGTAGGTGCACTCCACCTAAGGGCTTGGTCCCCACTGGCCAGCAGAATCTCACCTCACATCAATGCAGATGGGTCTCCTTGAAAGCACCAGGGCATCGTGGGAGTTAATGTTTGCCCGGGTCTCACTTCGGCAGGTAATGCTCCCCTCCCTGGCAGCTCTGTCAGAACCTGTTGCTGGCTGCATTCCTTCACTCCTGTAGGAGAATCGACACCTACTGATACTTTGACCACTTTTTTAATTTTTGTCTTTTTCCTTAGGGAAATTTTTCTTTTCACACATTTTCACACATTTTCCTGGCTTCAGCCACGAGTAGTCACACACAAATCTTTATTTTCAATATTACCTCCTCCCTAAATCTGAGTTCTAATGTTCCAGCTATTTTATTTTCTTTTAGGACACTCTTTTACATAGGAGGATGATGGCAGTGATGAGAATGATGGTGGTCATGGTGAGGATGGTGACAGTGGTGATGATGGCGATATGGTGATGGTGTTGTTGGTGATGATGGCAATGTTGGTGATGGTGGTGATGGTGGTGGTGGTATGGTGATGGTGGTAGATGTGATGATGATAATGGTGGTGGTGGTGATGATGGTGACGATAGTGATGATAATAGGGCAATGGTGATGATAGTGGTGATGGTAATGGTGATGATGATGATGATGGTGGTGATAGCAGTGATGGCAATGATGACAGTGATGTGACAGTGACAGTGATGGAGGTGGTGGTGATGGTGATGATGGTGGTGATGTTGGTGATGATGATGATGATGATGGGGCAATGGTCATGATGGTGATGACAGTGTGACAGTGACAGTGATAATGGTGATGGTGGTGATGGTGATAGTGGTGGTAATAGTGGTGTTGATGGTAGGGTCAGTGGTGATGGTGGTGATGATGATGGTGATGGCAGTGATGGCAATGATGATGGTGGTGGTGTTGATGATGAGGATGGTGGTGATGGCAGTAGTGGATATTGATGGTGGTAGGGGTGATAGTGGTGATAATGATGGTGAAGATAATGAGGACGGTGTTGACGGTGATGACGAGGATGGAGATGATGATGAGGGAGGTGCTGATGGTGGTGATGGTGGTGATGGTGGTGATGGTGATGATGGGGGTACCACCAGGACCTCTCTCTTGTGGGAGTGCTTCTGAAAGGGGCATCAGGCCAGGAGCTGACTGAAGTGAGGACACATGCTGAGAAAGATCTAAGGAAAGAAGTTTCTAGAAGCACAAATGTTTTGTCAAGGATAATGTTTTATCCACCACAAACAGGTAACGTACATCCCAGGGTATAGATGATGTTGCATGTTTACTGACTAGGATACGGAAAATAGAGGATTTGTGTTGGGTTACAGCAGGCTGCCCCGGCCAGGATCCTGGGTGTCGGCAAAGCCGAGTGCACAGAGCTGGTGGAGGGAGTGTCACGACCCTTGCCTGGTAAGAAGAGCCAACAGCGTGAGGCCCCAGCCCCCAGCCCCGAGCCCCCAGCCCCCAGCCCCCAGCCCCCAGCCCCGAGCCCCGAGCCCCCAGCCCCCAGCCCCCAGCCCCCAGCCCCCAGCCCCGAGCCCCCAGCCCCCAGCCCCCAGCCCCCAGCCCCCAGCCCCAGCCCCCAGCCCCCAGCCCCCAGCCCCAGCCCCCAGCCCCCAGGCCCCAGCCCCCAGCCTGGTGCCTGCTCCTCTTTGCGATCACTTGTCCTCCACGGTTGCTTCTCACCTTCCACCTTGAAGACAACTCATGAAGACAGGCGCGGCCCCTGCCACCTGTGTCAACTCTGCATTCGGTCAAAGGTGCCCTCATCTGGCCGCGCAGGTCCTCACATCCCCCTTCGTAAGGCACCGAGAGACTTTGGCAAAGCTGGTCCTCAGGAGGCCGCTCCAGGGAAGTGAGGGCCGCTGCTTCCGCCTCCCGCCATTTCCCCCGCACCGCCCCTGGGTCAAAAGGCCTCACCCTAACTGTGACTGTACTTGGGGCCTTTGCCTGCTTCCCCCACCAGTGGGACTGAGCTTCTCCACCCTCCTAAGCTCCGCACCCCAAGTGGCTGCCCCTCCAGCCCTTAGTCCTTCTCTCCCTCAGCCTTGACCCCCTTCACGGGGCCGTCTGATGTCTTCTCATGGATGTCATCCTCCCAGACTAGGGGAAACTGAGGCCCTGACAGCCCTCCTCTGTTCTCTTCCTCCCGACTCCTGGCCTTTCTCTGCTCGTTGCTGTCCTCTCCTTCTGGGGTATGCATGCCTTTGGCGACCGTGTATCCCCAGAAGAACGTAAAAGCCCTTAAGGGACGGGAGCTCAGCCTCTGATGTGCCCCGGCATCCCAGGAGCCTAGACCCAAGCGAGACACGCAGCAGGCGCTCATGTCAGACGAAGGCAGGAAGGAACACCATCCCTGCTCCCGGCCAAGGACCGTGCAGCCCGAGCCCCTTCACCCGCCTTTACATCGGAGCTGCCCGGCCGGCAGCCCGCCCGCGCTCCAGCACAGGGCGCTCAGTACACGTTTGCTGCAAACAACCATAAAGAAGGGATGACTCTGAAATCTGGATTATTTTACATTCATGCCTGACCACCATCCACCATCTAGTGGTGGGAGAGGGCAACTTCAGGGCGACTTGCTTCTGCAGAAGCACCAAGGAGAGGATGGAGACAGGGCTGTGGCCGCTGGGGAAGGGCTGGGGCGTTTCCAGCACTTGCTCTGTGACCACATCAATTCAGACTCCAGGGTTCGGCCCCAGAGCTGCATCCTGCCCGCAACTGGGGGAGAGCAAAGGATGGCCGAGCGGGATAAGAAACCCCCGCGAGCCACGTGGATGAGAGCTTCCGGGGCGGTCCGTGGGGAGGCTGCATGTTCGCGGGGACGTCTGGTACTTCAGAGTGACAGTCCGGGGACTTGCATGGGGCTTTGGACGTCATCAGAGATCAGATCCGCCCAGAAGCTTTAACTGGAGAACACAGGAACGCTGTGTTGCCAATGGCCTCAGGACACCCCGAGATCACTTGGGGGAAGTTAAAATAAACCGAGAAGAGTGAGGAATGCAAATCTGAGGGGAGAGGCAGGGTAAAAGGCAGTAGAAATGACAAAGACCCCCGAAGCACAAAGCCAGAAAGACCAACACAGCACTTACTGCCTAAGATCACAAAACCCAATAAAACGGCAGACCCCCACGGCTGGCGGTCTGCAACCCCTCCAGACCGATCTCCAGCAGGATAAACAAGAACTCTGGACAGCACAGGAACTAAGAGGTTTTTCAACCTTCAAGTTCTTTAAGAGTCTGATTTTAAATTAACTTAAGGCAACTCCCTAAGCCAAACCTTAATGTAGCCTCCTAACAGGGACTCAGCTTTTCACAACGTCCTTGAATAAATGTTTGCTTTCTTCCTATAGGGATCGTCCCCAATTGGAGGGTGGTGACGCGGATGAGGTGTGACATGGTTCAGGAACGTGCCAGCCTACACCGAGCTTCCATGAGGACCTAACAGAGCTTCAGCAAAGCTGAAAACACATGGGGATCTGGGGGGTGGGGGTCTGTGAGCAGGGCTGGCAGGCGATGGGCGCGAGCCTTCCTACGCAAAGGCGGGCCGGGCTGCGCAAGGTGGCCGCCACATTGCATCAGACAGACGCGGAGAAGCGCTTTCCGTGATGATCCACCCGCCTGGGCGTTCGTAAATCCCAGGAATCTACTGGACTTCAGGCTACAAAGACCACCGTGGGACAGGCACCAATTTTATTCTTTGGGAACTTAGCAGGAAGCACTGGGGGTTCTGAGCTGCCTGCCCTTCCCCCCGCATGCCCATGCCCACCCTCTCAAAGCTGGGTGATTGCTCACCTATGTCCTGGTGCTGGAGCCACGGAGCAGGGCCATCTCCTACAGGATCCCTGGACGGCCGGCACTCAAAGCCTCCGAGGGCATGAACACAGCCCCCAAGGTCGCTGGGGCACCCTTGGCCCCTCTGACAGCCCGTGTCAGCTTGTACGGCCCATCTCGCCCCACAGCCGCTGCTCTCTCCACAACCCACCCCCAAGCAGAAGCACATCCAGAAAACAGCCACACCTGACGCTCCACAACCATGTGCACAGAACCCCCCAGGAACTGCACCCAGTCTCCCCTGGGACGGCCCAGCCTTTCCTGTCCTTGATAACGAACAAAAAAGCCTTTTTCCAGAGTCTGCCACTGTTGCTGAATAACCAGGAACCATCCGAAGTGGTCTGGTTAACGTACAAGCCCTTGCAAGAGCTAGCTCACTTCCATATTAGTTAACCTTCTCCTTGAGCAGCCCTGTGAAGGGCCTGATGACGGACTGCCCCGCAGCAGCGGACCGGACGGCGGCCGGCGGCCCTAAAACACAGAAAAGCCCCGAGACGGTTCCCTGGGTGTTCGTGGAGTGGTTTCTGTCTACAGAGAGCATAATCAGCTCTTCCTTAATTATCGTTTACAAATACTACTAATACAATACATTGTTTCATTAAGAGTGTGATCAGCTCGCTTTTATTGGTGTTAACCTTTGTGGCTCCAAGGAATCCAGCTATCTTTCGCTGGTCAAAAAACTTTGTGAGCGCAGGAAAACGACCCACTTTTTTTTCTTTTTTTTTAAGTTTTATTTTTTAGAAACATAGATTTTTATCCCCAGGGGTACAGGTCTGAGAATCGCCAGGTTTACACACTTCACAGCACTCACCATAGCACATACCCTCCCCAATATCCATAACCCCACCCCCCCTCTCCCAACCCCCCTCCCCCCATCAACCCTCAGTTTGTTTTGTGAGATTAAGAGTCACTTATGGTTTGTCTCCCTCCCAATCCCATCTTGTTTCATTTACTCTTCTCCTACCCCCTTAAACCCCCATGTTGCATCTCCTCTCCCTCATATCAGGGAGATCATATGATAGTTGTCTTTCTCCGATTGACTTATTTCGCTAAGCATGATACCCTCTAGTTCCATCCACATCGTCGCAAATGGCAAGATTTCATTTCTTTTGATGGCTGCATAGTATTCCATTGTGTATATATACCACCTCTTCTTTATCCATTCGTCTGTAGATGGACATCTAGGTTCTTTCCATAGTTTGGCTATTGTAGACATTGCTGCTATAAACATTCGGGTGCACGTGCCCCTTTGGATCACTATGTTTGTATCTTTAGGGTAAACCCCAGCAGTGCAATTGCTGGGCCATAGGGTAGTTCTATTTTCAACATTTTGAGGAACCTCCATGCTGTTTTCCAGAGTGGTTGCACCAGCTTGCATTCCCACCAACAGTGTAGGAGGGTTCCCCTTTCTCCACATCCTCGCCAGCATCTGTCATTTCCTGACTTGTTAATTTTAGCCATTCTGACTGGTGTGAGGTGATATCTCATTGTGGTTTTGATTTGTATTTCCCTGATGCCGAGTGATATGGAGCACTTTTTCATGTGTCTGTTGGCCATCTGGATGTCTTCTTTGCAGAAATGTCTGTTCATGTCCTCTGCCCATTTCTTGATTGGACTATTTGTTCTTTGGGTGTTGAGTTTGCTAAGTTCTTTATAGATTTTGGACACTAGCCCTTTATCTGATATGTCGTTTGCAAATATCGTCTCCCATTCTGTCAGTTGTCCTTTGGTTTTGTTCACTGTTTCCTTTGCTGTGCAAAAGCTTTTGATCTTGATAAAATCCCAATAGTTCATTTTTGCCCTTGCTTCCCTTGCTTTTGGTGATGTTCCTAGGAAGATGTTGCTGTGGCTGAGGTCGAAGAGGTTGCTGCCTCTGTTCTCCTCAAGGATTTTGATGGATTCCTTTCTCACATTGAGGTCCTTCATCCATTTTGAGTCTATTTTCGTGTGTGGTATAAGGAAATGATCCAATTTCATTTTTCTGCATGTGGCTGTCCAATTTTCCCAACACCATTTATTGAAGAGGCTGTCTTTTTTCCATTGGACATTCTTTCCTGCTTTGTCAAAGATGAGTTGACCATAGAGTTGAGGGTCCATTTCTGGGCTCTCTATTCTGTTCCATTGATCTATGTGTCTGTTTTTCTGCCAGTACCATGCTGTCTTGATGATGACAGCTTTGTAATAGACCTTGAAGTCCAGAATTGTGATGCCACCAACTTTGGCTTTCTTTTTCAATATTCCTTTGGCTATTCGAGGTCTTTTCTGGTTCCATATAAATTTTAGGATTATTTGTTCCATTTATTTGAAAAAAGTGGATGGTACTTTGATAGGAATTGCATTAAATGTGTAGATTGCTTTAGGTAGCATAGACATTTTCACAATATTTATTCTTCCAATCCAGGAGCATGGAACATTTTTCCATTTCTTTGTGTTTTCCTCAATTTCTTTCATGAGTACTTTATAGTTTTCTGAGTATAGATGCTTAGTCTCTTTGGTTAGGTTTATTCCTAGGTATCTTATAGTTTTGGGTGCAATTGTAAATGGGATGGACTCCTTAATTTCTCTTTCTTCTGTCTTGTTGTTGGTGTAGAGAAATGCAACTGATTTCTGTGCATTGATTTTATATCCTGACACTTTACTGAATTCCTGTACAAGTTCTAGTTACAGTTTTGGAGTGGAGTTTTGGGTTTTCCACATATAGTATCATATCATCTGCAAAGAGTGATAGTTTGACTTCTTCTTTGCCCATTTGGATGCCTTTAATTTCCTTTTGTTGTCTGATTGCTGAGGCTAGGACTTCTAGTACTATGTTGAATAGCAGTGGTGATAACAGACATCCCTGCCGTGTTCCTGACCTTAGCGGAAAAGCTTTCAGTTTTTCTCCATTGAGAATGATATTTGCGGTGGGTTTTTCATAGATGGCTTTGATAATAATGAGGTATGTGCCCTCTATCCCTACACTTTGAAGAGTTTTGATCAGGAAGGGATGCTGTACTTTGTCAAATGCTTTTTCAGCATCTATGAGGAGTATCATATGGTTCTTGTTCTTTCTTTTATTAATGTGTTGTATCACATTGATTGATTTGCGGATGTTGAACCAACCTTGCAGCCCTGGAATAAATCCCACTTGGTCGTGTGAATAATCCTTTTAATGTACTGTTGAATCCTATTGGCTAGTATTTTGGTGAGAATTTTCACATCTGTGTTCATCAAGGATATTGGTCTGTAGTTCTCTTTTTTGATGGGATCCTTGTCTGGTTTTGGGATCAAGGTGATGCTGGCCTCATAAAATGAGTTTGGAAGTTTTCCTTCCATTTCTATTTTTTGGAACAGTTTCAGGAGAATAGGAATTAGTTCTTCTTTAAATGTTTGGTAGAATTCCCCCGGGAAGCCGTCTGGCCCTGGGCTTTTGTTTGTTTGGAGATTCTTGATGACTGTTTCAATCTCCTTACTGGTTATGGGTCTGTTCAGGCTTTCTATTTCTTCCTGGTTCAGTTGTGGTAGTTTATATGTCTCTAGGAATGCATCCATTTCTTCCAGATTGTCAAATTTGTTGGCATAGAGTTGCTCATAGTATGTTCTTATAATTGTCTGTATTTCTTTGGTGTTCGTTGTGATCTCTCCTCTTTCATTCATGATTTTATTTATTTGGGTCCTTTCTCTTCTCTTTTTGATAAGTCTGGCCAGGGGTTTATCAATCTTATTAATTCTTTCAAAGAACCAGCTCCTAGTTTCGTTGATTTGTTCTATTGTTTTTTTTGGTTTCTATTTCATTGATTTCTGCTCTGATCTTTATGATTTCTCTTCTCCTGCTGGGTTTAGGGTTTCTTTCTTGTTCTTTCTCCAGCTCCTTTAGGTGTAGGGTTAGGTTGTGTACCTGAGACCTTTCTTGTTTCTTGAGAAAGGCTTGTACCGCTATATATTTTCCTCTCAGGACTTCCTTTGTTGTGTCCCACAGATTCTGAACCGTTGTATTTTCATTATCATTTGTTTCCATAAATTTTTTCAATTCTTCTTTAATTTCCTGGTTGACCCATTCATTCTTTAGAAGGATGCTGTTTAGTCTCCATGTATTTGGGTTCTTCCCAAATTTCCTCTTATGATTGAGTTCTAGCTTCAGAGCATTGTGGTCTGAAAATATGCAGGGAATGATCCCAATCTTTTGATACTGGTTGAGACCTGATTTAGGACCCAGGATGTGATCTATTCTGGAGAATGTTCCATGTGCACTAGAGAAGAATGTGTATTCTGTTGCTTTGGGATGAAATGTTCTGAATATATCTGTGATGTCCATCTGGTCCAGTGTGTCATTTAAGGCCTTGATTTCCTTGTTGATCTTTTGCTTGGATGATCTGTCCATTTCAGTGAGGGGAGTGTTAAAGTCCCCTACTATTATTGTATTCTTGTCGATGTGTTTCTTTGATTTTGTTATTAATTGGTTTATATAGTTGGCTGCTCCCACGTTAGGGGCATAGATATTTAAAATTGTTAGATCTTCTTGTTGGACAGTTCCTTTGAATATGATATAGTGTCCTTCCTCATCTCTTATTATAGTCTTTGGCTTAAAATCTAATTGATCTGCTATAAGGATTGCCACTCCTGCTTTCTTCTGATGTCCATTAGCATGGTAAATTCTTTTCCACCCCCTCACTTTAAACCTGGAGGTGTCTTCGGGTTTAAGATGAGTTTCTTATAGGCAACATATAGTTGGGTTTTGTTTTTTTATCCATTCTGATACCCTGTGTCTTTTGATTGGGGCATTTAGCCCATTAACATTCAGGGTAACTATTGAGAGATATCAATTTAGTGCCATTGTATTGCCTGTAAGGAGACTGTTATTGTATATTGTCTCTGTTTCTTTCTGATCTACTACTTTTAGGGTCTCTCTTTGCTTAGAGGACTCCTTTCAATATTTCCTGTAGAGCTGGTTTGGTATTAGCAAATTCTTTCAGTTTTTGTTTGTCCTGGAAGCTTTTAATCTCTCCTTCTATTTTCAATGATAGCCTAGCTGGATATAATATTCTTGGCTGCATGTTTTTCTCATTTAGTGCTCTGAATATATCATGCCAGCTCTTTCTGGCCTGCCAGGTCTCTGTGGATAAGTCTGCTGCCAATCTAATATTTTTACCATTGTACGTTACAGACTTCTTTTCCCGGGCTGCTTTCAGGATTTTGTCTTTGTCACTAAGACTTGTAAATTTTACTATTAGGTGACAGGGTGTGGACCTATTCTTGTTGATTTTGAGGGGGAGTTCCCTGAACCTCCTGGATTTTGATGCTTGTTCCCTTTGCCATATTTGGGAAATTCTCTCCAATAATTCTCTCCAATATACCTTCTGCTCCCCTCTCCGTTTCCTCTTCTTCTGGAATCCCTATTATTCTAATGTTGTTTCGTCTTATGGTGTCACTTATCTCTCGAATTCTCCCCTCGTGGTCCAGTAGCTGTTTGTCCCTCTTTTGCTCAGCTTTATTCTCTGTCATTTGGTCTTCTATATCACTAATTCTTTCTTCTGCCTCATTTATCCTAGCAGTGAGAACCTCCATTTTTTATTGCACCTCATTAATAGCTTTTTTTATTTCAACTTGGTTAGATTTTAGTTCTTTTATTTCTCCAGAAAGGGCTTTTATATCTCCTGAGAGGGTTTCTCTAATATCTTCCATGCCTTTTTCGAGCCCGGCTAGAACCTTGAGCATCATCATTCTGAACTCTAGATCTGACATGTTAGCAATGTCTGTATTGATTAGGTCCCTAGCCTTTGTTACTGCCTCTTGTTCTTTGTTTTGTGGTGAATTTTTCTGCCTTGTCATTTTGTCCAGATAAGAGTATATTCAGGAGCAAGTAAAATACTAAAAGGGTGGCAACAACCCCAGGAAAATATGCTTTAACCAAATCAGAAGAGATCCCAAATTCCCAAATCGTGAGGGGGGAGAAAGGGGATAAAAAGAGGTCCAGAAAGAAAAAAAAGAAACAATTAAAAAAAGAAAACGGATAAAGAAAAAATATAAAACAGAAATGTGTGTGTATATATATATATATATATATATATATATATATATATTAGATAAACTAGTTAAAAAACGTTAAAAAAGAAAAGGGTAAAAGTTAAAAAAAATAGCAGAAGAAGAGAAAAAAATTGAAAAAGAAAAAAAAATTAAATTAACTGCAAGGCTAAAGAATCATGGGGAGAAAGCCATGAGTTCCGTGCTTTGCTTTCTCCTCCTCTGGAATTCCGCTGCTCTCCTTGGTATTGAACCTGCACTCCTTGGTAGGTGAACTTGGTCCTGGCTGGGTTTCTCGCTGATCTTCTGGGGGAGGGGCCTGTTGTAGTGATTCTCAAGCCTCTTTGCCCCAGGCGGAGTTGTACCGCCCTTACCCGGCCGGGCTGAGTAATCCGCTTGGGTTTGCTTTTGGGAGCTTTTGTTCCCTGAGCGCTTTCCGTAGAGTTCCGGAGGACGGGAGTGAAGATGGTGGCCTCCTGGTGTCCGGCCCGGAGGAGCCGAGAGCCGGGGCCCCACTCCTCAGTGCGCCCCCAGAGAACAGCGCCCAATGACTCCCGTCACCCTGGCCTCCGGCCGCGCTCCGAGCTGACCGAGCCTGCGTCCGGTTCAAGGCAACCCTGAGCTGAGAGTCACTCCTCGGCTCTGTCTCTGCAGCCGGCTTCCCCGTTCTAATACCGGCAAGCTCTGCGACACTCAGACACCCCCGATCCTTCTGCGACCCTGTGGGACCTGAGGCCGCGCTGACCCCGCCTGGGCTTCACCCCTGTTAAGCCTCTGGAGTGATGTCCCTCAGCGGAACAGACTTTTAAAAGTCCTGATTTTGTGCTCCGTTGCTCAGCAGCTCCCTGGGAGCCGGCCCCTCCCCCCGCGGTCTATCTTCCCATCGCTTTGGATTCACTTCTCTGCCAGTCCTACCTTTCAGAAAGTGGTTGATTTTCTGTTTCTAGAGTTGCTGTTCTTCTTCTCTTCAATCTCCCGTTGGATTTGTAGGTGTTTGCAATCTTTAGATAAGCTATCGAGCTGATCTCCCGCTACCCGAAGTCGTCTCAGCTGCTACTTCTCCGCCATCTGGACTCCTCCCCCCACGACCCACTTTTAAGTGTGTCAAATAAGCAGTGGAGATTTCCTGATTCACAAGGGCAATACCCGTTTTTTTAAAAAAGCTGGTACATAGAGACCATGTTACTTAATGATGATTTTATAGAACTGGAAAAACACTGCTATGTAAATTGCTTGGAAGTAATTCTAGTTCATGTTTATGAATCACATGAAAGGCTAGAGAATGCAGCCATCACGCCATTTGGCACGGTAAGAGTAGAAGGGAGACCGGGTCAATCTGCACAGCTGTGGGAACTGAGGCACGCCCTGTTGGTTACAGGCTGAAGAACCAAATACTGGGGCTCCACCAGGGGACCTGGCTTTAAGGCAGCCCTACCTCTCTGCCTGCCAGCAATTCAGCTCATGGGGAGAGGCGGAGGGGACCTACTGACTCCCAAACGTCACACTACCTGCGATGAGGGGATCCCAGCATGCTGCAGGGGACCTGGAGGAGAAGCAGGTGCCCCCCGGGGGATGGGACGGGAGGTACAGGAAGAGAGGGTGGGCCCAGCACAGGCTTCCTTGGGGTGGGAGGAGGTCTTGGAGGAAAGACCGCAAAGAATGTACCCAAGAGCTGGGCACCTTCAGGAAATGCTAGTCACTTGGTATTATAGGAGGCTTTGCATGATGGCACACAAAGGAATTCAGCCTCTTTCTCAAGGATATAGAAAATTACTGGTGGATTCAATCAGGAGAGTAGAAAGATCTAACACGCATTCCAGAAGATTCCTATGGTGGCCACAAAGGGAGTGTAAATTGGAGGGGAGGTGATCCAAGGCAGAAAGACCAAGGTCATTGTCCCCAGGGCTCAGAGAATAGTGCGGGGGAGACGGTTTCTGGATTCAACAGGTGTGTGACAGAGAGAGAGAAAAGTCAGGACAACCCACTTATTTTTGGCACGGTGACCAGCGGGCAGGTGGGTATGCCATTTACTGAGACGGATTTGTAGGAGGAAGGCCTGAGAGGAGAAAGGGAGCCTGTGAAGTCCCGGTATACCCAATTTCTGGCTGAGCCCAGGGTGACTGAGGCTCCCAGGGCACGACGCTCACCTTCACTGCCCAGGCAGGAGGCCTGTGTCCCAACCCTCGATGGGTCCAGGGTAAGAGATGCACGCAGGAGCAGGATGCTGGCCAGGAAGACCAGGGTCGCCAGGGCGGGAAACCAAGTGCGTGGGTGGAGGGGATCGATTGAAGAAGAAATCCCACGGAAGCATCACGGAGTGCAAGGAACACAACATTCCTGTTTTCGTTTTTTGAAAACACATCACTCAGAGATCAAGTATTTACAGCGCAAGTATCAGGATGCCTGGGAATGTCTTGAAATATTCCAAGAGAAAACAACCATAATAACAAAGTGAGCTATAGCAACAAACTTGGCAAAATGTTGTACGTTTTATGAAAAATGTACATGTGTGTTTTCCAAAGGACATTTGAATAACACGTAGAATAAAAGGGAAAAAAATCATGATTCTCAACCAGAAAGGTCCTTCATAATCCTAACAGGAGACAATGTAATGAAGTAGGTGATGGTCTTCAAAGCTAGAATGGGGAACGGTAGAGGGACCGTGAAGCACCTTTTTTGGAATACCGGCCTTAAAAGGCAGGACAGGACATATGGGAGGGAAAGGAAGCAGAGGACCAGAGGACCAAAGGTGGTGGGGTTTTTGGTAGCAGTGGTGGGGAATAGGATGTCTCGAGCATGAAGGAAAGAGCCAATAGAGAAGGAAAGACCAAATCTGGGAGAAACTGGCCAATGGATGCCTGTGTTCCACCTAGGACATACTGCAAGGCCTACCCAGGTTCTCAGAAATCCCAATCCATGTTTTCCTCCCTCCGCGTTAGTTCGTAACTTCCGGGAAGTCCACTGAGAGACTCTTCAACCTGGAAAGGAAGAGCTCAGGAGCCCAGAGCATCTGGTCACCTGCCCACCTGTTGAAAACGGGGGCTACTGTCTGCACCCCTTAGTTGCAGGATCGCCCCCATGGTCCACAGGGTAATGGGGGTCTCAGAGCTCCGGAAAGCAGGAACAGGTCTCACAGAGATCATCACTGCCACTCACCTGCAGGCGCCACGCCGAGGCAGAACAACAGTAGCGGGCAAGCCCACGGGCCCAGACCCCAGCGGTGTGTCCGCAAGCTACTGCTTGTGTCACTTGGAGCACGGTGCCCTTCCGGAACATTCTGTGTTTTTGCCCTTAAACTAGATTTAATGATGCCGGCTTTGAAGAGTGCAGGGAGACTTGCCATAAGGAATGGCCGTTCCCAGCCCAGAGCCTGTCCTTTCGAACGTCCGCTGTTCCTTGGTTCTGAATCTGCCTCTCCAGACCGAACCAGATCCCACTGAGACCAGTCACTGTGCCAAAGTGCTGACCCAGGTCCTTCTCAACCCTGTTCTGTCTTGGGCTAAGGCCTCCCTCAGTCAACCGCTGGCTTCTCCGGTTCCCCGCACCCACGCGGTGGCCCATCAGTGACTCGGCGCACACACGCACTGTTGCTGGCCTTTGTCACAGCATCTTGCCCACGGAGACCCCTGCTGCTCTGTCTGCCTGATGGCTCACTTGGAGTTAATGTCCCCCAGCAATACCTGGCAATGACATCGGTCCCTGTCCTCTATCCAATCTGACAATTCAAAGTATGCTCTGAAGGTACGATGGGTATTTCCCAGAATACTCCTCTTTGGATTGTCGCCCCTGAAGTTCCCATGTCACCCTTCTCTCCTGTACCGAATCTGCTTGGAGGCTACCCAAGTCCACTAAGGTTTGAGATCAGATGCCAATTTCAATTCTAAGTCATCACCCCCACCGTTTTATAAAATTGTTTCTAAAGTTTCAGGTCGGTGCCCCTGGGTCGTGATGACACAGAAGTGTTTGGCTGGTTTAGAAGATCCTTGTCCTCCCTCCCTCGCCCAGTGGGCTCCTGCCTCCTCCACCCACGCCTCCCAGCCCTGACGTGCCAAGCATCAGGTCAGCTCCAGATGTCCCCCCGTCCCCCTGTGGGACACAGCCAAGGGCAGGCTCGCGTCGCCCGGCACTCCCACCCAGCACCTGGGGCTGCGCTTTGCTGTGGCAGGAGCCCCGGACTTGGTGGATGGATTTATAAAGTCAGAAATGTCCCGTACCATTTCTACAATTTTAAAGCAGTCTGAAATCTTTGGATGAGACGGGCACGCTCTTCTGATTCCAATTTGCTTCGCTGTCACTCCCGCCGCTGAGAACGGCTCCGAGGTGCAAAGTACCCATAAGTCTTCACTTGCTCCTTCTCCTGGTACATCTCCAAGACCTCACAACCACTCACCTGAGCTGCATGAAGGTTTTCTTCTTTAAAAGACGCCCCCTCTGCTTTCGATTCCTTGTCCCCTGTCCTGCACATGTTCTAGTTCACTGCGCTTTAAAAAGTCATTTCCCGAGCCGAAATGAGCATATCAGGAGACACAGTGAAGCCCCAGGTCAGGTGGGGACAATGTTTCTCCCGCCCTGAACATGGATCCTCCCCTGACAAATCCGGGTCCAGAGAAAGGCGAGATTCCTCGTCCCCTCTGAAACTCAGGATGTTGGCCACGCACTCAGGGGTCAGTCTGAGACCCCCCCTGCAGAGACCCGGCCTCCCGTCAGGAGGTCTTGAGAAGAGACTCCCCATACTAGCTTCTTCTGTTGTTAAAAGGGAAAAAAGACAGCATTCTCATTACGATCTTCATTTCACTCTTTCCTCTTCCCTCAGAGGAACCCAGAGAGTGTGCCACCTAATGTCCCCTGTTGCCAGGTCCCCGTGGCCCTTCCCCAGCCACAAAGCCCTGCCATAGCCTCGTGTGTCCACGGGCAGGGACTCTCCAAGAACTTGTCACACGGGCCAAGACCCAAGCACATCCCATTTTCCTTCAGTTATTCTGCTAATCTCTTGAATGAGAACTCACCTTTTCAAAGTTCAGACCGGGAACACGAACAGCCCAGATGAGAGATGTTGTTTTCAAACAGCAAGAAATCAGATGTAGGGCAAGAAGGTGCTGTCACAGACGGCGGGATTTGTTTCTCAAGCATGTGTGTTCCATGTGGTGGTGGGGGGGTGTGCGTGCACGTGTGTGTTCCGTGTGGTGGGGGTGTGCGTGCACGCGTGTGTGTTCCGTGTGGTGGGGGTGTGCGTGCACGCGTGTGTGTTCCGTGTGGTGGGGGTGTGCGTGCACGCGCGTGTGTTCCGTGTGGTGGGGGTGTGCGTGCACGCGCGTGTGTTCCGTGTGGTGGGGGTGTGCGTGCACGCGCGTGTTCCGTGTGGTGGGGGTGTGCGTGCACGCGTGTGTTCCGTGTGGTGGGGGTGTGCGTGCACGCGCGTGTGTTCCGTGTGGTGGGGGGTGTGCGTGCACGCACGTGTGTTCCGTGTGGTGGGGGTGTGCGTGCACGCGTGTGTGTTCCGTGTGGTGGGGGGTGTGCGTGCACGCGTGTGTGCGAAGCATGGCCACGCCCAGTCCCTGCCTCCAAGGTGCTACGTGGCAGATTAGAGCACAGGAAACAGTCAGTGGCCATCTTCCGCCATCTTCTCCCAGTGGCCAAGGAGCCCCCAGCCCATGGCTGTCTGCTATCTGGTGACCAGCAGGGAGACAAAGGAAAGCACCTTCCTGGAGAAAGGACTGTGGCCACCTGGAGAAAGCCCAGGGCCGGGGGAGGTGTCTGTCCGGACATGAAGTTGGGAGCTCCCACGCCCGTGTCCTGTGGAAGGAAGTCCCTGCATCAGGGGGCACAAGGAGGTCTGGACCAGGATTTCTGCCGGGTACCAGCACGGACTGTCAGTTCCCACCTCTCTTTACTGCCAGTGGAGACACAGTTATACCTTCTCACTTCAGAACACTTCTCAGCTTTTTAAATTGAAGTTCCCTGAGTGCCTTGGAACCCCACGTTCTTGATCCCGTCATTTCATCTGACTCGGGCTCGCTCTGTGTCCGTCCCGTGCACGCTGCGTGGCTCAGGCGGTGAGAGTAGGAATGGTGTGTGCATTTGGTGTGGGAACAAAAAGATGCGCTGTGGGAGAAAACGAGAACTGTATGGTCACCTTCCAAAACAAAGAAACAGTATGTATGCCCTGGAGTCTGCAAAAAATTTAAAAAAACAAAAAAACAAAACACTCTGGCCATCCTGACATGGTTTTAGATGCGTTATCTTGTGAGTCACGCTAAAACCCTTCTGCTTATAGAAAGAACTCTATCTACACTTGGCTTTGTGTTCTGCCAACGAAAACAGAAAACCGCAGATCAAGACGAAGGTTAGGCACCTCCTGGGACCGGCGAAGAAGGTCTGAACGAGTCTCAGCAACTCCAAGATCTTTTTATTGATTTCAAAGTCCAATAGAATGAGTATGTTTTATCTAAATATTTTTTCACATAACTGAAACATTGAATTATTTTTTCAGAAATAGAGTTAAATACATCCATCTAGTTACAAATTCTAATATAAAGAGTACAAAATATAATGTTATAAACTGTATTTAAAAAAAAAAAAAGAAATACAAACTCTATGGTCTTTTGCATTTTACTGCCTCAGAGTGTAATTAGCGCAGTGGATGAAGAATGAACCCCCCTCGGTCCCGTCCCATGGGCGTGCGAGGGCCTGGCCTGCACTGAAACCACCTCTGGGAGCCCTGGCCATGGTTCCCTTTCACTTGTGGACAGAAGGCTCCGCACCCGGAACTCAGCGACAAGACAGACACAGCGCCCGCTCGGCGCCACTGACACCCCTCGGGGCTTGGGGGTGAGCATGTTGGCTTTAAAGCAGGGGCTGGTAAAGGGAATCTGGGCGCAAGAATCCTGGAGGCGCAGTGTCTTTGGGGCACAGACTGACACGCGTCGTCGCTTCGGGATCCAGGCGACACCCGTCCCGCGGGCTCCGAGCGCTCTGGCTGTCGCGCTCTCAGCCAGCGAGCGGCTCCCATCCGTGCCGCGCTCGAGGCCACACCCGTCCAAAAGCAGGGCTCGCTTACCAACTGTTGTGCGCGGGCCCCTGTTCCGGATGTTTCCGGAACATTACGTGACCTGAGACAGAGCAGCAATGTCTGAACGTGGCTCCAGACACAGAGGGCAAGAGCCACATCCCTCACCCGGCACCACAGCCGCGCATCAGGACTACCACGAATAGCTCCCTGGGTGCACTTCTCGGGAAACCAGTATCTTTCTTGATTTCGAAAAAAAATGAGTATCAGAGGAACCGCTCCGAGTATTTCATACTCTTCGAAACTAGAAAGGCAAAATCCCCGAGCCCTGCAGGTCTGTGCTGCATTCGGACCGGCGGGAGACGGAGCCGTCAGAGAGGCTGAGGGACCCTCCCGGAGCAGGCGGCGGAGTGGCCGAGGTGGGCTGCGTCCTGGAAGGGGCCAGCGGCGGACACTGTGGAGAACGGATGCTGCGTTCTTCGAGTTAAGGAGTATGAGTGAGTGACCTCGGCTCATCGTCATTCTGTGTGACTGGACTGGGACAATGAGGAAAGACGTGAGTGGGGAGGAAGGGGGTGAGGACAGCCAGACCGACAGCCGCCCCGGAGCAGCGAGGGCACCGGCAGGGTGGGGAGACACACGGAGAAGCTGCGGTGTAGACAACCAAACCCTTTATTGTCTAAGTTACATCAGACGCCAACACTGTAAAAATCCTGTTAGGAAACAAGGAAACAGCAGGTCGGTAGAGGTAGTAGAAAGAGTCTGTAACAGTCAGAAGACGACGTACAGGAGAGATCACGTGGAAATTATCGTTCGAAAAAAAGCAAATCAAAACATATTGGCTAAATAAATAAGAAAACACAAATCATATTAAATACTATGGTCAAACAGACAACAACGTATGAACAGACCCAACCATACTGATGACCAGTGGGAGAAGGAAACCACAGTCCGGCCCCAGATGGTGTGGCTTGGAGGGCGGCGTCCTCCCCTGCTCCGTTCCGCAGACGCCGCCTTCTGCGCTGGGCCGGGCACGCACTCCCACAAGCGGACTCGGGCTGCGCGCTCAGCCTGCGAGACCTGGTGCGCACCCCTCTCGCCAGCAGGCCATTCCGGCCGCCAGCAGGGCTCCGGGGTCGGGGGTGCTTCCGAAACAGGAAGAATGGACAGTACAGTTCCGTGTCACTTTGGGGACAGAACTGCTTTTAATCGCTAGAACACAGAGAAAGACAGGACCGGGTCAGGAGCCCCTGTGCGCCCTGACCTGTCACTGTTCACTTTCAGCAGAGAAAATGAAAGCCGGAACTTATCACTGTGGGGAAACTATTGAAATGATCAGACAGAAGTCAACAGAAAGGCATTCTGATTTCTAACAGAGGAATGTGTCTCTGCAACTTTGCTCAAAATACAGAAACAGTCGATCACAGCTGCTCGATACAATCGGCGTGAACGTTCCTAATTACACCAACACAACAGATCGTTCTGGTACAAACCTGGTGTAAGAGGATCAGGAAAAAGTGAGTGAAAACATCGCGTGCACACGCATACGCATGTGTACATCCACACGTAAAGAGGAGCTACCCAGTTACATCCCACTGTTTCCAAGTGTTGCAAAGTAACCGGAACCTCAAGTAATTTAAATTCAGTAACAAGTCGAATCCAGAACAAACATTAGCTAATAACAACATCAACAATAATAATAATATAATAATAATTCAACAAATCATTAGAACAGGAAAACCACACTGCAGGGTTTGTGTCTGTGCGTGCGCACGAGTTTAAACAGATCTTGTATCAGAAGCCCATTTTCTACAGAAAACCGCGCTGACCCATTACTGGACTAAGTAAACTGTTGCTCTCACCAGTATTCAAGGTTAGGATAATTTCTGTACATGTAAAATTATTGCTTTTTTGAAAAATATATTTAGCATGCTCGTTTTTAATCCATTTCCTGCCTTTACAAAATGTCACGATTAAAAAAAACCTAGTAAAGCTTTTGCAAAAAATTTCACAGAACATTGTCATTCAAGGCAGCAGTAACTTTTGATAATGCATAAAATCATATGTGCAAAAATCTGAAACTCTCAGAAATATTACCATCGCACACAGTGCCACGGTAACAGGAAAAGAAAATATTTATATCTGTGGAATACAATTTTAGCTGCGTACACTGCACGGTTTAAGATCCTTTGTTACGGGCCTTAACCCCCCACCACAAAACTTGCATTTGTGGGACTGAGGAAGAGGTATATGAAGCTGTCCCCACCCAGGGGCCAGGGGACCTCCACGCTCCGGGAATGAAGGGACTCATCCCATGGAGGTCCCCGGGCCCGAGAAGAAAAGACACCTACTAGCTGGGCTGGTGGGAGGGACAGATGCCGGGGGCGGGGAGCACAAGTTTCCAGAGCACCAGGGCCCCCGGATCTGCTCAGGGGTGCTCCCGCCATCACTGAAACAGGTCTAGACCAGGGCAGGGAGTTTCAGTGGCTAGAGAATTTACGGGCAGTCTTCCTTGGGGAGCAGTCCGCAGAGTGTAGCCCTGTTAAAAAAGGTCCTGAGAATAAACAAAGAAGCCTGCTTGTCTTAGTGTTCAACTAGCTCTTTTCCGAAGCAAATATACGCACTCCCATGGGTGTGTGTCCCCTGCAGGCTCGCTGAGCACAAAGGACGGAAAGAGCAAACGGGAAACACACATGGCCTCCAAAGGCCACCAGCTAGGACCACGCCGTGGCCCTGCCCCACCAAGCCTGCTTTCCGCAGTGCCCAGCGCTCCCTCCTTCCTCTCTCTTGTGGACGACTTTAAACACCCCCTACGACACAGATGGGCTGTGGCACTAACACTCCGCCAGCCGCCACCACCCCACCACGTGTCCTGACATTACCCGACCGTCCTCTGAGCATGGGCAGCTCCCGCCGGCGCCCGGCTCTTCAGTCTCTCCGACGCACATAAGAATCTCTCTCCAGTGTCTCAAACGTGTCTCCAGCAACACAGAGGCCTGTGCTCTGAGCATACCTGCCAACAGCACTGTTTATGGTAAGAAAATAGGGGACGGCGGTCGGTGAGCCCAGAGCTGCACAGAGTATGTACACGCGATCCCGGAGGAGACCATCTTCGTGTGCTCCGAACCGTTTCCCAAGGCGCAGAAGTGTCTCCCTCCGGCCTGCGCTCCAGCACGGCTGCGCCAGGGTCGGGCCGTCCGGTCGAGGCTCCTGCAGCTTCTCCTCCACAGGGGTCAGGGTCAGTGCCGGGCCGTCCAAGGGGGGCTGCGAACAGCTGTCACGGGGCACCAGGGTACGCCGGCAATGAGTCTCTAGGTTCCCTTTCTGAGAGGCACTGTCTGGACGGGATTGGGGTTAGAACGGTCTCTCCCCTAGATGAGAAAAAGCAGACAACAGAGAAGCTCATTTCTGCCTTTTGGTGTCTAAGTGCGTCTCCCTATTAACTTCCGTATCAACACCCACGAGCACACGACCTTCGCAACCCCGTCAGGTGGGCAGAGAACCCTGACTGCTGTGGGAACTCACTCTGCTCGAGCAGGAGAGATTTTAAATGGGCCTTCCTGGTCTACAGGGGCAGCTTTAGACAATCATTTGCAAGGATTCAGAGAGGATGGTTTGCCTTCTCTGTTTCACATACAAGAAGGCAAACAAGTGTCCAGACCAGCCCTGGAGGTTAAAAGGTGGCAAGATGGAACTGGGGGAGGATTCCCCAAAAAAGGAGAATTTTGTAGCACAATGCGGATTTACAGGTGAGTGATGGCTCCACAGGAAGGCTGAATTTGGGGGCCATACAGACAGTCAAAAAAGGACGGCTCTCACATCGGTCCGTCGGAACCAAGTGCTTCCACTGATTTCCATAAATAATCACCACGTCGGGAAAACAGAAGGGGTTCGCTAGTCAAGTGCACTGCGAGATAAAAATGGGAATACATGTGAGGCTGCAGCTTGCAGAGAAGGCTCTCCAGTGACACTCGAAGCGTCGCTGTTTCAACAATGGAGTGTACCATCTGAGGACAGAAACAACGGGGCGAGATTAATCTTACTTAACTGCATTAACCTTCAGCTCAAGTCCCGACGAGGAGAGACCCATCACTGGAAATTAAGCCGCACACGTACGCCACAGCACGCGCACAATTCTCACCCGTTTCCAGCTGTGCCTCCGGGAACCCCAGAAACCGGCGGGGAGGGGCTGGCTGACACCATGCATTAAGTGCTACTCTTTCGTCAAGTTTCTGAAAGCTCCTACTTAAAACCAGCCCCACATTCATGACGTCCATCAGTCAACACTGAAGGAGGCCCAGGAAGATACTGGACAAAAGTTCTGTGGGGGCTGGGGCGGGCACAGTGGCACGGGCAGGAGTTTATCCGACGCGTAACAGTAACTCCACATCCTCGGCTAGACAGCGCATTCCCCGCAGCGAGCAGAGAGCGAGGTTTTACATTTTTGCAGAGCGACCTCAAGCCACGGAGATTCATCAACAGGGCACTTTCCAAACTGCTTCTAGATATATTCAAGAAAGGAAAATGGCCTTTGTGTTTGCCAAGAGAAAAATGAGTTATTGTCAGTGGTTAGGTGAATGGCCTGGAAGTCTCCCCAGAGTGACTCTATGTAGCAGGCGAACTCGCTGGCGATTCTGAGCAGTGTCCACTCTGTACACGCGACAGCGACGGCGCCCCTGACCCTGCCCGCACCTCGCTTCCTTGGGGCCAGAATACACAAACTTGCACAGGGCAGATTAGAGAGATAACAGGAGGATGCACCTCCCTCCATGAAGGACAGAAGTTTTGAATTGCAAAGCTCAGGAAGTTTCAAAAATGATTCAGAAGGACTGCAAAATCTGGTGACCCTAACCACCAGGTTAAGTTTAGTCCATAAATCTAGACACAGAAATGCCTATTTTTGCTTTGAAATTGAAGCAATATGTTCAAACAGCATCTCATTCTTTAAGGGAGTCATCAACATTTTATTCCTCAATACAGCGACCTACAGGCTTTTTAGGAAATGAAAGAAATTCATCTGAGAAATCGGCACATGGGAAATGCAGCCTCGGAAGAAAGGAGTCACAGAAATACGCACGTGCACACCTAGGACTTTGAGTGCACACAGGCTGCTTTCTCCCCACTATGAGACAGAATATTCAGACGATGAGAAACATGTTTTTAGAAAATTTGTGGGTTTTCTGCTGCTCTGTGAATTGTGGGTTTCTCAGTAACAGTAACGCCAAAGAAAATAATTATCTTCCTTAATGCACTTCAATGTTCTAGGGATGGATACTGACTTCTGGAACTTGATGAGGTCTACTTTTTCTCCCTTTTGTCTTTATAAGGTAAGGGGATGTACGTGTACTCCTGTGGGGGAGGGGGGTGATGACATAAACACCCTCCCAGGACACACGCGAACCTGTCGGCCTTCAGAGGGAGGGGGACGCGACCAGTGTCTGACACACGTGGTGTGGTGCTCTAGGCCTAATGAGGTCAGACGCAGCACCTTCCTGACCCCGACCTCCATTCACCACGCTGCGGGGGAGGGGCGGCTCTCAGGACCGCGTGTCACTTTAGACAAACCATGCGTCGTGTTCACAACTTTTCATAGTACGTTCGACTTAAGAGAAAGGTGGATAACGTGTTTTGAGATGTCTGTTTGGTTTTACCAATATGGAAGCTGCTTCAAGACCTGAGCAGGACTTTGAAATCCGACGTGTGATGCTGAGACTGTAACAGTGACCGGAAACCGGACGGGGCCGGCTCTGCGAGTCTCCATTACCTGCATCATAATACCACAGCTAATACCGGAGATAGATTAGGCCCCCATTTATTTTTTTCATTTCCCCTTATTTTGATTAATGGAATTATTTCTCTGGCTTAACTACTTTAAAATAACATTTAGAATAATAAGAAATAAACTATTAATCATAGTCTTTAAATTTTGGCAAGGAATCCAAACACACTGGGAACACCAGATTTCCTATTTCAGCAAAAGTCAGTCTGGTCTTTTAAATCCAAAAACCAGGGGGCTGCAGGGAGAGAGGGTCCATTTTTCTTGGTTCTAAATATCATTTCAATTTCTAAAATTTAACCACATAACAGAAAAAACAATTTCTTCACAACACACACACAAAGCCACCTAGAATTTCCCCCCTAAGACCCCTAGGACAACGATACCCATACTTCAGCCTATTATTTTTAAAAATCTTCTTCCTGATGATGAATACTGGTGATTACTAGAAACTAAACATTTACTCAGTCATGCTAAATCTATGACAAAGCATTTTGGAAATGACAACATGCATGAAGCTCTCCTTTCATTTAGAATTTCGCTTCGAGCATCAGGTACCCTCACGACTGGACTTGGGTGCGCATACGAGAAGGACAAACAGCGGGGCCTTCATTCCTGAGGGTGGGGACAATTTGCCCAGAGCCGTGGCCATGCCTCACACGTGACGACACTCCTCCCCTCCAGCACCCATGTCCTGCGAGAGTAGACACTGCAGAACAGACACCGTGACCACAAGTCTCCTTCTAGAAGCTCGACCACTGAATCCACGCCTGTGACTCGTAAGGGTTCAGCAACCCTGTCCGCTCCAGCTGTGGGAGGAATGCCTGCTGACCAGCGCACGCACGGAGGAGAGAGTGCTGCCACAACTCATAACCGAAGAGAATCACTTCACTTCTTGAAGTTTCTTTCATTCCGACCTAACAGAAGCAGATCCATTTTGGCTCTGGGCCTGGACCCCTGATGGACTGTCTCACTCGGAGACCCGGGACATCATGATCTGTCCGAATTAGCTAACGCACAGACTCTGGATGCTAATCCAGCAAGTCAGGGGGCTGCTGTGTGGTCGCCTGTGTGACACGGCAGAGGACCGGGGCCCCGGGTCTCGGTGACAAAAGGCACAGCGCCGGGCTCTGGCACAGCCAGGGGATGCCCAGGAAAGAGAACGGCCATTGGGGCTGGTTGGCTCATTCAGTCTGCAAGCAGCGTCCTGCCTCCACGTGTGCGCACGCCTGGACCCCCAGTGGCTATGGCAGACAGTGGCAGCTTCATCCCAGAACGCAGATGCGGCCCATGGTGTCTTCACGGCGAGGGTACCACACAGATGCGGGCACTGGCACAAAGTGCCACGTCCCGGGCGGGGGAGGGCAGCTTCCTACTCAGGACCCCAAGGTCTCAACAGTTCAAAAGCGGACCTTGCTCGCTCTCTCAAATAAATAAAACTTAAAAAAAAAAAAAAAAAAGGCTACTTTAAATGTAACAAAGGACAAGAAGTTGGACCAGGGGCCATGACCTCCACCTAGGAATTAAGCAAACCAGCAGCTCCAGTGGGAGGGGCAGGTAATCCAGCACAACGTCAGGATCGGAAGCCTGAGCGAGTGTGTCCCACGGCTGGACCAAAGGACAGCTGACCCACGGAGGGCCCGGCTCTGAGAGGGAACGGCAGCTTAGAGCACGTAACGTGCATCCCTGCGGACAGGAAGCCCACAGGTCAGTCGGTTAAGTACAAAACTGCAGAACTTGAGTCCACAGGCCCAGAGAAACATAAACGCATCCTTTCTCGGTCATAGTCCAGCATGGGTACCAACTGTTACGAAACCCCAACGTAAGTACCGTAACAAAGACATAGCGGAAGACACAGCCTGTGACGAGGCTCGCTGACCTGCTTGTCCCTGCGACAGGGACACCCTGTGACAGGAGGTGGAGCGGAAGGAGCGCGGCACCAACACCGGACGCGCGACCCCAAAGAACCTCGCCGAGCTCCTGGTGGGTCCGCCGGGCGTCGCGCATCACCCAACACTCTCGGCGGAAAGCCACGCCCTAGGGAGATGCAACGGGTCGCCTGTGGGCCACGGACACTCTGCCCTGACGCCAGCTGTAACCTCCAGCGCACTCTCCAGCCCCAGCGCAACCGCGTTACCACGTCCCGCAAACCCGCTGCGGCGAGTCCGCCACAAGGGCGTCTAAGCCCGTAGGACCCGCGAACCCCAGCTGAGGCCACGTCTGGGCAGAGATCTGTTAACTCCGCATCTGGAGAGACATTACTTACGTCCGAAAAGGTCACAGCACCACCAAGTAACTTCTTTCTACGCTAAAACAGCCGGTTTCATGGACAGACAGAAACCACTGACTGGAAAACGCTACCACACAACCGACAACCGGGCGTTCAGTCGGTGACATGAAGAACAGGCTTTTTAGCAACCGGCAGACGTTCTAAAATCGCAGTAAGACACAAGCAGCTAGTGCAGGACAGGCCGCTCCGGGCGAAGTCCGCCCTGTGTGGCAGTGGCCGCTCCCCTGACAGCTTCGCAGCGAAGCTTCCCTTCTCGAGAGACACAGCGGGAGGCCGCCGTCACCGTCCCCACCCTCGGCAGCCAAGAATCCCGCGGACGGTTACGCTGGTTGGATGGGACCCATGAGCGTGCGCTGACCCGCGATGGGGCCTGGACAGTTGCCCTGGCCGCAGAGACACCGCTCCCTTTACAAAGGGCACAGCGAGCAGCTACAGAATCCCGTCAGGAAGCGAGAATGTCAGCGGAAAGTGCCCGTGGGAGGAGAGGGCACAGGGATGTTCTGTGAGGGGACAGGAGCGGGGAGAGCCCTTAGCCCAGGACGACCTGCTAGGCCACTGAGGACGGTGCGTGTCCCGCGACAGGAGCTCGCACTGAACCCCTCCAATGGCGCGGCACACCACGGGGACACCGAGCGGTGAACACACGCAGGCCACACGCACCAGGCCACACACATCAGGCGTGCGTGCCCACGGTGCCCGTGCACGGTGGCTGTGCCAGCGAGTGTGTCAGGCAGGGAACCAGATCCTGGCGCAGACACAGCCGTTTGCGCCACAGCCCGCCTGGTGCGTCTCACGGAGGAGGACCAACGCGCCAGGACAAAGAAGAGGGCAGAACTCGTCCCGAACAAACCTGTGCGAAAACAGCCCGGGTGGGGGGGCAGGAGCGTCTGGCAGGGGAGGCACGGCCATGCGCGGACCTCCAGCAGGACCAAGAGCGCTGCGCACACCTGCCCGCCACATCCTTGTCGCTCAGGGCCACGACGGCCATGGGCTTTGTCGACTGCCCCAGACTGACCTGAGGGGCCAGCTCCCCACCAAAGCAATGCAGTTCTGTACGCTTCTGGGGAAAGGAAAACCGCCAGGGGCTGTCGTGCTGAGCGCCACGGCACGCCTCTTCCCAGCAGCCACATTAAAGCCCGACGTCCGGTTAACCGGAAGACCTGCTTGTTCAGGGGCGTGGGTTCGTTCAGCACCTGGGGGTCATGACTCCAGCACCACTGTGGGAACACGGGGTGCGCCAGTGCAGGCGCAAGCCAGCCCCAACACAACACCGTGCCAAGCAAGGCCATTACAGACAAAGCACTTGCACAAAAAAGATGCCAGCACCTAGCCCGTGGCCGGAAAATACCAATTTCCACCCACACTTACTGTAAGGGATGGGGTGGGGGGAGCTGCCCAGGACCACGGCTCTTTCTACTTCAGACCCCGCTGCTGAAGAAAACCGTCGCTGGCGGCATTAATTACCGCGTCTGTATGCTGGGACCCTCCTCCTGCGTTACTCACCGTGTGGCCTCTGTCGCTCTGCCCGTGCCACCCAGCTCCCCATGCAGGACTCTCGGCCTGCACCATCGCGGGCAAGCTCGGCACACACAGGCCAAGAGCTTCTGCCACTGGCACAGACCAGTGTGGGGGGCCCTGGGGACACCGTGCCACGGCCAGTCAGCGTCCACGAGAACAGCCCCCGCAGCACATGTCACGCAGATGGAGCATGGTGACTGGGGCACGCTCTGGGGGCTGCAGGGCTCATTAGCATATCTGCTGCTGAGGACTTGACCCTAATTAAAATGGGGCATTTGCAAACAGGCTTATCTCAAATTGAAGCACACGCCCCTCGGATGCGCAGGGAAGACCACTCTGGGGGCTGGAGGAGTCTGGGGTGCAGTGCCTCTTGGGGACTCACAAGCCCGTGGCTGGGGATGCAGCCCAGGCAGAGGCGGCTCAGCTCCCCAGCACCCCCCTGGTCCGCGGCTGGCCCAGGCTCAGCGGTGGGCGGGGTACCTGTGTGGGCACGCGTGCACATGTGGGCTGGTGCAAGTGCTTCCCACGCACCACACACAAGGTGTCTCCTAGGCGGGCCTGCGTCCAGGGCGGCCCTGGGCGGTAGTGGCCGTGGGTGGTGTGCAGGTGGGGAGCGTCAGGGGCGAAAGGAAAACGTCACGACTCTGTCTAGTGGGGTGATGGGAGCACCTGCAGGCCTGGGGGGCGACCAGGACCCTTCCCCCAGGCTCTGCCAACAGCCGGCACACATGAGACGGCGAGGGAGTGTCAATCATAGTGACCTGAAACCCATGCCATGGCCCGGGGTGGGGGGACAACAGGAAGCCCCCCCGTCATCCATCACTGGGCAGTCGGGGTGGCTCTGTGGGGATGGCCAGGTGCAGGGGCAGGGAGGCTACGGCCTGGCCACCAGTCCCCAACACACCCCCAACACCGCCCAGGCACCTGGCTCCTTACCTGTGTGCCCGCGCACCCTCTGGGGCACAGACGGGAGACCAGGGAGTCGGGCCAGGTTGAAGGCCCTGGCCCCGTGTTCCCTTTGGTGAGAATGGTGGAGCAGATGGCCCTCACCTACCTGCACCTGGCCTGCTCTGGGGCGTCCTTCTGAAGAAAGGCTAAGGCTCACGTAAGGGGAGCAGCTCCAGAGGCCTCCCCCGAGCTGCACTCTCACTGCTGGGCGCAACCGTAACTCAGCGGAAACACAGCCCAGAAACGACAACCAGAGCAAGTTCTGCCTGGAGCCACGCACTTAAGTGAGGCTCACGGAGCTGAGTGTGTCCCTAACATTGGATCCTGGACCATAAACGGCAAATAGGATGACAAAGTCTCTGTCAAAGTAGCTAAAACCGAATTCTTGTCCGAATTCAGCGTACGTCCACAGACCGAAAGAATGTAAAGAATGTAAAACTGCTTCTACGCTGCAGACAGTGTATGGACACAATCACCCAGAACACGCACGTGATGTGCGGCAGAACGTGTGCGAATCCTCACGGGGTAAGCCTCGAACGTGCGTCTTAGAGAAACGGCAGAACTTGCCCACAAGACCCTCCATTTCCCACTGCCTCATTCAGGAGCACCAAGGACTAGTAAGACCTGTTCTAACCCACACCTGTGCCACTGTCCCTGATGAGACCGCGGGACTGAGGCGGGCAGGGTGCCCAGGCACTGAACGGGGAAAGCACACTCAGCCAGTGTCCTTGGGCGTGGGCCTCTCACCGCCGCCATGTGTGTCCCTGAGCACTGTGGGGACAGGAGGCCTAGCAGCCTGCCCACGACAGCTGTGCACATCTGGGCCCCACACCACCTGGCTCTGAGCACACATTCCCAGTGTGGCAGCTTCTGCCGACAGCTACCTAATCACGTCTTTAAGGAATATCTTTCCTTCCTCTGAGTCTGACCCCAGAAGATCTCAGCTTCTAAAGCGTTTCTGTTGCCTGTTGAAGCGCGACCCAGGCTCATCCTACGAGAACCTCCCTGGCAATCACCTGGGCCATGCGGGTTCTCCCGGGGGTACGGGACGGCTCACCCATGTGGATTCTAGAGGTGCCCATGCGGGATTCCTGCTAAGAACCCTGAGAAAACACGGCACGTGCGTCTTCACAGACCACGTCGTTTTGGTAGTTCCGCAGGGAACTCCTCAGGCTGCCTGTTTCCCATCCAAAGCGGCAGCAGAAAAATGCAGCACTTCCGTCCAGCCGACCGCACTGCCTTGAATTAAGTATGTGCCAGCACGTGCACGCACACGCACGGACACACAGACACACGCTGTTCTCCTGTGCATTTTGCCGCATCGTTTTCTCTTTACTCTTCGAGAAAAGACAGTTGCCCTTCATGCTCAATAATATCGCGCCCAAGCTACCCCGGAATTCCGAGCTCATCATGAAGGTTATAAACTTCATTTGAGCCGAAGACAGCCTGTGGAGCAAAGCGCTCCAACACTCTGACCTGAACACTAGAGTTGTGCGGCAAGGAGGCCTGGTGAAGGGCGGGGGCCTCCCCGAGGCAGGCGCAGATGCTCCCCAGCCCCGCACGCTAACGCGACCCGATCACGCCGCAACACACGTGCCCGTCCGCAAGGGGAAGAGGAGCCTGGACACCTGCAGGGACGCCACACGGAGCCCAGCAAAGGAAGCACACACCTCGCATCACCGTCACATCAAGTGTCTGTGTGGCAGCAGCGTGGCTAGACGGGACGCTCCCCTGCACGGCCCGGGACAAGTCTTGGACTTGTTCTCAGACAAGGGACTCTGTCAAGTCCCAACAACAGAGACCTTATATCTCATTCTATCTAAAATCATCTCGTCCTGTTACCTTCAAGTTTTATTCTAAAGTCCATATTCTCACCTAACATAGGCTGACCACGAAGCATGAAAACCCAGGTAATGTATTATTTTTCTATTCCATCAACTCTATGGATGGAAGTTTCCAGACTCGCCAGCCACACAGAGCAGACCGTGTGTTTCAGGCTTCAAGGGTGATGGTCGGAGTCCCTCCAGGAAGTGACAGTCGTCATGCCACGGAACATCCTTCCTCCCTTGGCAGGGCGTCCCCACAAACATCATTCCGTCGCAATACGTGGGGAGACGGCCTCGGAGAACTCTCTGCCCCGAAGTCTGGAAGGACCCGATGTCTCCGAGGCACCGCCAGATGGCAGGGCCTCTGTGAGCAGAACACGAGCCCTGACAGAGTCACACTGGCCCCCACAAACATCGCATGTGGCACAGACGGCTGCTCTTCTCAGAAGGTTCCCTTCGGCAGCCTCTGCCTCCCCCGCAACAGCGCGAGGCCGGGAGGCACGTTCCCGCGGCCCGTGTGGAGGAGTTGAGACCTTTACAGGGACAGCCCCGAAAGGAGGCTCGCATCCGATCCGAGAGCAGGTGCATCCGACCACGGAATGGGAGCCCATCAGCACGGGCAGTCCCATCCAGCGGCGCAGGCCAGAAAGATGACTTGGAACCGAAAGGAACTTAATTTTCTAGATTCATGATGTGAAATTCAACTGCGTATCACACCAAAGCCACGGACGCCTGGCCAGCAGAAGACAAAAACTTCAGGAATCTGCATCAGTGGCACCTTCAGAAATGCGTCAGGGCTGTGATCTGGAGGCCACTCGCACCTGCTGGCGGCACAATGGCAGAGGGCCTCCCTACAGGAACCATCAGCCCCCCACTCACCTCTCAGCCAGGCCACGCCTGCCACGTCTCCTTCCTATGCAACCCCTCAAGGGCCATCCAGAAACATCCCAAGAAGGAGAAAGGAAGCAGCAAAGGCCCTGGAGGGGCGGCCACAGACAGGACACGTGGGCAGGGCACAGACAAGCCGAGGCGTTGGAGGAGTCCACAGGCGTTCCCATGGTACAGCCCAGGCCCAGCCCCAAAGTCGAGCCCAGAGCCCAAGGTGGACCACGGAGGGGAGGGCCATGCAGGGGGCATCCCGTCTAAGCACAGAGCCACCACACGGACACCAGCCAAGTGTCTGAGAGAAACCGATCTCTGCTCTTCCCTAAACCTGGGAAACCATGGTTCTAGAAATACACTTAGTGTATTACAGCCGAAAAGTTTAAGATCTGCCCTTAAGGAACCCAAGTCAGCGTGAATTTAAATGCCCTGAACGCCTTTAATCCACGGAGCTGTATGTCCGTGTGTACACGGGCAGAGGACCCAAGAAAAGTACACGCATGTGAGGCACAATTCAGCGTTTCTCACATGTAAAAGGTAAGTGTGGAACCTCTCTTAAAACACACACACACGCACACACGCACACTAAACCCTGAGAACCATTTACAGATTTTAAGGAAAAGGAGAACATTTCCGGCCACTGCATACTTACAAATGTCATCTGAAATTCTCAAAACCTGAACTTGAAACTGACTTCTACTTTTTGGGGGGAAAAGCAACGACAGCACCGTCAGATGGGCAGCGCGACGGGCCGTCACAGAGGAGGGTCGCTCTGTGACGTTCCAGGTCGGGGCGCTAAGCAGAAGCCACTGACACAGTGACAGGCGTCCCGGGTCTGGGCGCCCGAGGCCACGGTCACCGGAAGGAGTGGACAGCAGGTCACGGCTGCTGGGCACGCAGGTACCCATGGAAACTTGCCCACCGTTGGCTGCCTATGACGTCTCGGCTTTGAGACCCACGGAAACCAAACCTAGAGCGACATGGCTGCCCCCAGGTCTAAAGGGCACCCACACACTGTGACTCGTCTCCCAGCAAATAATCTGCCTGCCTGGAAACATCCCTGGGACGTGCAAAACTCCCTGAACTAACTGAAACCTGAACATGTGAACACACCAGGCCACGTGCCGGCTGCCTTCTACCACCCGCCACAGCCTGGCCCTGCGCCCCCCACCCGAGGGGAGGCGTCGCAGACACGGGGCCTTCCAGCCTTGCCTCCCAGCACCTTGGCGATGGCGTGTCTCAGCGGCCTCTGGGCTTCCGTGCCTTTAGCTTCATTCTAGAAAGTTCCCAGGAAGCGCGGGCTCTGAGCAAAAAGGAACAGACACCATCAAAGACCCCGCTGGCAAAACCTCCGAGACTGAGGCACCCCGAGTGTTTCCCACCGTAGTGTTTCCCAGGAGCCAAAGGCACCGCTCGCCATGCCAGGACGGCTCCGGCGTGCCCAAGGAGCCAGCAGCTTCCAAAGTCCCTGCGAACATAGGGAGAGACCCGCCTTCTCGGCGAGGCACCCGCGGCCACACCATGGGTGTGGGGCGCCTCACTGTTCACCCAACTGCCTCCAAACTGTGAACCACGTTCCCCAAAAGTGCCTCCAACTTGCTGGAATTTGAGGGGGCCCATCTCAAAGGTCACTTTTGACGGTGACCTGCTGTAACAACAGGCGCATGAACACTTCAGTTCAGAGAAGGGCAATGAACAGAGAGAGAGCACCGCAGGGTCTCCACCTGCTTGATCTTTGGTTTTTAACAGCAAATCCTTCGCTCTCCCGTGCTCTGTTAAGGGAGAGCCCCCCACAATTCACGCCCAAGGAGGAGGGCGTCCTATCCGGCGTGTGCCTTCCCTCGCGGGTCCTCGCAACAAGGTGTCAATACCCAGACACCCGCAGAAAAGGCAAATGGCCACTAAAGGTGTGTCTTTTCTCAAATTGCGGCACAAGCCAGTCCCCCAGACTTCCTATGGTACATCCATACTCCGCAGGGTTTGCTCACAAACACCACTGAACTATGCGCTTTTAAATTACAAACATACAGAAACAAAACAGTTGCTTCTTCAAATGAACGTTCCTGCCTATTGAGAGAAAAGGGACCACGAACATCACTGATTCTATGTTTAAAATGACAAAGGAAAGACACCCAGCTGGGTCCGTCAGGAGAGCCTGTGACTCCTGATCTTGAGGCATGAGTTCGACTCCTATGCTGGGCAAAGAGCTTACCTAAAAAATAAAAAATAAAAATAAAAAACAAAGGACGTGAGGGGCGTCAAGGCTGCCCGCTTCTATGAAATGTCAGCATTCCTGAATTAATAGCCCCAGGAGGGAAGGCCTGGAACCCGAGGGAAGGCTCCCGCCCCAGCCCTGGGCACCTGAACCCTGGCGGGCAGAGCTGGGGGACAGGAGGGGTACACGGGCCCCGCGCTCTCTGCTTGGTGCTCAGATGCACAGGCAGCCGGCAGGCAGGTGCCCGACCTCCTGGGGAGAGGCTGCTCGTGGGGCCTGCAGAGGACCGTCGTGCCAGCACTCGCGGGGCAGGGTGGTGGGGCCGCCCGTCTTACCTCTGTGCTCAAGTGCAGGGCCACTGGCACCCCAGCTCTGGTAGAGAGAAGCGAAGTCCTTTGGAATGTACGTCTTAAAGACACTGAGGATGTCCAGGCGTTTCTCGCGGCCGTCCGATGCAGGCTCCGGCTTGCCGGCCTGCACGGCCGCGCTCCCCCTGGGGCCCGCTCCGCAGCTGGTGGGCGGCCGCAGCTCCAGGCCAGCCTTGGAGGGGGGCTCACGGGGAGGTAGAGGGGGGCCCCCGTCGCCTTTCCCGTGCGGCGGACCCTGAGGCTGAGGGCTGAATTTGGCTTTCGGAAGGTCCGGGGCACTGTGCTTCTGTGGGGGGCCGAGGCTGGACCCCGTGGGAGGGATGACATACGTGTCCCCCGGCCTGCCACCTGTGGGGGGCTGGGCTCCTGCTCGGGCGATGACGGAGGGCGTGGGGGTGGCACATCGGCTGAAGCCACCGCCGCCTGCCACGGGCCCCGCTCTCGGGCCGGCCTCCTGCCTGGGCTTCGGCAGGGACGGCTGCGCTGGGGCGCCGTGTGGCTCAGGGGCGTGGCCGGCTTTGGCCTGTCGGGGCCCATCGGGGCTGGCCACCCAAAGCGCACAAGGGCCCCCAGAGTGGCTGTCCTTGCTCTTAGGCAGGCTGGCAGCTTTCGTGGCCATGCCCAGGGGCGAGGGGCTGCCTTTGGGCCCCGGCGCCCCACCTGGCACCTGAGTGCGTGTGAACCGGGCAATGGGCAGTGGCTGGCACTCTTTGCCCCCGAGGGCAGGCGGGGGGCCCGTGCGTCCACTCCGGGCAAGGAAAACCAAGTTGTTCCTGATGCTCCTGTAGCCGTTGGGCTGGATCCACTGGGGGGCCACGGAGCTGCAGCTGACCCTGTGCCAGACACGCTCGTGCATCCACAGGACCTCTGGGTAGTAGGTCTTGTGGTTGCAGTAAGGACACGGGTGAACGGCCAGCGCAGCCTGCAGGGACGAGGCCAGCTCCTTGTGGCTGGGGTCGTCCCGGCTAGACCTCTCGCTGAGGTCCAGGGGGGCCAGGTCTGGGGCGGGCACCCTCCGGCCCCCTGCAGTGTGCTCCTTCATGTGCAAATCAGACGGCTTCTCCTTCAGGGGCTGAGCCGGGCTCGCGGACAGGAGCGGCAGGTCGGCTCCTTCGGGGAAAGTCTGATCTGAACGTGAAGGGAAGTCGGCGGCGTCCCTGGAGACCACAACCTCCTGCTTCGGGTGAAACGCCGGCATTTTGACGCCCACGGAAAACCGGGGCTGCTCTGCTCTCTTGGAAGCGTCTCGGCTCCTGTTTCCGAGTGCGGACGCAGAGGCTGCGCTCCCCACTCCGGGCTCCCCGGTGTCCGTGTGTGATGTGGCAGTCCCGGGCGCGCAACCCTGGTCTCCGCTGGCGAGCGCGGTCGAGGCTGCCTCTTCAGAAAAGCGGAAGTGGAGAGGCTTTCCCCCTGGAGGGTCAGAACGTAAAACGTGAAGTTACCACTTCTCATCAGAACAGAAGAGGCACAGCAGCACACCCCAAGGCACTGTGGCCCTCGCGCACAGAGGGTGCACGGGTCCTCGGGAAACAACAGGGTCTCACCACAACACCCTCAAAAGCAGGCCAGCTGTAAGGGCAAAAGGATGGCATTTGGGGTGGGGTTTCTTTCTTCGGTTGATTAACTCAACAGACTGTAAGGAGAAATAAAATCTAGCTGCCTGCAACCCCGCGGTTACTTGTTAACAGACGGTAACTAGTTGTATCAGACACCAAGAACCACCTGCTCCGTACTAGCACAAGCTTCCCATGCCTTTCCAAGAACTCTCTAAATGCAGTCACAGTAAGGGACCCCAGGGTCTTAAGCTAATAGGGCCCCAGGACCTTGAGATGCAGCCCGTGGTCACACAGAGGCTGGGCCCGAAAATGGCTCACTTTGCCCAGGGGATGCCATGGCTGCCGCAGAAATGTCTGGGCTACAGGTCAGCTTCAGACTGATCCAGAAGGGGTCCCTAATGACACTCTGTCTCAAGGCCCACTCCTCTGGTCCAAAGCCTTGACACCGGAAGTTTCCCTTCAGAGGCATGGGAGGAAGGTAAGTGAGGCCACGCATCCCCGCCTTTCCCCAGAGGTATGTCTGGGACGGGGACCCTGAACTCTGCCCCTGCGGTTCCGGCCTGCAGTGCTCCTGCAAGAGACACCCGGGTGTGCCCGGAGGCCCTGCCCCAGGGAGGCCCGCCTCTGCCCAAGCCACGCTGCAGGGAAGGCTCAGCGGCCAGTGGGAGCGGGGCTCCCTGCCCTTCAGGCCCGACCGGTGAAAGCCTTTCGCAGCCAGGCCAGACCACACCCGAGTGGACGGGCACAGCCTGGGAGAAAGTGCACTTCACACTCGCACTGATGAGCTCGGCTGCCGCGAGCCCAACAGCGGGAAGGTGTGCGATCCTTTCTGGATGTCTCAGAACTTTCCAAACTACAGTACACAGGTTCTTCATTGTGGACACCCGCCGGACGCCCCCTGCGACCACTGCAGGGTCAAAATGTCGGGTGCCCACTGACGGCAAGGCCCAATACTCCTGGTCTTCAAGGATACTCATACACTTAAATATCTGCAGTGCAACGTAGGTATCTATTATAAAAAATGTTCTTTAAAATTTTCTAAGTATATTTTTTGGAGTTAAGTCTCAGGAATCCCATCAAATGGGTTTTTTTTTTTTTTTAATGTATTCCAAAGGGATCTCCATGAAGGCAGGAGGGCATCCTTCAGAGAACGGGTTTTGACAGAGATCAGAAGGAGCACAGTAACAAATGTGCAGTTTCCATTAGTAGGTAGTGAGCCACTCCCATGCAATTTTAAGGGCTTATGACTCACATAAAACGTGACCAGCATGTAGTGATGGGCAGGATGGGTGAGGAGATAAGAAGACGCAGAAAGGATAAATATTCCTGTCTGCACCAAAATGCTAACATGTGAGCCACTCTGGGGTATCTGTCTGTCCTAAGTACCATGTCCTGTTTCCCAGAAGGCACACTGAGCAACCCTGGGAACCTCTGCTGACAAGAGGGTACCTGACCTGGGACTAAACATGTAGAAACCTCGTGGCCTTTGTTCAATTCCCACTGATGCTCAGAATGTCAAAGTCACTTTTAAAATATCCAGAGAGAGAAACACCGGGGGTTGGGGGCCTCGTCTTTCCTGTATTAAAGGAATACGGATTTATGAAAACACATGCCAGAGACTAGGAGTCGAATTCCGAAACTGAAAGAGAACCGCGTAACCGGACACTGCACATCTGTGGGGGTTTCAAAGCACATCTGTCCAAGGCCCCACATTTTATGCTCTCAGAAAGGATTTTAAAACGTCACAGCAGGACTCCCAATACCCCTGACCACGACACTAAATCACAAGATGAGACATGACACGGGGTCATCAGAGCCATCGATGGGGGCCGGCAGAGCTGGTGTCGTGGGAAGCTGGTTGTGAGAAAAAGGAGGGACTCCTTCCCAACGGCCATCTAACTCCTGGAGGACAGTTTAGGAGGGGACGCCGACAATCGCCATCAGAGGGGACAGGGCTGCTGCTGAGGAACCGGGTGCTTCTTCAAACCCGGAGCCCACAGCTCTCATGCCCTGGAGCCCTTTCCTTTGAGAGCTTCCTTACTATGGGTCTGAGGAACCCCAGCTCACCGCAGAGAAGCACCTCCAGCCTGTCCCACGAAGCCAGTGGGCTCGCTCAAGGCTGCCAAGCTTCAGGGCATGCAGGCCAAAGCCGGTGTGGAGGGGCCGCCCATGGGCCCCATGCTCCTGGGTTCTTGAGTGCCATTTCCAACTTTGCCGACAAGGGCAAGTCACCCACGGGGTGGACTTCCGGGGCGCCCACACTTCCCCCAGCCACCTGCTCCGTGACCACACGGGGAGCTCATTCCAAGCAACTGACGAGGCCTCAACAAAGGGGTTGCTGAAACTCAACACTGAGTCTGGGGCCTGAGTTACTCTCCAGCAACAAATGTGGGTGACCCTGGCACACGGCTAAGTGTCTGCAGATGAGACACGGGCTCTGAGAGGCACAGCAAGTCAGCGTCCCTGCGGGAAGCGGCAGCCGCGCCATCCAGCCACAGCCCCCGTCCCGAAGCACATGCCTGGTGCAGAGCAGCCAGATCCGCACGGCCCCGGGAACCACACCTCAGTCACCACCCGACATCTGCACATCCAACAGTGTGATCACCGCTGCACACACGTGTGTGTGTGCACATGGGTGTGTGCACGGGAACACCCATGTATGCACACGAAAATGTGCACGTGTGTGCATGAACACGTGCACATGCACTGGAACATACATGTGGACACATGCACACATGTGTGTGCACAAACACGTGTGTGCACTGGAAACGTGTGTACACACATCAACACCTGTGTGCATTGAAACGTGTGCACACATGGACACGTGTGCATGTGAAACATGCATGTGTGCACAGTGCATGCATGTGAGGTGTGTGTGCATGTGAAAACGTACCTGCACATATACATGTGTGTGAGCACATGAACGTGTGTGTGCATATGAAACCATGCACGTGAGTGCACACATATGTGGGCGCACACACATTTTCCATGGCCTGCCTCTCCTTGACTCAAAGGATAAGGTGTGTAAGCTACACATGCCTGAAATTTCTGTTTCTCTCTCTGTTTTCTGCCAGGACCATCCTGGCAGTGCTTTGAGAAGTGCAGCACTGATTAGGTTTCTGCAGCTGTGACACGCACCCCACGTCTGGAATTGCCCAGTTCACTGAGCATGCACACATGCCGCCCATACACACGCATGCACACACATCTCCCCTGCAGACCGCCAGCCGCCCCAGAAGGCAGGTGGAGGCGGCGACGTCTCCGTTTGAAATCCCCGCAGCAACCCCGTTTACGTGCGTGCACACGCATACGCACACACACATGAACACACGTGTGCGCACACACATGCACACACACAACTACCCCGAAACAAGACACAGTGGAAGGGCATTCGGTAAGAAAAATTACTCCCCTTTGACTTTTTCTTTCTTAATTTTTTTACCGCGATAAGACATCCGTAACAACAAATTCACCGTTTTCACCATCCTTAGTGTCCCCTTTCACCCTGATGACTGATCTGGTTTTCACCACACATCCCTGTTTTCATTTTTATACCCATTTTAAGGCACTTAATTCTCTGTGCCTATTACTGCCTCTTTCCCCCTCCCTGCTCCATTAAAAACCCACAACTGAAAAACTGTGTGCTGTTATGTCTCGGAGAAGAGCAGGCCTTGGACACGGCCCCGTGGAGCCTCGGACTGGGGTGCTGTCCTTGCCCCGACGCAGGGGTGCTCGCCCGGGCCGTGGCGCACCCCCACTCCTGCACACGGGCTCTCCAGCTCACACCCCAATGCACTGTTGCTCACATTCTCTCCACGAGCTGCTTGTCTGACTGGGTGCCCGGCCCACGGGCCTCAGGGCAGGGTGCTTCCACCCCCGCCCCCCCGCACTGGCTTCATCACCGTCAATACCGATCCTGGGAGTAACGTCGATAATGCGTGCACCTGCCCACGTCAGGGGTTCCCTTGCCTCCCAGCCTCCCCAGGACTCAGGGAGTCCCCGCAGGTCCAGCCCGGTGACGCACAAGGCAGGGCTGCCGGGACCCAGCGACCTGTGCGTGCGCCGGAGCCGTGGACCCACGTGCAGCCACGTTCGCCACCTCTCAGGCTGGGCTCCCCCCACAGCGAGTGCACAACAGACTACAAACCGGTGTTCCGCGTCAGCCTGTGATAGCCGTGGTTGACGGGAGAACAAGGGGGCCTCTCTCAAAGGTTAAGAAAGGGTAAAACTTCCAGCTATGCAAATTACACGACGAAGAAAATCTGAGGTCCCCTGCAAGGATTCTCTAAAAAAAAAGTCAGTGGCGCAGCCCTAATTCCAGGGCGTCTTGGAAACAGACAAGTCCTCGGCCCGGCCCGGGACGGCTTCACCGGAAGCGCCACCAAGAGCTCACTCAGCGACTGCACTGCAGTCTCTTGCAAGGACTTTATCTAGTTTTTTCCGACCCGTTAGCGCTGTAGTTTCCTTCTTAACAGATAAATCTGAAGTTTAATCTCTTCCTATTTTCCATTGTCAGTCCCTGCAAACCGTCACCCTCGCCCCCGCGTGACACTGTACCGACACGAACACCTTTCTACCTCTCCCGTCCTTCCAGCAGCCGGAACTCGCAGCTGCCCTGCCCAGGCGTCAATGCCCTTCTCTCCCCACGACGGAGGAGGACTGGGCGCCCAGGACGGCTGGGCCATGGGATTCTCATCCAGCTTCCCACCCAGGCTGTGAGCTAGAGGGGACCTGCCTTCTGCCGCCCGCACAGCCCAGCTTCTGGGAGGGAAGGGGGTCTCCGGGGCGGCTCTGCTCCGGGTGGCGTGTGCGGGGCACCTGCGGGGCCAGAGGAGATGCGGCAGGACCCACACTGTGCCGCACACTCAGCTCGGCCACATCTGTAAAGAAACGTGTCCTCCTCCACGCCCTCCATGATGACCAAAGACAGATGCAGTAAATTCTGTGTGCCTTGGTGTTTTGGATTATAAAATAGGATGCATTTCAAAATATTTTATCCCAGGTTTGACGGGGGGGAAAAAAAAACACCCAGCACCGTAACAGCCCATGGATGGTCCGGCACAATTCCCTCTGCGACAAGGCTTTCAACACTGGTCACTCAAGGGACAGAGTGGCACATGGGCCTGACTCACTGACAGTCCAGGGACCAGATGGAATGAGGCTGCATAGAGGACTCGGAGAGGCACTGTGGGCTGAAACAGCACTCCTGCCCAGGACCAACAGGAAGGAAGGCCTCTGAAGCGTGCTCAGTGTCTGTGCTCCCACCATCGTTTCTACCAGGGCCCTCGATGAAGAAATGGGACTAGACAAGTTTATCAGATCCAAGACTGACACTCAGCTAGGAGAGACAGCCAAAACCTTCAGTAACGAAACAAAGACTCAAGAGTTTTCAACAAGATGTAACAAAGGCTGAAAAATAACGGGAAATCCCACGAGGAAAAACAGAAAGCACAGGAAGTGAAAGGTCTGGCTTAAGAGCTGTGGTGTGAAAAAGACTCCAGGGTCCTAGGGGACCGCAAGCCCAGTATGTTAGATCAAGAAAGCATCCTCAGGCAGACATCTAGCTGGAAGAGGCCAGCCCCGGCTCTGATCCACACACCAAGAGCAAAGAAGATGAATGGGAGCATGTCCAGAACAGGCCTACTGGGGAGAAGCTTCTGGAAACCAAGCCATATGAAAAAGACTTGTAGGATCTTGGACTCTTCTACCTAGACAAGGGGACTGGCAGCTGTATACCTGAGACATTCACTCAGTATGGGATGAACAAGGGGATGACTTCTTTATCAAGGGCAGTGTTCTGTCTGCACACTAGAATCACCCAGAAACACACGAACCATCACGGGTGAGAAATTCCCAAGCCCAGACCAAGAGCCAGGGGAGGGGCCTGTACCCTCAGCCTTTTCTCCAAAAACCTTGGGGTGATTCAAACTGTGGCCAAGACCAGGGAGCAGAGGAGTCAACACAGGATGAACACCTGGGAGTCACAGAGGACCTGGCTGCCAGGGAGGCCAAGGAGGGCATATGGCCGCTCCTCCTGGGGACAGGCACGCGGAAGCCCGAATCGGCTCCCAGGAACCAAGTGACCGAGTGTCTGCACAAGGCCAGGTGACCTGCACCGAGTGACCTGCACCCAACCCCGAGACTCTGTGGGACCCAGTGACAGGGGACCACAAGCTACTGGTGTCACGTGCTGCTCCGGCACCCCCGTTCCTCCGAGTGAGCCCCTTTTCCACACACTACGTGTGAGCGAGGCTCAGGACAGAGCCCCACCTTTAAAAAAAACGCTTTGTCGCTGTGTGAGCTGCAACCTAAACCCCGGCGCGTGACGATTTCTCCCAGAGTAGCTCAGCAGCATGCACTCGGGGACAGCCGGTGCCAGGGGGACGCGGCATCTGTGTGGGTTGGGCGCCTTGACAGCCCCGACTTCTAGCCCCCAAGTTCTCCTAGCGGCTGACTCGTGAGCTCGGGCCACCGCACACTCCTCTATCTAACTACGGGACTCTGGCTCTTTGCCTCTTTCCAGGTTCTTCATAATTTCTTTCTCTTTCTTTCTTTCTTTCTTTCTATCTATCTATCTATCTATCTATCTATTTATTTATTTGCAGCGTAACAGAATTCATTGTTTATACACCCAGTGCTCCATGCAATCCGTGCCCTCCTTAATACCCACCACCTGGCTCCCCCCACCTCCCACCCCCGCCCCTTCAAAACCCTCAGATTGTTTCTCAGAGTCCATAGTCTCTCATGGTTCACCTCCCCTTCCAATTTCCCCCAACTCACCTCTCCTAACTCCCCTTGTCCTCCATGCTATTTGTTATGCTCCACAAATAAGTGAAACCATATGATAATTGACTCTCTCTGCTTGACTTATTTCACTCAGCATCATCTCTTCCAGTCCCGTCCATGTTGCTACAAAAGTTGGGGATTCATCCTTTCTGATGGAGGCATCATACTCCATAGTGTATATGGACCACATCTTCCTTATCCATTCGTCCGTTGAAGGGCATCTTGGTTCTTTTCACAGTTTGGCAACCGTGGCCATTGCTGCTATAAACATTGGGGTACAGATGGCCCTTCTTTTCACTACATCTGTATCTTTGGGGTAAATACCCAGTAGTGCAATGGCAGGGTCATAGGGAAGCTCTATTTTTAATTTCTTGAGGAATCTCCACACGGTTCTCCAAAGAGGCTGCACCAACTTGCATTCCCACAAACAGTGTAAGAGGGTTCCCCTTTCTCCACATCCCCTCCAACACATGTTGTTTCCTGTCTTGCTAATTGTGGCCATTCTAACTGGTGTAAGGTGGTATCTCAATGTGGTTTTCATTTGAATCTCCCTGATGGCTAGTGATGATGAACATTTTTTCATGTGTCTGATAGCCATTTGTATGTCTTCATTGGAGAAGTGTCTGTTCATGTCTTCTGCCCATTTTTTGATATGATTATCTGTTTTGTGTGTGTTGAGTTTGAGGAGTTCTTTATAGATCCTGGATATCAACCTTTTGTCTGTACTGTCATTTTCAAATTTCTTCTCCCATTCCGTGGGTTGCCTCTTTGTTTTGTTGACTGTTTCCTTTGCTGTGCAGAAGCTTTTGATCTTGATGAAGTCCCAAAAGTTCATCTTCACTTTTGTTTCCTTTGCCTTTGGAGACATATCTTGAAAGAAATTGCTGTGGCCGATGTTGAAGAGGTTACTGCCTATGTTCTCCTCTAGGATTCTGATGGATTCCTGTCTCACGTTGAGGTCTTTTATCCATTTCGAGTTTATCCTTGTGTACGGTGTAAGAGAACGGTCGAGTTTCATTCTTCTACATACAGCTGCCCAGTTTTCCCAGCACCATTTATTGAAGAGACTGTCTTTTTTCCACTGTATATTTTTTCCTGCTTTGTCAAAGGTTATTTGACCTTAGAGTTGAGGGTCCATATCTGGGCTCTCTACTCTGTTCCACTTGTCTATGTGTCTGTTTCTATGCCAGTACCATGCTGTCTTGGAGATCACAGCTTTGTAGTATAGCTTGAAATCAGGTAACGTGATGCCCCCAGTTTTGTTTTCTTCATAATTTCTTACGTTCCCACTCTTCTGGTTCAAACAAAATAGAAACTTCTCGCTGAGCACAAACCCAGGAAAACTCTCCCTGATGGTGGGCCTCCCTCAGCACAAAACAGCCCTGACGGACCCTTCCCGGTGATGCTCTGGCTCCCGCAAGCAGCTGTGCGCTGAGGGCCTCGGCAGATCTCCTGCACACTGACCGGCCCCCATGATCCACAGTCCCCCCCTGTGCCTCACCCCGGGGAGCTCGGCCATGAACCTGGAGGACTGGCTCAGAGCCCAACACCAGTGGATCTCACTGGACATTACCAGCTACCACCATCTGTAACAGAAGCCTGAGTGGCAGTGTGGCTGGTCTGTCCACGTACCACATCACTGCCCTACATCAGCAGCCTTTCCACGAAGCCACATCACCCGTGTCGGGGAACCACCAGCAGCCAGGCCAGCTCCTCACGGCCCCCCAGCCACGCTGCCCTCGGGAACAGGACTAACGGCGCAGGAAGTGGGCGGCTCCATGACAGGGACACTCTAACTCATGGTAGACCGTGTGTGATCCTTTGCTCTTTGTCCCCAGGAACGAGGAGCAGGACAGAGAAGCAGAGGGTGAGGAACTCCGGGGTCGAGAGGAGACAAAACTGCAGACCCTGGGGAAAAGGTTTCGAATCTCTTGGTCAGCAAGACTCTGGGGGAACCCAGGACTCTTCATGCAGAAGCCAGCATTCAACAGGTTCAAAGTGGGCTCTGGGGAAAGCAAGCTCCCCTGGGGGCCGTGGAGCACAGGGAGATCCTACAGCTCTGAGCAGAGAGCTGGTGGTGCCCCGAGGGAGTGCGGATCCACACCTGACCACAGTCCAACCACCATGCTTTCCCCCAACAGAGTTACAGGCCATTTGGGGGAACTGAGACTCTATTCCAGGTTTGTGTGTCTGAAAGCCTCCCTCCCTTTCTTTAACACGTTTCTGCCCTAAAAAAACATGTGAACAAACGCCCGGTCACCTAAGGCATGGCAGGAATATTTTAGAAAGTACGTAACAAAGTCACTGATATGGTCTGCAGAACACCTCCTTGGGCCATAACAGAACAAATGTTTGACCGTGGGAGTGGAGTTCTGCCTCATCCGGCATGTCCACCACCCGGTGGCGTGGGCTTCCAACACGCCCACAGCCACTGCCCCCCCAGGCCCAGGCCCCACTCCCTCCCCGAGGAGCCCCTCCCAGACCACCCTCCATAAAATAACACCCCCCACATGTCCGCTCCCACCTCTTGCTCTGTCTCCCTGGATCTGTCTGCCTCCGTGCTGTGTGTGGGGATGTGTCCTCTCTGCCTCTCCCCAAAGCATCTGAGCTCCAAAAACACAAACCACACAGTAACCAGACACTGTTCTCGCCAGCATCTGCCACATCTGGCACGAGGCAGACGTTCCACGAACACATACCGAATTAACAAACGAATAAGACAAGTCATTTAACATCCACGGGTCATGTGTACAGAAACAGAGCACAGGAAAGCACCCTGAAAAGTGTGAGGTGAATTATGAACCAGTCAGTTCAGCAAATGCTTCTCATGGGCTTGGAGAGATGAAAAGTGAAGGCTGTGTGGGCAGTTGCGAGGCCTTGCGGTCCCTGCACCATGCAGAACAGCCAACCCAGTTACCAACCTAGTTACCAACCCAGTTACCAACCCAGTTACCAACCCAGTTACCCAGCACAGGTCCTGGAACTGTGGCAACCGCAGTGAGTGCCCAGTGACGGGAGCGGGGGCAGGCACGGCGCTGTTCACGGCTCACGGCGACAGGGTCCCCTCACTGCTCAGACCTGGGAGTTCCGAGGGGACCCGCGCTCTGGACTCCTCGGCCCACAAGTGAAATCAGACGCCTGCTCGGACGCTGGGAGGACAGGCCTGGCTGGGGCAACACCCTCCGTCTCACTCTCGCTAATGCGTAAGAACTTCCTATTATTACAGCCGTCCTCCCGCCGCCCGGTTCCCACAGACCCGAGAACGGAACCTTCGCTTGTACCACGGGCCGTCACCCGCCTCGGGCCGGGTTCCGCCGCGAACTCCATCGGCATCCTCCACGGGCCACGAGAGGGCACGGGCCGCCCCGACTGCCCTCCAGCTCCGAGGGCCAACTGCTGGGCAAGCCAATGCCTCCAGCTCTGCTGGTCCCCAAGACTGCCTCTTTGGAAAAATAAACACCATTTCTGCAACAAACGTGAGCTGAATGCAGAAGACAGAGCAAGAACGGTTCTGTTTCCTGGTTCCGACAGCGGCCGAGAGCGGACGCACAGCCCGCAGAGCGGCGCGCGGGACCGGGCCGCGCTCGGAGGACGGGGCAGGGCGTCCCCGCCGCCTGCTCGCTGTGGCCCGTGCAGCTGCTGGAGGAGCAGCAGACAGACGCCACGCGGGGACAGCTCGGCGTGGCTCCTCCTGGGAAGGAACCCCATCCAGGTGGGTGCACTTAGGGCGAAGCACGGGCCTCACACGAGTGGCAAACGTCCACCGCTGTCTACACGGAACCCAGATGCTCTCAAGCCACGTGATTCTAGGAGAGGAACTTTATCTCCAAGACAGGCAGCCCGAGCACAGGGCGGTCAAGGAGAACTAACAGTGATCGCACGGTAACGCAGGTCAGCCGCGACGGCCCCAGCCTGGGCGGGGGCGGCCCAGCATGCCTCCTAGGGTCGGCGGGCTACAGGACAAGGCCCCACGACAGCCAGCACCTCCCCGGGTCTGCTCCAGGCAGCACAGAAAGCAGGAAGAGGCGGCTTCTCCAGGGCCCTCTTCCCACCTGCAGGGAGCCCCGTGCCACCCGAGCATGGGATCCGATCAGCAGCCCCACGCCCTTCATTAAAATCCAGACGTACCATCTGCAGGGACGACCCCCACCGGTGGCCGCACTCGGGCTGACGGCAAGCCGCACACGCAGGTACCCAGCTGGCCCATCCCAGCAGCTGTGACTTGGGAGGTCTTCACACCTCTCCTCTTTGCTCCTCTTTACTGAAAAGATCTGCAAACTAATTCCACATATGGAGGAATTAGGGGGCATATGGGGGAAGGGTGGTCACTTGAGACAGAAGATAGCTTCGATCCTAAACCGTACTGTGATCTGAGCTTTCTACAGCACACGGCCCTCCTCCAAAGACGTCCCAAGCGCTATGAGCCTGAAGCAGTCTACTGAGAACTACTGGATGAGAAGCAAGTCTAGGGGCGCCTGGGCTCAGTCAGTGAAGCGTCTGCCTTCGGCTCCCAAGGGATCGAGCCCCAAATCTGGCTCCCCGCTCAGGGGAAGCCTGCTTCTCCCTTGGCGCAGCCCCCTCCACCTGTGGGCTCCTGTGTGTGTAACAAATAAAACCTCTTTTAAAAAAAGGAAAAAAAGAAAAATAAATTTAACATATTAGCAGTTAATTTTAGTATTTATGAGTTTCTAGTAACTTTTATAATAAACATCACCAGTTATAAAAACCTTGATGTGACAGCGAGAATGCTACAGTTTGTAAATAACGTTTCTCGGCAGATTCTTCTCTTCTCTCCTTTTTACGTGTCTTACAACGGGACAGCTGGTCGCCAAAACCAGGCCAGAGTGAAGGTAACAGGTCTGGGGACCACCAGACATGGGGGCCTCGCCGAAGCCTGGGACTTCCTCGACAACTGACACGCAAACATTAACAAAGAGAAAACGGCATGGTGTCTGCAAAAAAAAAAAAAAAAAAAAAAAAAAAGTGCCCTGGAAAGATGTTTCCGTGAGAAAAAGCTCCGACACAGACCACTGATGCTCCGCAACACGTGATGATGTAATGACAATCTGGCACTGGGCCTGAAGGAGATGTAAGAGCTTTACGGCCGTCGAAGGTTTTGGGTCGGAGCTACAAGACGCGCAAGATGACTTTCAGCTCCATTCACCATGGGACTTTACAGTTAAAACACACAACTCCGGCATCCTGTGCCAGCGAAGCCGAGAGAAGGCAGGAAAACACTGCCACGGGCTGGTTTAACCTGGAAGCTGACCTTCCAGAAAACGGGAAAACACCCGGAGCCAGAGACAGAGCCGGAATGTGCAGTCGGCAGAGGGACGCTGGAGGGAGGGGAGCGGCGGGGCTGCCGGAGACGGTGCAGGACCGAACACGGACGCTGTGAGCCCGTCCAGGACCCTGAACCCAACCCTGAGCCCGGAACTGAGCACAGAGCACCAGTGGGGGGCCACGGAGCACCAGCAGGGATCCCTCCACTCGCCCTGAGACCTCAGTCTGCCGTCTATCGGGTTCGGTCCTGGGGCCAGAAAACTTCTCCTAAGTGTTCTAAACTCTCTCATGAAGGTCATTACACTCACCACATAAACTACAAAAAGAAGAAGAAAGCCTAAAAGATAAGGAAAGTGCCAGTAGCTAAAATAATGGGTAACAGCTAATCATATTTTCCAAATTTTACAAATGAACATGTCAAGTTGCTCAGCTACTTTTTCTGTGTGAGTACAATATACAAGTTTTCATTTTTTTTTTTTTTAAAGATTTTATCTGAGAGAGTGAGTGAGAGAGAGTACACAGCCGAGGGGATGGGCAGAGGAAGAGGGAGAAGCAGACTCCCCACGGAGGAGGGAGCCCAATGTGGGGCTCGATCCCAGGACCCTGGGATCATGACCTGAGCCAAAGGCAGACGCTTAATCAACTGAGCCACCTGGGTGCCCCCAAGTTTTCATTTTAAACAACTGATCTATTATCATAAACAAATTGCAAAACTAACTAATTTGCATTAATAGAAAAACAGTTAAGAACCTTCGCACTTTGGAAGCCGTAATTTGATTTCTGAAGAAAAAGGGTTACAAGTTAAATACTGGATTTCCGACTGAACAAATTAACCAGCTCATACGAGAAAACCTAAAGCTTAATATCTGGGAAAGAACTTTTTCAAAAGTTTTCTACTCCTCAACTACAAAACCCGGTTTCCGAGGTTAATCAGACACCTTGAGCCTCCACGGAGCTTCAGCCCCTCACCCACAGTCTGTCCCGCCGTGAACACAGCCGCGTCCTCGAAATCTCAAACTCACAAACTGCTTCCTAACTCAACCATGAAAACACAACTCCCTGGTGGCTGCTGTGTTTTTAAAAAATCCCATTGCTGCTGAAGTGAACAGAATCCAGGTCTGTTTTCATAGCTGCATCCATTTAACACACCCCCCTTCACTCCCAAAACCTAACTGCAAAGGACAACTCATCCATTTGAAAAAACACAAACAAATGCAAAAAGAAATCATGAAACAAAGATTTGCAAACCATGCTCTGAGCAGCAACAAACATTCCCACCGGACACAAGGAGCGGGAACGTAAATCAAATCTTCCACAAACGGTCAAAGGAACTTCTGGAAAGAAGGTCCAAGAAGGTCCTTCTACCACGTCTGGGTTTGGGAATGTCACCACGGGAGGAGAGAGGACGGAAAGGCACAGGACAGCTCAGCACCGGGAGCCCCTTCCCCGTCCCCCTCGGGCGGTCCTGACCTTACTCACGGGACTGCAGCCTAGAGTCGCTGTCAGGGGCGACCAAGGAAATGCTCCTGAGTTCACCTGCTCTGTCTCACGCCAAGTGTTTCAGGACCTGGGAAGGGCGGAGACCTGAGAAGACGGTGGCGCCGCACAGTTCCCGCACGAGAAGGGGACGACACGCACAAGCTCGCAGGCACACGGCTTAGAAGCTTCCCGCTGCTTCCTTACCCAAAATATGTAAAACCCAAATGCTGGGTATTTCCAAAGAAATTATAATGATCTTGTTTTTAAAAAATCAGATTCTCTACTGGCATCGTCTTCGGACCTACACACAGACCTAGGGAAGGCAGGCGCTATGTGGGCCGCCCGCCGCTAGATGGCGGCTGCTCACAACCGATAAGCCCAGGCTCCTGCCTGCTCCCTGTGTGGTCCCCGGAGCCCAGAAATGGGACCTAGAGATAGAGGCCTCTGAACAACACAATTTATTAGCAACAGATGCACACCAGGAGCGTGCTTTCAAGTCTGGTCAACATAATCGTGCCTGTTTCTTCTGAAAGGGCTTCATCAGCATTTGGAAGTAGTTCATCAAAAGGTCTTCAAGCATCTTACATCTGTGTGTGTGTTTGCTCATCAGGACGTGTGGCGGTTAGAACGCGGAGGGCTTTAACCTACTGATGCACTCGAACGATTTGGCAAACACAAAGTCAGACCAAGTAACGTTTCTCTCTGCCTTAGACTCTGGGGGACCGGACCTGCAAAGGTCCAACTTGCTGGAACTTAATGATCTAGCGGCTGATTTGAACGACTAGGGTCCTTCAGCAAATGACTTGAAAATCATCAGCAGGTACTTTCACCCTGACTTTGAAGCAGTTCCCTTCAAAGTTAAAACAGAAGCAGTTTCTAGGGGCGCAAGAGCTGGATCATCTAAGGGTGGGGGGGCCTGAGTCCATGACCCTCTAGACTCAAATCTGAAGGCCGAGCTCTAGTCGCAGGATAGCGGTGTCTCCGACAGAAAAAATTCCCTCGTGCAGTGGGAGCCCACTCGGGCAACTGCCCTCATTCAGCAGGTAAGGTCTGCACATCTGTCCGTGTCCCACAGTCTGCTCTGTGCTGGACACAAGCTACCGGGGCTGTGAGCTGGAGAAGCAGGAATCATCATTTAACACTGTGTGTAGAAGGGAGGTGATGAACTGGAAGCATTTCTACAGCTGCTTTGTCTTAGTCGGGTCCCCCGATGGGGCCATCCTGCACCTGCTCAGGTGACCACCACGGAGCACCCCAGGAGAATCATGACTGCACCCCATGCATGCCACATGGGACCGGTGCCAAGCCGCCATGTTTCTGGCCTTTCTCCACCCACACTCACTTCCCAACAGCAGGAGGGCCATGTGGGCAGCCGCATGCAAGGCCGAGTTCGGGGGACTGGCCTGGGGCGGGGGTGGGGGGCACCTGCCACAGGCACCTGGTAAGACGGGAACACTTCAAAGGAGGGCATGGTCCCCAGGATGCGTGGCGTGGCGGGATCTCCTGTGTCCTTCCACAAACAGAATCTCATGTCTAAATTAAAATCACTCCCTTCTTTGAGTGACGTCCTACGTATCTTCTGACAAGATGCGCTGATGAGACCTGGGCACGGCTTCTTCCGAGCACTTGCCAGGATTCGCCCTCGAAATGCCCACCAAGTTCAAATGTCTCTGTTCGTGAAGGTAAATATATAAACTAAGTATCAAGCATTCCTTCTCTCACGGCTGTAGTGGGTTCCAGACACGGACGGCCACTGCCGAGGATGAAGCAGGACCACAAGCCAGGAGCAGGGAGGGGGCCACCGGGAAAGCTAACAAACCGGCCAGAGCCCGTGTGGCCAGCGGTCTCGTCCACGCGGGGACGCTCAGCCGTGACTGACAGCCTTTCACGGTTACAAATGCATACCTGAGAGCGAAACACAGAGAGACGTTCTAGCTCACGCCGAGAGCTCCAACCATTACATAAATACTGAATCTCAACAGTCTCGCTTCACCAAAGACACTTCGTGGCCAGAACTGTTTTTCGTGTTTCACTTCATAATTTAAGCCATTCTTCCCCAAGTCCGTCACTGAAGTTTTCTGGGGTCTCAGGCGGGCCGCCGAAGCCCCGTTACGAGTCGTGACCATGGGGCCGTAAGGAGAATGTTCTTCGTTAAAATGCAAAAAGGAACAAAAGAACTCACGCACATTCCTCCTTCGTGAACTTCTCCATCCCCGACTTTTCGTTTTTTCTCGTTTCTGGTGACAGGCGGGAACTACGCCCCCTCCCATGGTTCTTCACAGTTTCGCTCTCGCGAAGATGGCACTCGCCAACCTGCCCAGTTTGCGAAAGTCAAGACGGAGTCCCAAGCTCGAGGGAACAACGCCGCTCAGAGGATCTCGGAAAAGCCCCGATTACTCCATGTATTTTCCTCTACCATTTCAGTCCTACTGCTATTTTGAGAAGAAGCTGCAAAATAGGATTTCTGAGATTGTTTACTAGGAGCTGGGTGACTAAGCCAGAGGCCCGAATCTATGAATTAAAACTTTCTTAAAGCTAAGGAAACCGTTGCCATCAAATTCTGCTAGCTGAACCCAAAAGGACAGGCCCTGAACTCTGCCTGTCCCCCACCCTGCCCGGCGTCCCCCCGCAGAGAAGGCCCCGCAGCGGCAGGCTCACATGGGGGCCCACCGTGGACGCCGGCTATGGGGGCCAAGGGGAGAGGCAAGCGGGCCAAGACGCAGAAGAGGCTCCGGCTTCTCGCCCAGCCGGCAGCACGCCGCCACCGAGCCGCTCCCACATTCAGGAACGTGGCCAGCTCTACACGGGCACCCAGAAAAGCAGTATTTTGGAGCCCTGCCTCTGTGCAGGCAACTTCCAGACATCGACGACGGCACGCGTGCAGGTGCACGTGCACGTGTGTGTGCGTTGTGTGCACACGTGGGAGCAGAAGAGCTACGGTGGCTTCTCCGGGGATATCCATTGTGTGCACGGGTCACACCTCAGCCGCGTGCTCCTATTTGCTAGAGACACCATGGACGTCAATACTAAGTAACTAATTTATCTGCTCTTTAAATAAGCAGCTCAGGACTCGCCAGAGACCCCCCCCCCCCCCCCCACCGACTCAGGAGTGAGCCAAGCACACACGGCTGTCCCTACACTGGCGACGGGAGCTGATCGGATCAAACGGGAACAAATGGGAACTAGTGGCGTAGTCGCTGCCCCGATCCACTGTGATCTCTCTGAGTGGTGCTCCAGAGCCTGGAAGGTTCTGCCAGCTCCCTGCACTTCACCTGTCCCACAACGTCTATGACCTGTGCTCGAGGTCCCGAGTGACCCCCGATACCCCCATGGGGCCACAAATGCAGCAGAACCAGACCCTCCCCAGGGCACGGAGCTGCCAGCTGCAAATGCGAATGGACGAGAGCGTCTCCATCCGCTGCAGGTCCCCTGAGAACAGTGAGCCCCCACCAGCTCCCCGTCGGCCGCTGCGTCTCCCTGGCCTGGAAAACACCTTTCTCTGGCTACCATGTCCCCCTCCATGTACAACCTCCTTCTCTTTCAAAATGCTGGCGGCTCATAGTTTCATGCAGGACCGAAAAAGATCCACTGGTCGTGGTGGGAGAGTTGAAGCCATAGGGTTGAGAGCCATAAGCCACATCTAAAAATAGACTGTGTTCACGAACGTTAATTATCCGCAGGCCTGCTGAGTCATCCCTTCGCTACCCTGGAGATCTCCAGGCTCCACGAGGCCGGGTCAGAGCCATCCTCTCCCCACGATGTCTGCGTCTACCTGTCTGTCCTCACCCTGAGCTCCCTGCACACATGGTCACAGGGCAACTCTCACACTGCGCGCGCGCACACACACACACACACACACACACACACACGACTTCCCATGACAGAACCACAGTGTGCCCGGGTCGGGAGGACCGCAGGGGTCAGCAACTATCCAACCTGATAATCACACCTGCGACCCTGAGTCCTGCGAACGCGGTCATGTCCCCACAATTACAAAGTCCAAAACTGAAAACCCCATGAACACACCATTCTTTAAAAGGAGAAAATGTGTGTTGAGGCCATTTTTTTAAAAACTGAGAGCATCAATCCAGCCCCTTAAGGCCATCAGGAGACTGACTGACCTTCAGCGCCACCAGGACCTAAGGACCCGAAATACAAGGTCGCTTCTTCCCACCTCCGTTCACAGACTTCTGTCCACTTCATGGTTTACAGAACACACCACACCACAACTAAAACATGCAACTGCAAAAAATGAAATGCTTATTTTTAGCATCTGCCTAAAACTCTACTAGTCACATGCAATTGTCCTGTTGCTTTAAAACTACAGCTCCAACCGGCCGGCATCCAGACAGGTCCTGAGCGGCCCTCTGCGCCCTCCCTGGACGGCTTCCACTCTGTGGGGCTGACTGGCCACCGGCTCGCAAGTTCCCACACAGGAGCTCACCAGTCCTGGGACAGAAATCACAACATTTCCACTCTGTGGTCACAAGAACGAGGGCCTTGGCCTTCCACGCACCGCCCCCAGGGGCTTCTGCAAAGCACCCAGGGGCCAGATACCAATTTTTGGTGCGGAAGATAAGTTACTGAAAAGCAGCTGAGCAGATGCAGGGAGCGAGGTAAGGACGACTGAGGCAAGCCACCCTCCTCCGTCACCACAGAGCCAGGAACGAGGAAGACAGTTTGGGGGGGCCCCGGGCCCACCATCCTGACTCACCTCCCTCCAACCACCACCAAGCCCGTGTCTTTGATCACTGCAGAGTGAGTGTGTGTGCGTGTGCACGTGTGTGTGTGCATGGGGTGGGGGGTCTGTGCATGGGCATGACGGTGTCCAGCAGAGCGCAGTCTGGTGAGCCGTGGGGAGCGCTGCATCCACCCGCCCAGTCCCCGGGCAGCCAATCCCGTGTGTCCGCGAGGCAAGGAGAACACACCCGGCATGCTTCTAGCAACGGCTCTGCGCCCACGGCTTAGGCATTCAGGGCAGGAAACAGGATCAACGATCCTAACTTTCCTTGAAAGCACCTCGTGAAGTGGCTTCCCCGCGCCACGGCACGACACAAGCCAGCAGCTCCCAGGGGACACGGGTCCCACAAAACAGGGTCTGCAGAGGCACCACAGGTCAAAGGACACCTCAAGGCCTGACCTCTGCTTGCCGGACACCCTTTCGGCACATGCCAACAGAGTCTCGGCGCTGCTGAAACGTGAGCAGGGACCAAAAGGCTCACTTCACCGTTGAAGGAGTGTGCGCGCACGGGCGCTGCCTAATCACGGGACACTCTGGGGTTTGGGTAAAACTACGAGGTGCTCAAGGAATCTACAAAGCGGCAAATGAGGTACCTTCCAAGGGAAGAAAGAGCACAGCACAGCATCCCTTTACTCCATCCCCCCGCCGTGCTATCTGTCCTAAGCTATTATACCCACATGGTGGGTCTCGACGATGACCCAGCCCCCAGGAGCCGTCTGGCAATGTCTGGAGACAGTCTGGGTTGTCTCTGGGGTTGAGGGCTGCTGGCGTCTAGGGCTGGAGACCAGAGACACTGCAGAATACCCCTCAGAGCCCAGCAGAGCCACCAGCTCAGAAATCAACAGCATGAGGCTGAGAAGCCCTCGGCTGGAGCCCAGATCCCCCGGCTGGCGCCTGGGGCAGTCCCAGCGCTCCCTGCGGAGCAGGAGCCCCAGCAAAGGCTCAAGCGGTCCCAGGCAGGCTGGCCTGCTGATGGGGTACAGTGGGCCCCTGAGACCTCTAAGAGTAGTGAGACGCTCTCAAAGCATCCAAGAGGGTGGGCCAACAGCAGACCAGAAGGGGACAGTCCCCAGAGGCGTACAGACTGGGAGGGGAGGCATGAGGACCGAGGAGGCCGGCACCCGCACTGAGAGCAGGGCACTCGAGGTGTCCCAACGAGAGGGGCAGGGTCGGCAGAGGAGGCCGGGACAGCCTGATGTCCACGGGCTCCCGGTCCCCTTTTATCTTCCAGACACTCAAGCATGTTGTGATGATCCAACAGCAGGTCTGCACAAAGTTGATTTAAAAACCACGGTGAAGGGTTCCTCAGTTACACGGACAAGCAGAGGCATAAACCCCTTTGTGTTTTCACAGCAATCCCGTGTTAGTGTGTGACACACGCATGTCTGACTTCAGTGCCTCATCCTCACCCGGGTGGGGACGATGGCGGGCCCTCTACCCTCTCAGCTGGGCTCATAGGACAACAGCCCACGGTTTGGATGCCCAGCTGTAATCCCAGCGGGGGACGAGCAGCGGAGGGCCGTGTCCATCTGACGGGCTTGGGACCCATCTCGATGAGTGGCGTCCACTCGAGCTGGACAGCATTGCCCACCGAAATCGCTTAGCAGCCCACTCGTGTGAGAAGCCAGTGGGAGGTCACCTCCAGTGCAAGCCTACCTGATGCAGGACACTCCTGTCCCTCTGTGCCGGCCCCTCCATCAGGGCAGGCGTCACCCGCACACGTGCAGGAATGGTGACAAGCGTCCGTGCCCGCTGTTGCCGCCGCCGCCGCCACCTAACTCGAAGCTGTTGTGTCCTCCGAAGCCTCCAACACATGCCAGAAGCCTGTGCAGACAGCTCTCCCGGCTCGGCAGGCCTTTCCCTTCCGACATAACCCTTCTCGGCTTTGCAAACCCGTCTGCATCCGTCAGGGCTTCTCAGCATCCGCCAGCAGCTTTCCGTACACCCACGAGATGTGCTAATTCCCAGGAGTCAGTCCCAGTCCCCTTCACGGCGCGTCCCAACAGTCTCACTGATGATCCAGGAACAAACGGGGTCTCCCTCTCTTAGAGACGGAGGCACAGCGCACACCTGGGAGCGTGCAGAAGGCTGTCGGCACCTCCCCCCACCCCGGTCTCGCACCTGCCTGGCCCAGGCTCCGGGGCAGAAGCCAGCGGTGGGGTCTCCCGGCTGCAGACCCACCGCCAGAACCCTGGTGCTCTCGCTGGCAAGCGAAGTGGGCGGGTTAGTGAACCCTGAGCCCCTCCAGAGAGCAGGTTACAGCCCGCTCTGCCGCGTCAAGAGTAAAACGCAACAGAGCGCCGGACCGCCAGCCCCGCACACAGCCCGGCCCCGTGAACGCCGCCGTCGGGTGGGAAAGGGCACCCCAGGCCGTGCGGCCGTGCCCCCTCCACACTCGTGGCCTCTGGACGGTGAAACAAAGCGCGGGCGGGCGCGAAAATGAAACCAAAGCAGAGTCGGACAAAGTCCTCTGAGGGGGCACTCCTGAGACCCGGCTCGGTCGGGCGGGGCCAGCCGCCGAGTCAGGGGCAAAGCAGCGCGTCCCCCCACCCTGGTCCCACACCAAGGCACGTCCTGGGACCATCGTTCTGGTGCCACCCGCCGCCGGGGACAACCGAGAGTCCGAGCGCAGCCTAGCTCCGCGCGGCCACGAAGACCCGCAGCAAGGAGCCGACCCGCAGGACCCCACGGCGGGATGCGCACCCGTTCCTGGGCACGAGCAGGAAACGGCGGCACGCTCTCCCCCGGTGTGCCCACTGGTGCCCCCGTGACTCCGGGAGAGCGAGACAGCGGGATCGGGACACACGGGACGTGAAAGCGGGGCCTTTCGAGACTGGTACGTGCACGTGCGTCCCTGGGGACTGCTCTGTTCTCTCGCTCCCAGGAACCACCACACGTTGGGACTGGATCTCCCGTGAGGCACCAGCGCGGCGCACAAACGTTCCTGGCAAGCTATAGGGCCGACATCTAGAACGCGCTGAAGTGAAGTCAGCCTAAGCTCTGGGCCTCACGGGGCACCAGGCTGGCTCAGCCGGTGGCACGTGAGACTCTCCATCTCGGCGTTGTGAGTTCAAGCCCCAGGCTGGGCGTGAAGCCTGCTTACAAAACCCAACAAAACCGTGGGCCCGGAGACACCAGACAGAGCCTGCTCAGAGAGGCCTCACCTCCTGGTCACCGGCCAAAGCCAAACCCACGAGCTCAACACACCTGGCCCACCTCGCTTCAGACGGGAGAAAGAGCTGTGCGATGTGAAGTTGATGGAAAGTATCATTTGCGAGACGCACACAGCCAGTGGACGTGTGTACACGTACACGCTCCCAACACACACACACGCGCACACACGCACACACACAGCCAGGAGACAGAAGCCCAGAGAAACGAGTCCACGAAAATAACGCCATCCTTACCATGTTCGTTCCCTGCGGGAGTATGTACTGTAAATTCATGAAAACCCTATTTTTGGGGGCGCCTGGGTGGCTCAGAGGGTTAAAGCCTCTGCCTTCGGCTCAGGTCATGGTCCCGGGGTCCTGGGATCGAGCCCCGCATCGGGGGGGAGCCTGCTTCCTCCTCTCTCTCTCTGCCTGCCTCTCTGCCTACTTATGATCTCTCACTGTCCAATAAATAAATAAAATATTAAAAAAAAAAAAGAAAAGAAAACCCTATTTTTGTAAGATCAGAAATCCCAGAATAAAACCCTTGGAAGACCAACATTCCACTGTCAAATTTAATTAATGATGAATATTTCATTATCAAAATTAATAAAATCCTCCGACCTTCAACTTGTGCCCAAAAGACTGCAGGAAATCGTACCGCCCACACGACACTTCTACCAAATGAAATTTAAAAGAAAAAAATGAAGAAGACTATTTTGAAGCAAACAGTCAAAACTAATTCTGAGAAACAAAACATGAGGCGCTTGAATTTCACCTCAGGCAAGATGACTGTGCCAGTAGGAATACTGCCATTCAAGCACCAGAATTCATGACAGGGACAGGAGGACACAGCTGCTCCCAGCACAGCAGAGACACCTGCTGCTGGCTGTGCGGGGAGCAGGGGTCGGCCTCCGTCCACTCCAGGGAGCACCCAGGCAGCCCAGGGGTGGGGCCGGTGTGAGGCCCCCGTCCTCCAGTCAGGGGCCCCGCCTGGGTCTGGAGAGATGGCATGTGGCCAGCGCCATGGGCAGGCCAGCAGGCGAGGATGTGGCGCGTGGGCCCCCCCCCAGCCGGCCCCATGGGCCCCCACAGCCGGCCCCCTGGCTGTCTCAGGAGTGGCCACAGTGGCAGAGTCCCCCGCTCTCAGATCCAGGCATCCATTCTCCTGCATCCAGGGTTTCAAAAGCAGTTTTAAGACTGGGGACGCTGGCTTCTTTCTACAGGGAGACAATTCTGGAATATTCCGAGGGCCACCCCAGGAAGCCCGGCCCGTGCCACCCAAGGATTCTATAAGCCCTGTACGACGTGGGCTCCTGCCTGAGACGGGGCGGCAGTCCCGGGGCCTGAAGCCTGGCAGGTAAAACTACCTCGCTCCGCAGGGAGGAAAAGCCCGAGGCCTCGGAAAGCTCCAGCTTGCTCGGAGAGACGGGAAGCTCTCCCACTGCCAGCCGCTGCAGTCGCTCACTCCCTGGGTGCCGGGTGAGTCAGGACGGGCAGCGAGGAGGGGTTCTCCCCCCCGGGGCTCCTGGACAGGCTCGCTCAGCGCCTGGAGCCCACCCGAAAGCGACCGTGCGGGGCTCATACCCACGCAGCAGGCCAGCACCCAGACGCCCCATGCCAGCTCCCACCCGCCTGCCCGGCCGCGCTGGGACACTGTCCGGCTACGCTCCCGGCCCTCCCGGCGGATCAGCCAGCAGAGCGCGTGTGGCTTCTGGCGAACACGAGCTTTCAGGAGCCAAAACCAGAAGAGCAGCTAGAACCCTAAAACAGCCCCCGTGACATGCTGCGGTCTTCAGACGCCATGTTCCTGGGACAGCAGAGAAGCAGGCTGACCCGCTGGTCAGCACCATCCAATAAACTCTCTCCAGGGACAGAAATACCCTGTCATCTCCCCGCCCACACCGCAGCCTCAAGTGGCGAAGGGCCCGCACGGGGACAGCGCGGCCATGCCTGTCACATGTGTCGTCCTGGATAATCTCACGTGTCCTGCTGCCTTCCTGAGGCCCCCGAAATAAATGTCACCAGCTCGTCAGCTGGGGACAGCACTCTCTTCCTCCTGATTCCTGAGGACTAGCTCCCAAAATACGAGATTAGCGGACTTCCCCCAACACCCGTATTTCCGACAGAAAACTCCCGAGGGGTGAAGCCAGCAGGGCTTTGCTTTCACCAAATGTAGTAATTCTAAGCTCGAGCTCTTCACGGGGATCCTGAGTACCCGCGTCCACAGACGAGACAATGTTTCCGGACGCTGGAAAGTAGGGGGAAGAGGAAGGAGATAAAGCAAAATCACAAACATTATCACAGGCTGTTGATCTATGGAGAGGATGGAGTGAGAGAAGATCTAGGACCCCAAACAAGACACGAAATACAAAAGCAGAAGCACCAAACCCCTCACGTTCTCGGACCGCATCTTACTCTGGCCTCAGGAGCCCAAACACCCAGCCCTTCACGTCGCTGTCCACCTGTCGAACGAGGGGTCTGCTCTGAGCGCCAGGACACCTGTCCGCCGCACGAGGGGCACCACGTCCATCTCCTAGGATACCCGGGTGTCCCCGCCCTTAGGCAAAGTGCAAAACCGCACCTGCCTGTCCTTTTAGCAGAAAATGCTTAAGAAAACGTCGTAGACACTTTTCAATTATCAGACACTGAGATAAGGAAAATGGCAAAGCCCGTAGACCTACCTGATCTCCGAATAACCGGAGAATGGAAACATCTGAACCCGAGGTCATCGAGTCCTGGACTTTCAGACAGGACAGAAAGTGCCGGCAGATGGGAGGCCACCACAAAGAGGGGTAAACAGAGGCATGGCAGCAGCCAGATGTCACCAAGAGATGATCCTTGGAAGAAGCAACTCCAGGGACCAATTGCCCAACTGGGTCCCGTTCCTGAGTGTGGGCTCACGGCAGCAAACGTCATCCCGCCCACTGCTCCTGCAGCTTCCCGGGCAGGGGCCGAGCTCTGTGCTGGGGACGGGGCTACGGAGAGCCCATAGCACATCCCCCCGTAGGACAGGAAGTGGCCGCCCAACCCAGCCTCCGCCTGCGCTCCTGCACCGCACCTCCAACATGCCCCGCACGCCCCCTCCCCCGATGCGCAGGGGAACAGAACGAGTCCGCACACACTCAACAAACCGACCTGCTGACCGCGGGTCAGCCCCGGCGAAACAGTGGCTACAGATGACCCCCCGTCCTGCTCTGAGGGCCTGCAGGACGCCGGAGGGCAGACTGGGACAGGAGGCGTGTGGACGGAAAAGGCGGGGAGGTCAGCCGGCCGCCCTGTGCGGCTCCAGTGACACAGGTGACCAGGCCTGGGTGGTGTTCAGTTCACAGGTGTTCCTAAGAACTCTGGGCCTCTTTCCCGGTCTTCTCTGTCGTGCTGAAAAGCCCCAGCTGAGTCCGACGTCCCCCTTCTCTGCACGCAGCCCCGTCTCTGGGCTCCCGTCAGCACACAGTGGTCAAGCGGACGGAGACTGCTCTATTCTCTGACTGCATCTGGGAAGACGAGCACGTGGAAACCCAGGTCCTCCGAGGAGGACGGAGAAAGTGCAATGCTGTCGAAATAGGGCCGAAGATCCAGGTCACGAGATTTCCTCCTGAGGAGGGCTCCCTGCTGACCTCGCCCGCCTCCCCAAATCAAAAAGTTGATTCTCAAATCCCCGAAGTAGAATTTAGTAACCGATCTCGCTACTACATGACTTTGAAGCCCTGCGTACACTGGCACAGGGAACACAAGGCACCCAGAACATAATCGTGTGTTTACGTCTGTGAGTGAGAGGCGGCAATCTGGGGGCAAATGCTAGCACGTTCCTCAGTTCTGGCCAAAAGCCCCTTAACCGTGCGCGCTGGACCCCATTCGCCTAAGGCACCAAGGCCAGCGAGGGGTCGTTGCATCAATCCGTCCGTAGACCGAGAGGCAGACACCAGGACCAGAGTAAGAGAAAAATCCCCTTTCTACGCCACCACACAGGCACCGGTGAGCTAAGCTCACTTTTCAGGGTTGTGGGAACAAGACAAAGGGCAAGTTTCTAAAAAGGCGAACTGTAGGATGACGGGAATTTCTAACTGCCTCGAGGTTTCCTGTATTTCCTACCATTTTGGAGGCATTCCCAAGTTATTTATCCTTCCGTGTGACGCGGATGTGATTTATCCTCTCAAATACTCCACCCACCCACGTCCCCCATCCCCACCCTGCCGCCCCCAGACCGGTTTTACGCCCAGAGAGAAAATGCTCCCCTAACCAGACCCACTTCTGGCATGAGGTCCATATGACCGGATAAAGCTAGAACCGAAATGGTCTTTAAAGAAGGACCCAAGCACACAGTACCAGTGAGCAAGCAAAAGGCGTCCGGGAACCCCGGGAACAAAAATGTCCCAACACAATCTTGATGTACTGGGAACCACGGGAATCGGGCTGTTCACGAGGCTTCGCTACTCGGTTTCTCAGACTGGTAAAATATTGAAGTTTACAGAACTACCAAATCGCTTAAAGGAGTTCACATCAACTTTTATTTGCGAAAAAATGAAACACTGAAACAGGAAGGTTTTTTTGAGAAACTCCCAAAGCCATCAAAACCGTATTACCCTTTGCCTTTTCTCCGAACAAATTTGCTTTAAAATCATTTCTCACAGGGCTGTAAAGACTCACATGCACATCGACACATATTGCTAAATATTTAAATTCAAGAAGGGTGATCTTTCCTTACTGTTCAGCTGCCAGCACTACTGATCGGCGCTTCCAACCTGCTGTGCAAAGTCCTACTTGTTCTGAAACCAGCCATCGTGCCTCTTTCTGGGATAAGTGAGATTTCACTGAAAAATCACCTGATTTGACTACTAGCACACTACAGTGATTTTCCTGACTTGGGGAATTTTTTTGAAAGTTTAAGAAAGGTTTTAAAAGTTGGCTGATCCCAGAGCCCATCCTCTCCCGCCCTGTCTACCTGCGGACGGCAGAGGCCCGGGGAAGTGCGCCATCAGCCTTTGTGATCTGGTGACCTCGAGAGGGCACAGGGCTTGAGCCGCGACCGACAGCCCAGACTGACCGAGTCCCACCGACACAGCCATCCCTGGGGCTTCTCTGACTTGTCTCACCTGAGAAAGGTCACCTACTTCACAGCACAGGAGCTTTTGAAGGACTTTCCTCTTGCCGAACTGGCTTACTTACAGTACTTACGGGAAAGGTCAAAGGAGGGAGTGAAGTCTACGTCTGCTCTTAAATCACAACGTTAATTTCTTTTCACCGACATGTGATGAGCAGGACGCTGGGAACCACGGGACTCCTCACGCTCCCAGCAAACATTCTGTGCTGAACCACACCACGGGTCAGGCCCTCGATTCAGTTTTCAAGTGAAATGACAGGTACACGCACACACATGTATACATATATGTACAGATACATGTACACGTATATGTACAGATACGTGTATGCATATGTACAGATATGTGTGCACAGATATATGTACAAACACATGTACACACATATGTACAAATAATTACGATCATCCCTACATGCTGCACACACACACACACACACACAGGCTCTCACACACACAGGCTCTCACATACACAGAGGCTCACACACACACACACACACACAGGCTCTGAAACGCTTCACCACCATGGACCACGTTGGTGACCAAGGACCACACGAGCTTGAGCTAGCTAAGTGGGACTTTGACACAGCAAAACTGGCCGAGAATCGTGAAGGCAGGAGTCTGAGATGCGAGGACGGGTCCGGCGCATGCCCATGCTCACTGCCTCCCTGATGACAGCAAACCCCCCTGGCTGGGACCCCGGCTAACATCACTCAGCATCCGCATCCCCAGCGCTGCCCACGGCAAGGAAGGACAGAGTTCAGCACGGAGGGAATGCAGACAGGGAGACCGGGCGGGGCTTGTGTCTGTGGAGGGTCCCATGCAGCCCAGGCCGCAGCTCCTGAGGTCTCAAATTCGGAGGAAGGTTTCCGTGGCAGGAGTCAGGCCGGTCAGGAAAAGTCCCTGGGAAAGGAAGAAAGTCTTCTGGACCCTTGGAGCCAGGGACCGCCACCTGCCCGGGAAGGAACGCCTCAGTAGGGCATATCGGGAAGCGTACTTCTCTCGTTCCAATTGCACAGAGAACCTGGCCGAAAGGGCCATGGGAACATCCGTTCCTTGTCCCAAACACCAAGTTTACTTCAGAGTCGCTGACTCGGCCCAGACGCTCCTGGTTCGGCCTCCACGCCTGAAGCGGAACCTGGATCCTTGAGCAAAAGTGCTTCCGGGAAAGCCAGCATCCTTCCGACCGAGAAGGTATGCTTTTAGCAGCCGTTTTAGGACCAACCACCAACCGGGTCAGCTTGCAAACGAGTCAATAACATACTGGAAGCAACCTTCTTCCATAACTGTAAATTAAATTCACTGATTTATACGAACAGAACAGACTCCTTTCCACGCGACAGCCTTCCCCAGTAAATGTGGGACGATTCTGAATAAAGGTCACCTTCTAGCGCTGCACACTGAACGGCTACTCCTTCGCGAAAGGGAAGAAGAGACTCTGGAAAAAGACAAACGTCAACGCAGGAGTGAAAGGCAGCTCTGCAGGACGACCTTCCACAAGAGCAGCAAAAACGTCACACCAGGAAGCCGCACCCGAGTCACGCAGAGGCGGCCGGTTTCCCAGGAATAACATGTTCTCGCGGATCACACCTTAGAAAAGAACCATGCCGCTGCTTCTCTCTTTAGGCAAAGCTGGTGAAGCTGCCCAGATCCACGGTCACGGGTCGGTGCGTCCGTCCCTGGGCACGGCCGTCACGGAGGGCTGCATGTGCTTTACGCGACGTCAGGAGCCATAAACTTCCCGCTCGAAGACCACGGACCAGAACTGCCCATTATCCAAACTTCCTGCTTGCAGGCTTTGGGGTTTTAGTCCAATATTTAATCCTGTTTCAAATCCTGAAACATAATCCAAGCCCAAATGCCAGGTGAGAACTACAATTTAGTTCTCCTGTAGACCTCAAGAAGGAGAAACCAAGCGTTCCCGAATGTGGACCACACAGGTGAACTACCTGAGCGGTAAACAGGAAGCTGCCTTTAATAAGTCATAACCACACACCTGAACCTCTGCTGTAACCGAGAAGAAGGGTTAAAGTCTCATATGAACTACAACTTTATCGCTGGGGGGGGGGGAACCTTGGAAAACACACATTTCCCTCCTTTTCTTAAATACTGCCTCCTTCCTGGGTTGCCTGCAAACACCTGTATTGGGATCTCCAGACGTCACCCTTCATTCCTCCACTCTGCCTCCTCCGGAGTGAAGCGGGGTGGGCTGTCCTCTCAGTTACGGCTGCCAGGGACTCTCCAGCTGTTCTCATGCTTAGCAAACAGCCCGAAAGGCCCCCATAAATAACTCAGAGAATACAGGCTCAGCACGGTCTGTGATACAGAGAAACACACAGATTTTCACAACGCTGCTCAGCCTGAAACCATTTGGCGGGACTTGGCACGTGCTCTCTGCGAGGCGCCTTTGAACTCAGGATGCGTCCCCTGTAGAACAAGTACCGTGTGGTTCGTCTGGTCCCGGTTCCCAATGTCAAAGAGCAGGCTCTCCCTTGTCCCCAAAGGGCACCAGTCCAGAGTCACAAAGTTAGCCCAAAACCTTTTACTTGATGCTTCCAGCCCTTTCAACATCTCATTAACCCGTGAAAACACGGAGACCGGAGCCATAAAGGGTGACTCCAGGCACCTCAAAAAACTTTCAAACTCTGAAAACTGTCTTCACAAAAATCTGAAAATATTCATGACTTTTTGTTGTCGCCAAGCATATCTGCTAGCAAAATGCATCAATTTCTCCACCATGTTCTTTGTCGAAATAGTTAAATAGGTGCACAATATGATGATAATTTCATTATCTTCAGCAATCACCTGAGGTAAGCTGCATTCTGTTACCTCAAGGTTTATCACTGGTATTTTTTTGATGCTTTCAGCCAAGAAGTAATAAAACTTGAAATGATTGTTTTCTCCTTTTTTTTGATATAACTAATTCTATTAACTTGACAGCCTTCAATTAGAGAGATGACTGCACAATTTATTAGCCCTAAAAAAAGTTTACAGTTTCTTTTATGGAATTACTGATGTCACTGATTTTCTGCAGAAGTATCAGAAACTCTTTGGCCAGAATGTGCACCAGCTCAACCTCTGAGAAGCAGTGACATATAAATACACAAGACAAAAGCGTGGTCACCTATTAAATGTGAAATCCTACAGTTTTGCTAGCTACCAAGATGCAAATCAGCCTAACAGTCAAATATGACTGTGAATTCTTAAAATCAAATTATATACAGTTTCTTGGTAAAATAAATGTATCAGTAAAATATAGTATTTTAAAATTTCTCTTCTTAGTGCTTTTGGGAGAGGTTTGTCCCCACTATTTCAACACAGGGCATGTGGTCTTTCACTAACAATAATTCACCCTGATCACGGATTAAAATAAACTAAATTAAGATACGAAAAGAAAAGTAGAAAAAAGATTATGTTTCCCGGATTCACCTTGTATGTGGAAAAAAACCAAGATGGAAACAAAAATCCTTGAGCAACCGCTTCATCTGAAATGTAATTTGTCTCCAATTTCCCCTTGGAAACCTACAGTATGGGCTGAGCAAGAGACAAGGACACTTCACAACATACAAAGACCTCAGCTGGGGAGCCCAAAGTGACCAAGCAATGGCAGACCCAGTTTGCTGGTGAGCGAGGACAGAAGTGCCTTCCTCCCGGCGACGGACACTGTAAGCACGTGAGCGCGGCAGAGGATGGTGGGGACCCGGACACCCTGCTTCCCCTAGCCTCCAACCAAGCGCCTCTCTCAGGGCCTCACGAAGAAAGCCCATCCATCCTCTGGGAGAAGTCGCCGCTCAGTCACAGGCATCCTGCCCCACAAACTCGGCTGTCACTCTGTCACTCTGACAAGTGATGTCTCGGCTTCCGGAGACCCTGGGGGTCCAGCATCCCGCGCTGTGCTCTGGGCTGTGGACAGAAGCTCAAGACACAGCAAGTTTGAGAAAGGTCTGTAAAACCGTCCTTCCACAGATGCACGCAGGTGCGAGTGCAGACACAAGCCACATGACAGACGGACAAGAAAGACCACGGACACGCCTGGGAAGGAACAGCCAGACCAGAACAGCGAAGCCCGATCATCTCTGAGCTGCGGGAGCCTTTCTCCTTCCTCATCCGCATCTCCCACGCGACTACAGTACACGTGACGTCCATGGGGCAATCATGGTAAAACCACCCGTCCTCTCATACACCCTGACCCATCCACCTTCGTTCCTGACCGCAATGCCATGGCGTCACTGCTGGGCACCAGGCCCGGTGCACCAGTGAGCTGTCAGTGAAGGTCCGCCTGACCAGGGACCTGGGGATGCGACCCGGCTCCAGGGGCTGCTACGGTCTCGTCCGTCCTGTTCGACCCCTGAATTGGTGCAGCCCCCGCTTCTCCGTGGTCGGTCTTCCCCACCCACGTCCTGACACCTGGGTGGGCTAGAGCTTCAGCACAGGTGTTGGGGACGCGTGTCAGCAGCGGCACCCCTCGGTGGCCATGGAGCTCCTGCCCGAGTCCCCCACCACGGCCCGCCCGCTGCTGCGTGGCACAGACCACACACCTGAGCTCCAGAAAGGTGGCCGCTGAGCCTCGGATGCCGGGAAAGTGCCTGACACGTGCGGAAGCAACTCACCCCGTCACAGCCATGCGCGGTTCTCAGTTTACGTGCGGACGCACCCCTGCGGAGACTGGATTGGGGGGGCACGAGCGTTCCATCACATCCTGGAGATCCACGGATACCTGCAACAGTGTCCTGCACCTGACAGAGGACGGCGAGAACCTGGCCCCGAAGTCAGCTCCGGTGCCTTTAAAGTCTCTGCTTCCGCGGCCTTTACGGCATCTCAGAAGGTGCGTGTAGTCGCGCCTCTCGAACGTGTTACGTTCTTTTCTCAAGAAAGCGTTTACAAGCTAGTTACGCAAAATAAAAATGCATTTTTTAATCAGAAAATTTTATACCCTGCCGTTAAGTTCCCAGACAAGTCCGCAGACAGGTACGTGACCACCCAAAAGTAAACCGCGCTCCACAGATGGCAATCTTGTGAAAACCCGGTAATGGTCACGACACGGGTTCGTTTTACAAGTTGTGCACGCCAGTGACCCCAAATGCCGTACGCAGACAAGAACCAAGAGGCAAGATTCCACGAGCGACCCGTCGCTGGCCGGAGCAGCAGGACACGGACGGTGTCTGACCGTCCCCAGTGTCCCTTCCCCAGACCCGCACGCGTAGGCCCCGCTCTTCTCACAGGCCCCACCCACATTCAGGGCCGACCTCAGATGCAGAAATGCTCCAGAAGGGAGGGGAGTCAGAAGCAGTTCAGGAAGGGGAGCCCAGGGGACTCGGTCAGGGGAGCGTCCAGCGCTCGGCTTTGGCTCCGGTCAGGGTCTCGGGGTGGTGGGATCAGCCAGCACTGGGCTCCGCGCTTGGCAAGGAGTCTGCTTGAGATTCTCTCCCTCCCCCTCCGAACCTACTCTCACTTTAAGATAAATAAATAACATCTTTAAAAAAAACAGAACTCAGGAAAGGGAGCTGCAGTTATAGTCTGGGGTGACATTCAGGTCACCCCCAAATGACAGAGGTGGGCCACAGACGTGCCAACAAGACGGCTCTGGCCAGTCGCGGCCCTCCCAGCCACCCTGTGCAGATGACCTGTCCCCACACCCGAGCAGAAAGTCGGGGGCCCCTGCGGGCAGTGGAGACAAAGCTGGCCCGTCCTGGGTCAGAGCTTTGGGGGTGATAAGAAGCAGGTCACGTGTCCCTGGGCTCTGTCCTGGGCTGGCAGGCTGCAGCCTGAGCCCCAGCTAAGGTCTCCCTGAGCAAACCTCTGCCCCAAGAAGAACCTGCCGGATGGGCCAAGAGCTGGCCAGATGGGTGTGCTGGGCACACAGGGCCCGCCCTCCATGCCGCCGCCGTGGCCACAGCGCCGGCCGGCCAGCGCGGGACGGGGGGCGAACAACAGCGTCCCTGGAGCTGCCGGGACCCCCAGCGCACCTTCTCACGGGCAGAGGAGCGACAAGAAGCTGCAGGTAACACTGTTCACGTTGGGGCAACACTTCCCGTTTCTCCTATTTCACTGCCCGTCAGAACGCACACGGACTACCACACTTTCAGAGCAAAAAGGAGTTTCCGTGGAGAAGACGTGCCCACTGATCTCAGTTACACGAGAGTTCCACAGCTTTTCCGTGTCCTGCACGGGTCAAACTGTAGCACTCGGGCCATCTGAAGGCCTTTGGAATCATGACAATTCATTAATACAGCAGACCGTCAACGAGTACTGGTGTCATTTAAGTAAGCTAAGACTACGTGAGCAATTTAAAGTAAATCCAGCAAAATTCAGCCAAAATACTAAAATGCAAGCAAAACACAGCCATACTGTACATACAGATAAAGCCACATGGGTCTTCAGTGGTGTCGCTGAGAACCAGTGGCACAAACGCGGTGACTTACTGGAGACGCACAGTGCATGCCCGAGAGGAGGCTCAGACGGGGCTGCTACTCAGGGTACACAAGGACAGAGCACAGGACACAGCTTCAGCCCAGCTGCGCTAAGAGCGCTCTTCTGCCTGCAGGGCTGTGTCCTAGCTCTTCCCCAGGAGGCAGGGGTGAAGCCACGTGCTCCCTGGCCGGCCCAGCTCGTGGGGCCCCGACCGTCCGCCCACGCCTTCAGACAGTGGGGAGGACACAGAAGCAGGGCCCTACCGGAGAATGCATGGCCGGGGAGCCGCTTTTCTTGAAGACCTAGGATCCAGACGTGTAGGACACTGCAAGGTTAAAGCACGCACGATCTTGGATTAAAGTAACGACTGGGGGGGACAGGCCAAGGCTGCAGGAGCACGGAGCTCCGGGCGTCCAGGGCGTGCGGGACGGGAATACCCAGTGGACAGGCCAGACACACGGAGGGCGCGGGGCCGAGGGCCGAGAAGGATGAGCGGGCCAGCCTCGCGGGGCGCAGAGAGGAGACGTGGTCCCAGCTCCGCCGAGGAAGGGACGAGCCTTGGTTTCAGCCGCAGTCAGGGAAGGCGAGAAAGAAAGCTCGCCATGTGATACATGCCAAGTGACGAACTGAAAGACATCAGAAAACCAACTAAAGCGATTCTCCTCTCTGCGGATCCTTTTAAGAAAGGAAAGATAATTCATTCCTGTGATTGGTTCATGGAGTCTTACCTACTGACAGGAGACAAGACGTCCTCTCACAATCCTACTGACCCTACAACTAATGCCGCACGACTCGGCCGTCTGGAGCCTGCTTTCCACCACGAGCACGGGGCTCTCCGGGGAATCGTGGGTGGCAAGGGGAAAGCAGCACCAACGGGGCTGGGATCAGTCCACAACACGACGCCCGCGACCGCATTTCCACATGTCTTTCCAAGGAGGAGATGCCTATGAGTCCCCAGAAGGAAAACAACTATGGGATTTTTTTTTTTTATAAGGTCCAAAAGGGAAAAGTTGCCCAGACCAAACACCGGGACTGCACACACGCCCCCACTAGTCCCTACCGGGTGCAAAGTGCAAGGACTTAGCCTCAGACACCCCGTGAGTGACAAGGTGGGACAGGACACACAGCAGCAGGCAAGAAGGCTCACCTGAAGGGCCTTCAGGTGGTGGGGGACCAGCCGCCGGCTCACACAGGCCTTATCTCAAAGGAACACCAGGTTCCAGCACCTTCTATTTCAATGACAGACCAATCTTGTAAAATAAACTCCAGATCTCTCTGCATATCCTGAGAGGCTGGAGGCGTGCGAGGAGCCCTGGTTTTCGCCAAGTTGTCCTCTGTGCCGTGGAACCCACGGCTCGTGCCAGTCACTCATCACAGTTCAACCGGACAAGGAATTCCCACAGGAACGATGATTCGCCATAGATTTTTTTCCCATACATATTACATAGTATTTGATTAACCAAAACTAAGAAAGGACAGATCATACACAGAATAAAATCAACTGAGAACCAGAAGAAATAAGTGCTCTAAAAACGCCACAGTGCGCGGACGTCCTCCGACGACACCAGCGGGACAGCGAGTCGATCCAGGACCGTCATTCCCTACTGTGAAGATCACAGCCCAGAGCGTGGGGACCGCTGTGACCACAGAGCAGCCTTCCATGAGTCAAGCACAATCTAAGGAACGGGTTCTTGGGTCTCTTTTTATTTTGAATTAATGTGAGAAGCCCATCCACGTGACTTCAGGTTCAGCGTTTAGGGGCTCGGGTCTTCCAGGAACACCTGCACCCCACACGGGGTTCGCTGACGCCCCCCTAGAGTCAGGACAGGCTGCAGCTGCCCCAGGGACCCCGACATCCCCACAACACGACACGAGGTGCCGACACGAGGTATGCCCATGGGGCCCCGGTCCCGAAATGTCACCTACAAAGTCCCCAACAGGTCAGAACCTCCCAGCTAAGGACGGACGTCCGTGCGGGAGGTTGAGGTGGCAGCACTGGGTCCTGCAGGGCAGCCCCCCGCACCCCGGCACACCGCACGCCGAACTCGGAAGTGGAGGCCTGTCCCGATTCGAGAAACTTGACAACCGTGCCTGGCAGAGACCATGCAGTTCATCGAGCCGACAGACAAAGGTAGTTCCATTTGCTCCCGAATCCCGTTGTCGGCAAGCACTGTGCGACCCTCAAGAGCGTGAACACACGAGAAGTCACCGGCGAGCGGGAACTGTTGAGAGCGCACACCCCACCGCGGGGGCCTCCCCTCTCCTCCGCAGGGCACGAATCCTGGGCGCGCACGGGTGGGGGCGAGCAGTGGCCGGGCCTCTCGGGCAGCGGCCGGGGTGCTGCCCAATGGCCTGACCCGCTGGCCGGGAGCCGGGACTTCTCCCTCGTGCTGAGGGCGGCATCCGCCCCAGGAGACTTAGCCCAGAGCCGCTCTGCAGGAGAAACGCGGCGCATCGGGTAACCCCGACTTCAGACACACGACAAGTCATTCTTAGCACAAGGGAGTCTCCAACACTACACGGGACACACGGAGACCGAAAATGTACCATTCATGGCTTCTCGCAAATGCACATCGAACAGGTGACCTCTATTTTTACTCACCGAGTCTGGCGACTCGACTTGTTCTCTTATGCGAAACACATGATCTCTGTGAATTACCTCAAAAGCAGCACAGGGCAAGTGAGACCCCCGGCCTGCAACAGGTAAATGATGCGAGAACACGTGAACATCACGCATGGAGAGAAAAATTATTTTTCATTTATAGGCAGTGTCATTAATTCACTGCCAAGAGGAGACTCTCCACAGCCAATGGAGGAGAAGCCCGTAATGGCAGGCGGTAACGGGACGGGGCCTCTGGGACCCTGTGCGACTCTGAAGGTCCCATGCACGCGAGCAACGGTCCACCTGCGGGACCCGGCTGGGCTCCCTTCATCCTCCCTGGGCAGGCCTCCCTCGAGGCCCTCCTGAGGCGGGTGAGGGGTGGGGGGTAGCTCTGGAGCACAGCGCGGGTATGAAGGGAAAGGTCAGGACTTCTCAGGACTGCCAGGGAGCCAAAGAGAGCCCAGCCGCCGCTCGAGGGTGCACAGGGCACGCCCCATCCTCTCCTCCTTTCCACGTCCCCGTCCTCTCCTCCTTTCCACGTCCCCGTCCTCTCCTCCTTTCCACGTCCCCGTCCTCTCCTCCTCTCCTCTTCCCACTTTCTGCCCCGCCTGAACACTGCGACGGAACGAGCACTGACCCAGGACTCGCGGGTTGGCTTCGACACGACTGTGGGCACGAAAGTCTCCTGAACCTCAGAACCTGGGAACCTCGTCTGGATGTGAAAAGGAGCATCTGCAGCCTTCCGGCGCCCGGGGAAAGACGCCGGCCACGGTCTGTACGTGGTAAGGCTGCTGTTTCAAATCAGCAGGAAAAAAACGCTGAAATAAAATGATGCTGGAAAAACGGGATAGCAATAGTGGAAAAAATTAAAAACACCTCACAGGATCCGCCAAAAGTGCCACGTGGATTCATGCAACGTCAATTAAGCACACGGAATAAAGCAAACTCACTTCATTCAGTGAGAACATCCGAACAGCAGGGCCGGGAATGCCTAAGTCCTGGGTAAAAACCATGACAGAAAAATGAACAGTTCTCCCTTTTTAGAGCTCGTATGCTAGAAGACGTCACACAGCCCGACACAAAGTGAGAAGAAAGTAAAGTGAACAACAAGATTCATTCCCAAGATGTACCAAGTTCCTGTTAATTAATAAGAAAAGGACAAACACCATGTTATAAAAATGGACCAAGGGCATGAACAGGTCAATCCTCGAGAAACGCAAACGGCCAGCGATCCTGCAAACACGCTCACTCTTACAGGAGCCGGGAAGATGGAAAGTACGGCAGAAAGAACATGAAGAACATTCTCTTCCTTCCAGTAGGCGAGTGCAGGACATTGATGATCCCTGACACCCTTGAAGGCGTGGGCCGACGGCCACACTCACGAGCTGCTGGTGGACACGGGGACAATCACGGCCCGCCTGGCGGTTCCCACAGAAATGGAACACATGCAAACCCCAAAGCAGCCGTCTCACGTAAGAAACGGGTCTCGGCAAACTCCCAAGCGCTCTCAACGGTCCCTGTTACCGGCAGCTACAGGCCACGCTATTTGTAACAAAGCAACTTGAAGGTCCATCGACAGGCAAATGAATTATGATCGTACTTCACTTTCACACGGCTCAAGAGAAGCAGATTCCTTTATCGACATGGATGATTTCCAAGACATTATACAGAAAAAGCAACTTTCAGAACAGATCAAACAGGATAATCTCATCAGGTGTCCAAACAAGAAAAACGTACAGATGCGTATCTACTAACACATGTAAACACACCTGAAAGGACTGAAGAGGACAAAAACCCAAGTCTCTCTAGCACACGAGGGAGGACGGTCGAGGAGGACGGTCGAGGAGGACGGCTTCTTACATGCACGTTCAGACAACGTGGATCAGTTGCGCTTGGCATGCGTTCGTGACAGACCTGCTGACTTTCAGGAGGAGGAGGGGCCGAATTTTAAACTCAGCAGCACGGGCCTGGCACGGTCTGGCCCAGGCCATGTCCTTGAGGGACACGGGGCCAGGGAGGCAGCCTCGGGAGGAGGGAGAGCCTGGGGAGTGTGGGGTGAGTGGTCCTAAGGCAAGAAAACCAGGTCCAGGGTCTCTGACCTTGTCCCAAAGACCTTCCTCCCCACCAAGGGCACCAGGAAGAGCAGAGACGTGAGGAGTTCCTCCTGCATCCAGGGCAGAGGGACGGGCTCTCCCAGGAGGAGGCTCAAAGGGCGCTACATTCCTGGAGTTTCTACGGCCAGTGGCTGCAATCTAGGATTCTGTCTCAGCCCTGGGACAGAAGAAAGAAGGCAAGCACAGGTGTCCTCCGCGATCAGACCCACAGCCCCAGGGTCCACTGATCCCCAACACCATGACTTACCGTGTGGGGTACGAATTTGGTGTTATGTGATGCCCTGTTCCCACACTACCCTTCACCCGCCTGACTGGAAGGGGAGGGAAGGAAGGAGCAAAGAGCTCGAAAGGAAGGGGAAGACGAGCAGCAGCGGGCCGGTGGGTGACAGGAAGTCCCCCCCCCCAGTGCCCCATCCCCACCCAGATGTGCTCTGCCCCTCACAGGTGTGCCACAGGTCTGAAAACTGCTGCAAGCAGCCACAGCAAACCCCCCGCCCCCCCCCAAATTTGGATCTCAAATTCGAAGGAAAAAATCTTTAATTCAAGATTGGGGGAAAAGGAAGGAAACAAGGAAGGCAGGCAGGTAGGTAGGTTGGTTATTTAATCCTGACCTAGAGTGAAAAAGAAATGTTCAGTGCACAGGCTATTGAGAAGGTACGAGCCTCTAAGGTCGGCCAAGGGTGGCCGCTCACAAGGCAGCTCTGCAAAAGCGATTTTATCTATTCGTAACTAACTTGCAAGCATGATGCCCTTTTATAACTGGGTTTCGAAACAGTATCAAGAATTTGTTTCTATGCCGTGTGTGTAGGCTTATCACCATGGAAACTGCAGACACTCTGCAGAGAACCTACCCAGAACCTTCCTGTTCAGAGTTCCCAAAATCTGCTGTCAGAACTTCGCAATTCCTTTAACACCTAAACTTCAGGAAAAACTTCACCTCAACTGCGAGTCATCTCTTGGTGACACCTGAACGGCCCCGAGGCCCTCACCGATAACTTCACCACCCATGGAGGAGGTTCACGATAAAAACGGCTCCTAAGCGTTTATGCCTTGCTTCCAAGTGCCGAGCCCTCCTACCACACTTCGTCATTTTTGAAAACACGGTACCTGACGTTTCCTTAAAGTGGAAATGTTCAAGCCACCCCACTATTATCATTTCTAATCTGAGGCCAAAACTGTCTGCAGAAGTCCTATGCCATGAACTGTGTTGTCATCAATGTTTCAAAAAACCAGCAATATCATAAACGAGCTTTCTATCAAAGCAACTACGGTAACTAGAAGGGGCGACTGGAAATGACCATCGTTTTCGTATCACAACGCTCTGCAGGTGTCCAATCCAATTAACGAACTATGCCCACGCCGCTCCCGCGCGGAACAGCCACATCTCGGGACCCGGGAGGAAGTTGACGGCCCTGGGCCCGTGTCGAGAGCTAGATTTGGGCACGTGCCAGCTCCTGGGAGGAGGGCCGACCCCCCAGAGGGGACAACTCAGTGAGCCCTTTAGATGGGGGATCTGAGGAACCGGTGAGGTCACAGACGGTGCTGGAAGTAAGTATCCTGCAGTCAGAAGAAAGAACACGAGTGAGACTCGGATGGGGCACACTTTTACAAGACCAGAAGCCCAAATGCCTTACTAATCTCGGAAAATACTCGTCTCAAATCAACATCAATGTCTCCCTTTTTAAGTAGAACAGGAGGGGAGGCATCCAGCAATGGAAAGGACTGCCCTCGCCTCCGCAGAACCAGGCAGGACACCAGGAAGGAAACTGTGACCTTTTGACCTTCATCCGGAGAAGACCATGCCTCACTTTTTAATTCTAGTAAAATACAGATCTTAAAAAAAAACAAAAAACAAAAAACAAAAAAAACCCACACAGATCTAAAACGGCAGTCTGTCTGAAGACCCAAAGGCTATGCAAATCGGGTCTGCAAATCCTGATGCTATCAGCAGCCACAAAGTCTCACCAAGAACTGGCCTCAGATTAGGTCCAGCACATGGGATATTAAGGAGCATCAAAAGAAGAGAAAAACTAAACTTATAATGAAACATTATGATTCTGTGCCAGAGACGGGCACACAAAGCAGTTACCAAATGAAGGCTAAGTGCTTGGAGAAGGAGAGGCTAACTCACTGAATAATCCAGTGTGCCCACCGCGCTCAGACCACCGAGGAGAAGGCTGAATGGGAGAACCCAGGGCCCACGGGCAGGCTCCCTGCTGCGGGCTCTGGGCCGTCCTCTTCCCGGGCCTTCCAGACAACCGTGGCTCCCTGGTGGAACCGTGGGGGAACGGGAGGGCCCTCCCTGTCCCGGGCCACACGGGTGCACAGTGTTTTGACGAGTCGCCACTTGCACGCACAGGAGGGCCCCGGGAAGGGCCGGGCCGAGGGCACCGTGCCCACCAACTGTGCTGACTAGCAACTGCTGGGGACACAAGGCAGGGAGGTGGGAACCACATGGTGACCTCAGTCCCTGCTTCCTGAGATGGGCTGTGTGTCCTCCGGCACTGGGGATGGGACAGGCCCAGCCCGCTTCTGCTCCCCTGCACACGAGCGACTCCCGGGAGTCCTGAGAGACACAAAGTCCCAAGTCCTGATCCCAAGTCTGGCACTGGCCGGGAAGTAGCCCCAGAAGCAGCCAACTCCTGCTGTGCCAAGAGGCCACTGTGCTGGGCCGTGTGCACAGGATTCCATACCTCAAGCCACAGGACAGTATGAGTACCCACTATCGTCTGAGCCTCCACTGTCCGTCCAGACCACCATAATGGGTCACGGGCCTCTTGAAGCCGGCAAGCACACGCTCCCCCATGGGGGATGGATCTCAGTGAGGCTCGCTGCAACCCCGAGGTGCCCCAGCTCCGTCCCAGGGCAGCTGCCAGCCACGGCTGGAGTCGTGCAGGCCATGGAGCAGGCGGGCTGAATGAGGCAAAACCTTACCCTCAATGAGATCACAACAGCGGCAGGCGCGGGAGGTACAGAGGACAAGCAGTACGGGAAGGTCCCGGTACGGAGCGGGAGTGACGCACGCGGGCTCCAGGCTGACCCAGCAGGGAGTACAGGACTGGCCACGGGGGCAGAGGGGGGTTTCCCAGGTCCAGGGCACACTCAGGCCACCCAGAGGGCACGTGGGGGTTCTGGACGAGGCATGTGGGGTGCAGTGAAGGTGCAACAGCGAACCGTGGTCCAAGAAGGCCCGCACGAGGAGCCGCGTGCCCCCACTCCTACCTGACAGGTGCCCCGTCTCCAACAAATACCTGGAAACCCTGTGGAGAAGGGGACGCAGTGACAGGTGCCACATCACCGCCTCAGAGGATAAGCAACTGGCAGGTGTGCAGACGCAGCAGGGATGCCTGGCACGTGTCTAGGACGGCCCTGAGACAGGCAACATCTTCAGGGCGATGCCACCCCAGCAGGTGCTGCCCCCACTGACTGGGTGAGCCCCTCCTACACAGCTGACCTGGAACTACCTTACCCCAGTTAGCAAATGCTGATAGTCCAGAAGCAAAACCAGTTCAGCCTGCTCTGCAGACACTCCCAGACTGGACACCATCCAGGCCTCCCATGGACCCCCTGCGCACACTCCCAGACCGGGCACGACCCACGGGAACTCCCGTGGACGCTCCCAGGCCGGGCACAACCCATGCCTCCCTGCAGAGCCCCTGCGGATGCTCCCAGACCTGGTGAGACCCAGGCCTCCCCGTGGACCACCACCCACAGGGCCTAGGTGGAAGAACCGGACGGACATCCTGTCGATGCACAGAATCCACAAAGAGGGCCCCTTCCACTTCACATCAGGAGGAACAAGCTCAAGTCGGAAGCTGAGAAGACCAAGAGCCCTTCTTCGTGACAAGATGGCAAAGAGGACACTGAAACCCAGGACGGTGCCAGAAGCCATGGCCAGCATCATCCCTACAGAAAAACTGCATCTAGCAGGACAAGGACTGAAACAACAGAATTCAGGACGTGAACCAAAGGCAGAGGAGGTGGAAAAGTGGTTACACGTCAGCTAAGACTCGACAGACCCAGCGCATCCATGTTTATTAGACTGCGGGGACGCAGCTCATTCTGCCGGGAGAGGACGCCCCCTGAGTGCCCGCCCCAAGCAGGCTCCCGCGTGACAGACGCCCGGCCTCCACACCACCCCACCCTCGGAGCCGGCCTCCAGGCAGAACCGGGGATCCAGAACCCCGCACAGGGTCCAGGCCACCTTGTGCATCGAGTGACAGGGCAGCACAGGGACCCGCTCCAAGGCTGGAAACCGGACGCTGAGGCCCCGGCTCAGGTCAAGAGCCGACAAGAGCTGTGCCCACAGGACGCAGACCACAGGCCAGGCACCCGAGGAGCGTGGCAAGGACAGCCCGAGCGAGGACATCGCAGCCCCCCATGGCCACTGGGGGACTGGACGCTTGTGGAGCTCCAGAGTGAACAGCACGCTGCCCCTCAGTGCAAAGGTGACTCGCGACCTGGCATCCGCCCACCGGGCTGCCCTCTGCAGCACACGCTGACTGCTTCTGGCAAACCAGAATAATTCCTATGACCCCGTCCCTGCCCCGATGAAACTGGGACAGACTCCCTTCCGACTCTAAAATCCCGCGATCCCGTCTCGTGCCAGAAAGTAAAAGGAGAGAGATCGAACCGAGCGCATGAACGAGGCCGGCAAACCCAAACGTTTGCTGGGGCCTGGCGCACGGTTCCGGGTACGCAGCCCATATGTGTGTCTCGGTGAAAGGAAGAAAACCCCAGCATCTCATCTCCAGAGTCTGACGCCATTCACGCTGCAGTAAATTCGCTCTGGAGGTCAGGGGACGCGTCATTCTGCTCAAGCGGACATCAGCCTGCAGGCCACGCACAGACGTCAGAAAAATCAAAATACCAGCAAACGTACTCTCGTCGTAACTCAGCGTCCTCTAGTAATTTGGAGCACGTAATGGGGTGCTGGATGCCGCGGGGGCAGGCTGCCTTGCAGGTGGACGTGTCACCAGCGCCAATGCATGCGGGTTCCGGCCGCTAAGACGCAGGCTGAGACCACAGGGCGCTCTGCTTCCGACGGCCAAGTACACCTGAGCCGCTTTTCCGAAGACCTGCCCTGCGTGTTCCCACCAGACAGGACTTGACAAGGAGGGTTTCCAGCTCCACCTCGGTTCTCTGACACCAACGACGAGAGCTGCCTCTGCTCCACGGAGCTGGAATGGCCGGGCGCTCCAGGACGCTCTTCCGGAACCCACAACAGCCCGGCTCTGCCATCATCTCCAGCTCCAAGGAGAAGGGACGACCCTGGCACTGCTGGGAACAGGGCCCGGCACCCACCACGCGACAGAGCGCATCCCACGTTTCCGGCCTGGCATCTGACACCCCCCGCGGGGCGTGCCCCCAGGCCCTCCCAACTGGGCATCGGCCCCGTGTGGACATTTATTTGGTTCTGCTGATGGCGACCCCCAGGTCGCCGGAGTGGAAGAGAACCTGGACAAGGCAAGCCGGAGTGACCTGCCCGCAGCTCAGGAGCCAGACCAGAGGAGTCCTGTCACCAGTTCCACAGGCTCACCCAGGACAGAGGGCGCCGACCAGCCAGGCCCCCGACCAGCCAGGCCCCCGCTCAGAAGGATCACCTGCTGTAGCCCCGTCCGGCAAAGCTGTGGTGCTAGGATGGAAGCGTCCCCAGACGTACTGGCTGTCCCTTCCCCCTGAGGCAAATCATACCTGTCGCCCGTCTGCACCTGGGGCTCCCATCCACCCTCCTTTCTCCCTTTTCTTATCCACACCCCCACGCCGGACACGCCGGCTCACGCTCAGCCCCTGGTTGGGGCCAATGCCACAGTCCCTCCGGCTCACTCTGTCCACGCGGTGGCCAGAAAACGCGGGGTCTGCAGCGCGGGTGCCAGCTCCGCCGCTCAGGACACGCATCTCGAGCGGATCTGGTCAGAAGCGCAGTGAGCTCCTTCCGCTCCGACCCGAGGCAAACCCTGAAACAAGTGACCATCAGAGCTCCCCGTCTCGGCAGGCCCGGCTGCCCCGGAGCAGCTCTGGTCAGCTAGGTTCCCCGGGACCCCGGGACCCCGGGACAACGGGCGGACGGCTGAGAACGTGTCCTCTCTGAGCTGTCCTGATGACCGTCTGAGAAGCAGAAAGTACGGCTGCTGGACCTCCGCGCCCCTGCCCCAGCACGGCGGCCCTCCTCCCTCGCCCCTGCCCCAGCACGGCGGCCCTCCTCCCTCGCCCCTGCCCCAGCACGGCGGCCCTCCTCCCTCGCCCCTGCCCCAGCACGGCGGCCCTCCTCCCTCGCCCCTGCCCCAGCACGGCGCCCTCCTCCCTCGCCCCTGCCCAGCACGGCAGGCCCTCCTCCCTCGCCCCTGACCCCAGCACGGCAGGCCCTCCTCCCTCGCCCCTGCCCCAGCACGGCAGGCCCTCCTCCCTCGCCCCTGCCCCAGCACGGCAGGCCCTCCTCCCTCGCCCCTGCCCCAGCACGGCAGGCCCTCCTCCCTCGCCCCTGCCCCAGCACGGCAGGCCCTCCTCCTCGCCCCTGCCCCAGCAACGGCAGGCCCTCCTCCCTCGCCCCTGCCCCAGCACGGCAGGCCCTCCTCCCTCGCCCCTGCCCCAGCACGGCAGGCCCTCCTCCCTCGCCCCTGCCCCAGCACGGCAGGCCCTCCTCCCTCGCCCCTGCCCCAGCACGGCAGGCCCTCCTCCCTCGCCCCTGCCCCAGCACGGCAGGCCCTCCTCCCTCGCCCCTGCCCCAGCACGGCAGGCCCTCCTCCCTCGCCCCTGCCCCAGCACGGCAGGCCCTCCTCCCTCGCCCCTGCCCCAGCACGGCAGGCCCTCCTCCCTCGCCCCTGCCCCAGCACGGCAGGCCCTCCTCCCTCGCCCTGCCCCAGCACGGCAGGCCCTCCTCCCTCGCCCCTGCCCCAGCACGGCAGGCCCTCCTCCCTCGCCCCTGCCCCAGCACGGCAGGCCCTCCTCCCTCGCCCCTGCCCCAGCACGGCAGGCCCTCCTCCCTCGCCCTGCCCAGCACGGCAGGCCCTCCTCCCTCGCCCCTGCCCCAGCACGGCAGGCCCTCCTCCCTCGCCCCTGCCCCAGCACGGCAGGCCCTCCTCCCTCGCCCCTGCCCCAGCACGGCAGGCCCTCCTCCCTCGCCCCTGCCCCCAGCCCGGCAGGCCCTCCTCCCTCGCCCCTGCCCCAGCACGGCAGGCCCTCCTCCCTCGCCCCTGCCCCAGCACGGCAGGCCCTCCTCCCTCGCCCCTGCCCCAGCACGGCAGGCCCTCCCCTCCTCCCTCGCCCCTGCCCCAGCACGGCGGCCCTCCTCCCTCGCCCCTGCCCCAGCACGGCAGGCCCTCCTCCCTCGCCCCTGCCCCAGCACCGCGGGCCTCCTCCCTCGCCCCTGCCCCAGCACCGCGGGCCTCCTCCCTCGCCCCTGCCCCAGCACGGCAGGCCCTCCTCCCTTGCCCCTGCCCCAGCACCGCGGGCCTCCTCCCACACCCCAGCAGCACCGCGGCCTCCCCCCGCACAGTCTCGGGGCGTGCGTGCAGGAGAGACGGGGCATCCTCCTTCCGTAAGATGGAAAGGAGAGCCCAATGCACAAGGCTGTTGGCCTGCGGGGTCGGGGAGCGATAAGCAGAGCAAGCCAGGCAACCGGGGCTTCCGGAAGAAAATCCTGTTCTTTTAATTGTCTTTCCATTCCCTGATGATACTGTTCAGTTCTGGAAACGCGCTCCTTAATTCTCCAAACTGTGTATCATACTGGTGGTGGCCCTTGTTCTAAGACCCCGCTCCTCTCTCCGTGCAGCAGGGTCTGACACTTTAGAGGGCCGGAAGCAAGGATCTGCGATCTCACAGGACTTCATCTAGAACTCGTGGTTTTGCCATCCGGCCAGCTGCACTGAGTATGTGAAGATGTACAGAGAGGCAGGCTCACCAGAACGTGGGCTGGGTGTGACAGTAGTGCGGAGAACACCAAGTGGTCCAAACCGAGGCAGTCACATAAGTCTTTGCAGAAAGTATACGCAAATGGTGGGAATGGGGGTCCTTGGCATTTTGCCCGAAGGCAGGAAGACACACAGTGATGGCCCCAGATAAGAGAGGCCACCCAAAGGTGCTCCTCACGATGGCTCGGGTTGTGAACCAGCCTGTCCAAGACACACTCAGCAGCGGTCCCTCATTCTGGAACTGCCCACGAGCTCTCTGGGCAGAACCCACTTGGGTTTACTGTTCTGCACGCCTTCGTCCCCATAGTGACCTCAGAGTGCCAGACTCTGCTTTGTGTTTGGAAACGCTCATTTTATAAACCTGAACTGCATCCCCTCTCAACACTTCTCTCTTCCCTAACTGAAAGGTTTCCTTTTTTCGTGAGCTCCAAAAGTTGCCCCTTCTCTGCCAGGGCTACGTCACTGTCTCAGTAGAGGGCTGAGATCCAGCTCAGGAAAACATTTGATACTTGATTTTTATTCACAGGTTGCTCTTCTACCGTTTTTGGTCAGTAAGGAGGGCTGCCGGGACTCAGTTTTCTGTGGAAATAAAGGGAATGTAACAAAGCTTTTCAAACAAGCACATGGCTTTCATGGGGCGGGGGGGAGGGGTTCTTTTAATTAATCTGATAATGTAAAGTTTCTACAGGGCCAAAAGCAGCATTCAAATCCATTCCTGGTTGTCAAAAAAATCTCTGGGTAAAATTATGGCACAATGGGGACTTGCTGCGAAGGGTCACAAAGACAGAATTGTAATGTCAACTTTGCTTCCACCAGAAGGCTCATTCATGTTGTGTGACCTACTGTGTGCGGCTCTGATCTCACGCTCCACATATTTCCTCTAACAATTTTGGCCGGCCACCCCACCAAAGTTCTGTAAGAACGTTAAATTGCCTGTATGTGTAAGACGTAGTTCCTCTTTTAGGAGTAGTAAAGGCACACTGCAGATCGAGAAATGGGATTCAAAATACTCGTTTGCTTTTCCAAAGTCTTTAGCCAAACCCCGAGAATGGGAGTGTCTGTGGGGATTACATGGACTGTAACGCATGTCTCACTCCTCAAAGAACACCCATGAAGCTGTGGTTTACTGCCCACACTGGACCACTGAGGGCCTGCTGTGCTTGCCAAGTCTGTAGTCTTTGGAGGAAAGAGTCTGCTCCTCAGAGCCACAAAAGGTACTCATGCAGACCCACAATGTTCTTCAACACTTTATGCCACTGTCATGACCTAAATTTCCGTTTCTGGTCTCTGAAGGAGCTACGACATTCTGTTGATTCCACTGTCAACTTGTTGAACTAGGACATGAACACATGAACTTGCTACAGAAACATCAGATACATCAGGTTTCTCAAAATAAAAAAAGATCACATATAGAAAATACATATAATGTCATTAGGAGGGAAACAATAATCTCAAAGTTAATGAATCTGAGATGAAAAAAGTGAATTCCAATGTATAGTGAAAATCACTCAATCTTTCCAACATTTTCAAAGTACTACTGAATTAGATTATTAATCATTTGACCAACATCACCACCGATGAGGGAAAGGCTCAAGAGGTTTTTTAAATATTAAAAATATCTATCTTCAAAAAAAAAAAGACTTAGTTCTAACCTAGTATTATCCAACGCACTCCAAAAAACAGTCATAGTGCTATTGGAATATCATCAGTAAAATCCATAATTTTCAAAACTTTTAAAGAGAAAAACCAAGAATTAATCTTCAAAAACGCCAACCAAAGGTCACAGCTGGGTGGCCCAGGTTTTATGAGGACTCGGAGAAGGAGCGGTGGTTTGTTTTCAGAGAGGAGCGTGTTCTGCTCCTCCCCACAGGTTAGTAGTAAGAAATGAAACGGGAATGAGGGTCAGTGTGCACTGTCTCACTGCTCGTCTTGGACAGATCCTTACGAGGTATATTTAGGGGTCAGCACAGGCTTCTCTACAGGACTCGAGAAACAACTCTCTTCCACACTTTCACTGACTCAGTACCTCTGAGCAGAACACACTCTCATATGACACACAAACCTATAATAAACCCTGTGCCAGAGAATGGGCTAGCCCCCCTCAGAAGGAAAAAAGGACACAGATTTTGCTCTGGAGGAATGCACGCATGTCGTTTTCTTCACTACCAATCGTAAAGACCCCTCCTGAAGCTCCTGGGTTTCTACACCACAGGCTTTCAGGTAAAAGCACCATCCACGAGCCAGTTTCCAGGGAGAAGAGAAAAACACTCCTATTGATGCAGAGAAAGTTACAAGTTCTGTCACTGGAACAACCCTTTCTACTAAAAAGAATTACCCACAATAAAAAATAATAATTAAAATATCAAAACGTTTAAGATGTCTAAAAAGTAGGAAAATGACAAAAACAAAGTCAGCAAAGCATCTTTAAATATTTACATAGCTGCTGTTTGGAAAGTCATCTGTTCCAATGAGCCGTCTCTAACCCCACAGGGCTACTTGAACCCGAGGAGATTAATTAGAAGTGCACACCGACTGGAAGTTACTCCTTTACTCGGCTGCCTGGTGCAAAGGAGAAGAGCAGAGGCAGGGTTGTGTGTGTGTGTGTGTGTGTGTGTGTGTGTGCGTGCGCGCGCGCCGCCTGGGGAAGGAACAGGCTCTGGGACTGCGGAGAAAAAGAAGGGCACGCCTTGGACGTGTCCCATCACCCGTTCTTTGCTCAGAAATGACTGATGTCCCAGAGAAACCATGAATTCAACAGACCAAAGTTGTTAATTAATGCAAACACATCGGGGCAAATTAGCGAGAAAGGAGCCTGAAGTGGAGCTGACAGGCACCTGTGCTGCACCCACCAGCCTGGGCTCGAAGTATGTACTGGCTGCCTGACGCCTGCGGCTGAGGCCACCTGGCTGCAGGGTCTACCTGGGTCTGGAAAATCAGACCCCCAGGATGCAGGGCTGAGCCTGGGCCTGGGTTATGTGGGTACTACCCAGACAAAAGGCCACCCCCCTGCCAGTCTGCTGGGCCTGGGCCGCCCGGGCTGAGGGCTACCAGGTCAGAGGGCCACCAGGGCCTCTGTAGGCACGGGTTCCCTGGGCACTGTTCAGGGATACTTTGGGAAGGGCTAAGGGCGCACAGAGCTACCTGGACCTGTGTTCCCTGGATGTGGGGCTCCCGGGGCTGGGATCCCCGGGCTCTGGGACATCTGGACATGACCGCCTGGGCGAGGGGCTCCCGAGCCGGGCTACCTGGGCTCCGGTCACCCAGGTATGGAGCTCCCCGGGCCCTCACTCTCTCACCTGCCGCAGGGTCCGCCGCCCCGTCCTCTCCGCTCTCGTCCGCAGCCTCGTCAGCCAGGCCGGAGCCCGGGGAGTCAGCGGCGGCCCCGCAAGCTGAGCCCGGGCTGCTGGGCTGCGAGGCCGAGTCGCCCTCGCTGAGCGAGCCGCAGCGCGCACGGGGCGCGCGCTCCCCGGGGCCGTGGCGGTCTCGGCGCGCGCGGCGGTGCACCCGCGAGTGCAGGACCATCTGGTGGTACGTGCGGAAGATCTTGCCGCACTCGAAGCACTCGGACGACTTGCCGTGGCCCGCGGGCGCGGCGGCGCGGCGACTGGGGCGGGCGGCCGGCCTGGGGTCCAGGGGCCCGGGCAGGGGGTCCCCGGGCACACCCGCGCGCTTGCGCGGGGGCCCCTGTGCGCCCGGCTCCGGCTCGCGCTTGCGCTTCTCCTGGCTCACCAGGATGTACTCGCGCCGCTCCTTGTCGAAGGCCACGTCCCCGGCCAGCACCTCGTCCCACGCCCCGTACTTGAGGTACTCGGCCGGCTCGGCCACCTTGCCCCGCGTGGCCAGCTGCCAGGCCTGGTAGCTGTTGACCGGGTCCAGCTCGGCCACGCGCCGCCCCGCCTGCCCGCGGGCGGGCGCCCCGGCCAGCGCAGGCCGCAGGTTGAGGCACCGAAGGAAGAGCTGCTGGGAGTCCGGGGCGCCGCCCTGCACCGAGCCCTCCCCGGCCAGGGCCCGCAAGCGTCCGGCTTCCACCCTGCGGTGGATGGCGTTGTGCGCGTTCAAGCTGTCCAGGTTAGTGAACAGGTTCCCGCACTTGGTGCAGACTTCGTAGAGGGACAGGCCAGCCACGATCATCTCCTCCTGCACCACGTTGTTGATGGTGGCGATGGGGTCCGGCTCGCTCCTGGGTTTGTTCTTGCTCCCGGTCTTGGGCCCGTGCGCCTTCATGTGGTTCTTGAGGAACCACGGCTCCTTGAATCTCCGGCCACAGATGTGGCAGCCGTGGTCAAAGGAGCCCCTGTGCTTCTTCATGTGAGCCTTCAGGAACCAGGTCTGGCTGAAGGCCTGGCCGCACACCTCGCAGGGGAACTCCCCGGGGGGCAGCTCAGGCTTGCCGTTCTCCACGTAGGCCTCGGCCCCACTGGGCACCTGCGCGGTGATGTGGTCCTTCTCAATGTGGCTCAGCAGGGACTCCTCCCGCAGCGTCATGTAGCTGCACAGCCGGCACCGGAAGGGCTTGTGGGCCTGGTGCACGTGCTGCTCCAGGTCCTTCTTGCGCTCAAACTTGCACTTGCAGAAGGAGCACTGGGTGGCCGCCTTGCCCTCGACCGGGGCGCAGCGGCCCCCTCGCCTCCTTCTTGCTGCTGCGCAGCAGGATCTTGCTGTCGTCCACCGGGGCGGCCCCATTGAGGATCTTGTTGCAGGCGGAGGTGCTCTTGGTGGGCTGGTGCAAGCCGTCCAGGGCCCTCGGACACGCGCAGCTCCCCAGCCTCGGCTCGCGGCCCTGGATCAGGGAGCCCGTGCGGTGGCTGCGGATATGGATCTTGAGGTTGCCCTTCTGGGAAGCCCTGTGGTCACAGTAGGGACACTTGTAGGGCTTCTCCCCCGTGTGCTTGCGCATGTGCTGGGACAGGGAGCTCTGGAAGGGGAAGCTCTTGCCACAGATGCAGCAGCTATGGCTCAGGGCCTGTCTCCATCCATCTCGGGGCCTCTGCTGGCCCGTGGGGCTCGGGCCCCCTTCTCAGCTCCACCTCGGCCTCACGAGTGCGATCCATCTCCGGGACTAGGGCTCCCCGGCCAGAGCAGGCACAGCGTTCTGTCACACAGGCCGGACCTCGTCTTATCTTTCCATTTTCAGATGAGGCTTCTGCTTCCCAGCTGCACAGACGCACCTGCCAGGACAACCTGCATGTCCTACCTGGAAGCCGTGGCAGGCAGCGGAGAGCACCTAGAACAGAAAAGACATGAGAGATCTTAGGAACGAGGTTGCCCGTGCCCATGGGGACCCGGCAACATACACAGAGAGTGACGGGCCCGCTCCTGAAAAGGAGCCAGCCAGTCCCAGTCAAAGGAGACACCAACAAAAATCCAAGTACGTGTACCAGCAGCTGCTTTCCTCTGAAAGAACGATAATTAAACAATTATTGATAACTGTATGCTAAATCATTAAAATAAATCACCTTATGTGATCATATGCTAGAGTCACTCTTCTCAGAAAGGTACCACATCTGTAGGGAGACCCTGAGGAGATGAGGTTGTGGCAGCGTGAGCAGCACAGACCACAGAGGGCGGGTGCGAATGAGGAGCAGAGGGAAAGGACCAGAGAGAGGGAGGCAAGGGACACAGAGACACAGCCCGTGCCCAGGACATGTGAGCCCCAAAGGCAGTTGGCAAACGTACTGCCGTGTGTAGGTGTTGGGGAAACAAGGCTTCAGGAAAGAGGCAGATGCACCCCGAGCTCGTGCAAGGTCTGTGGCTGGAACCCGCTGCTCAGGACCGGATGCCCAGCACAGGGGCCCCTACTGACACCGCCTGCCGGCGCCCAGGGCCACAGAACCACCACCTCTTAGAGGAGCCCCGACTCTCCCGCCACCACCCATCCCTGTCCCATCCTTTTGCTCCTGCAACACCACCCGAGCCCAACCCCCAAAGGGCACCGAGGCTCCGGCTGGAGGGTCCCAGGGCAGAACAGCCTCTAGACCCCGGGTGTCATGCAGTCACCCCCAACCCTTCGGCACAGGTCACACACCCATGGTGCCTTCCCAGGGAGGCTGGCTACGCCTCTCCCTGGCGACAGCAGGTGTCACAATGCACCGTCACTGTCACGTTCATGCCCATCCCACCTTCCAGAGAATGAGGGGCGTGCCCTGTCAGAGCCACTCCTCCAGGCAGCTGGCTGCTTCCGACACCCTGTGCACAGGCAAAGGCAAACCAGACAAGGAGGTGCCCAGCGCCGAGCCTGGCGCAGGCAATCACCCACGCATAGGGAAAGCCAACGACAATGCCTGGAAGCCGCCACAGAGGCCCAAAACGCCACACACCGAAAAGCAATTATCAGCCGTAAAAACAGGAATTTCCATCTGACTTGTGATAAGCAGAATAAGCAAAACAGTGAGCCAATGAGAAAGCATGGGAGAGAGGGCATCTTCCAGAACAGCATTCTGATGGGTCAGAAAGGGAGGCAATGCGGCACCATAGCTCCCCTAGGACACGGTCTACTGAGCCTTCTTACCTCTGAGCGTTAGTAACTGAGACAGGATTGTGAGGGTCTTCCGGGGGTCGGGGGGAGGGAGGGGAGGACTTTAGACTTGCACCGAGAGGCACCCAGATAGGCAGATTTTCTTTAAAAATAGCCCTGACATATATAAAGGAAGCCATGTTTTTTACAAACTCCAACCTCACACACATTAAGAACCTGTACTATAAAATTTATAAAACATGAAAAAGCTATAGATTTCTGGGTTTGAAGCAGTGTACTAATACACATTTTCTGCTCCCAAATGAAAGGTTCTCTCCCAGGGCGCCTGGGTGGCTCAGTGGGTTAAAGCCTCTGCCTTCGGCTCAGGTCATGGTCCCAGAGTCCTGGGATTGAGGCCCACATCGGGCTCTCTGCTCAGCAGGGAGCCTGCTTCCTCCTCTCTCTCTGCCTGCCTCTCTGCCTACTTGTGATCTATCTCTCTGTCAAATAAATAAATAAAATCTTTAAAAAAAAAAAAAAAAAAGAAAGGTTCTCTCCCAAAAGACCCTGGCGGCAACTCCTGGTCTGCCCTGGGTTGTGCAGCCCGACACGCCTTCGCCAGAGGAGACACAGAGAAGAGCGCAGACAACAGGACAGGGAAGCGAACAACGCAGGAGAACCTGCCCTCCAGGAGGGGTTCGGAGGCAGGGGTGCAGAAGCCATCTGTGACAGACGCCCTCTGGACAGACAACACACCTGCTTCCTCCAAACGCCTCCTCCCGCAGACCTATAGAAGAAATCTTGTTTAGTAGAAACCTTATTTAAAATTACAAATTTTGGGGGCGCCTGAGTGGCTCAGTGGGTTAAAGCCTCTGCCTTCGACTCAGGTCATGATCTCAGGGTCCTGGGATCGAGCCCCACATCGGGCTCTCTGCTCAGTGGGGAGCCTGCTTCCTCCTCTCTCTGCCTGCCTCTCTGCCTACTTGTGATTTCTCTCTGTCAAATAAATAAATAAATTCTTTATTTAAAAAAAAAATTACAAATTTTGGAACACCTTTTGATAAAGCCCCATGGTAGCGGGGTTACGGGGCACCGGAAGAAACCAATACGATCAGAGCAGCTGAGTCTGGAAACAGGCCGAAAGCAGAGCCGCGCAGGTAATCCTTCCTCTAGAGGCTAACAGGTGCACAGGGTATCTCCTGCCAAGACAGAGCCCCCCAAAACCAACGACTCCAATAAAGTGCATAAATAAAAACTGCCTGTAAAATTGGACAAATGAGGTTAACAAGAATACCTCCTGATGACTGAAGCGAATTAAATCATCTTTTAAGTTGTTTTGGTTGTGGCACAACCTCTGGAAGACTGTATGTGCTGCTGCTCACGGGTGACACGGCAAGTGATCTGCGCGCATCCCCTCTACCCTGGGATGTACGTCATCCCCTCAAGACGCTGAATGTGAAACACTGTACAGAGGTCGGAACGAAATCTGGTATTCCTATTTCGCTCAAGGATCTAATCTGGGTATAAAGATCTTAGAGTTCAAAGAATCATAAATAATTTTACGAAGAAAAAAACCATTGGAAATAGGAGGCTCCGGAGTAACCGGAGCGTCCGCTGGCCCTCCCGGTGGTCGGCAAAGCCCGCCGGAGTCAGCAGCTCTGCAGCCCGAGGGGATCAGACAGCCGCGAAGCCGCCACACAGACAAGGGCCCACGGAGCGCCGGTGCTCAACCAGGTAGGGGCGGCAGGTGGCAGCTCACAGTCACCTGCAAACGAAGGCAGCCCCTCCAGGGAAGACTCGTTCAGACCCCCCAGTGCCCACTCCACGGCCGCTGCACCCCTCGTGCTCTGGCACCGAGGGCGGGGTGTGGCAGGTCAGGGGTCTGCGCCCCAGCACAAGCCCGGGGTGACACCCCATTAGGAGCCCTGGTCCCTCGTCAGCCAGTCAGGTGGCTCTCAGGGGGCGACCCTCCCAGCCCAGGTTCCTCTCCTCATCCCCCAGGAGCCCAGGGTCAGGGAAGCGGCCCCCAGACCCGTGCGGCCGTCCGCATACCGCAAACCACTGCCCCGTTCAGGCCTCGCGTGTGACACCAGCCAGCGCCCTCCCTGCGGCCCATGGACCCCAGCCAGCTGCCCGCAGAGGAGCAGGTTTGTGCACCGCCGTGGCCACCAGTGCAGGCGGGAGGAAGGGGCTTGGGGGGTCCCAGGTGCCCAGAACATCCGGCCGCGAGGCTGCCGGTCCACAGGGAGGGGCCACGCTCCCCTTTCTCTCCAGGGGCTGCTCCGGCCTCTGCACACTGAGCTCGGACGCCCTCCAAGCAGGCCGAGCAGGCCACGCTCCTCCTCACAGCCCGGACTCCTGGGGGCCCCGGTTCCCGCACTCCCCCGGCCTGGGCGTAGGCCTGGGCGCCTTCCCTCAAGAACCCAAAAACCAGACCACACAGGTCTCCGCCTCAGGCTCCTTCCAAAACCAGCCGAAAGCCTTCACCCAAGCCGGCAGGGCCCTGCCGTGCCCGGGCAGTTCTCAGGCGAGGACGCGAACAGCTCAGAACAGGCTCCGCTTTCTCTTTTGTTTTCCACTGCTCGGCCCAGCCCCATCCTTCAAAACTCAGCCCTGCTCCAGGTCCCGGGGAGAGCCGCACAGCCATCACCAAGGAGAAAACACATCAACACAGAAACGGGGAAAATGCCCTAACAGTAGTAACTATTTAAACCCTTAACGCCGCTATCGTAAGGAATCCTAATGTCAACGAAACTGTCTCCACTTGAGAAAGTTCCACGAAGCGGCCCCTTCTGGGCACCCACGGTCCACTAACAGGGTTTCCTGTGAACCTCTAAAGCCACGGTCGGAGAGCGAGTCCCAGCCACTGGCCCTCCTTCATCTGTGGCCCCATAACAGATCTCTATGATCTTCTTAGCTGCAGGCAAAAACTGCTATTTAAGACAGGGTCATTGCTTCTCTTCCAAAAAAGAACAAGAATGCAGTCATCGCCGCTCTCAACTTAAAAAGGCACCCCACGCGGCCGCCCCAGTTGGAGGCTGGCAGAGCCGCCGTCAGCCCCCCAGCACCCCTGGCTCGGCGATCGCCTTGAAAAACCACCACCCACCCATGTCCCTGAGCCTGGAGGGTCTCAGCCGGTCTCCCCACGCTCCTCTCGGTCCCCAGCGGGGAGCGGGTCACACACGGACACCACTGTGGGACAAGGCGACAGACTGTTCTGCTCCAGGCAGATGCACTTTTGTCCTGAGCTGCCTTTGACTCTCCCAGACAGACAAGCACATACCACATGGGATTCACTGTTCCAACTTTCCCTACAATAACACGTCAACCTAAAGATAACTAGTGTTGTAAAATGTGTGAATAAATGTCAGCTCCTCGTGCTGACCAGAGCGCGTCGGGTCCCAGCAGCAGGAGTACGAAGCGGGCAGCGCGTGGGGGGACAGCAAACACACGTCTGTGCTTTCGCTGACCCAGCACAACACGCCACCCCCACGGACATCCGTACACCATGGCCCCATCTGAACGCAGTTTGCCCATAATGAACCCGTTTTGTTGTCACCGTATCACAAACTTTGTCCAAGGCTGTAACTGAGAACTTGCCAGACAAGATTATAATTTAATTGTTCATGCATAAAAATGGCTTGCTGATGAGGGTTTAAAACAGATTTCCAATGGAACGCTCATTATGTGTGCGTGTTTCTCTAGAGAGAATAGTTTGAAGCTACTCTTTAAAAATGCCTTCTACATTTTTTGAGATGTGATTTTGTAAAAGGTAACTTGTTCATATCGATAAAAAAGTGGTGAAAGTAAAATGTTTTTAAGAAAAATAAAATCGTATATTCATAATGTACAAAATGCATTATAGGGGATATGGGAAAGGGTTTAAGAGGCAATATAAAAGCTGTGAAAATATAATATGAAGCTAAACTTTAAAAAGCAATTGTGGGAACACAGAAATAAATGACCCACAAGCTGTAAACACAGAGGTGCGGGGTTGCTGCCACACCTCTCACATATGCTCTCTGTGCCTGCATGCCACAACTTACCGGATCTGTGACAAATTTACTCTGTGGGTCAATGCTCCAACTCACAAATCCCTTCTCTAAGTGAGGATCCTGGGGACTGCATCTGCGACCGCATACAAAGCAGGACTTCCAGAAGCGTGCCCTGCTACAGCAGCTCCCTGCGAGGACTGGGGGTGTCAAGTCTTCTGCCCTAAGTGAGTCCCGTAGGGGCAAGACCTGGACACCTAACACCCAGGATGGAGAGCCAGACTGCCGACAGCCAGAAAGCAGGACAGCCAGACAGCTAGACAGCCGGACAACTGGACAGCCAAGTAACCGGAAGGGATAGCACAGCCAAGGGATCTAGAAGAACCCACGTGCACCCCTGCATCTCTGCCGGGGAGAGCACCACACAGTCAGCCCCACAGGCCAGCAGAGTCCCACTGAATACGGGTTTCATCCCAATTCCTGAGAGCTTATGGGGCACCAGGCCACTTACTAGATCCTAATGACTCAAAGAAAAGCAGGCTTAGGCTAGAGAAAAACAGAAGTCACGACGGGAAACATGGCCACACACAGAAAACAATGTCCTGGCAGTGGACCAGCAGGGCAGGAGGATGCTTCCAGAAGCACAAGGAGGCACGTGGTGACCTTCATTGACAAGAGCAGGCTCGGTGTTCCAGGGAGCTCGAGGCTCTGTCGGGAACGTGGGGATGTGGCAAAACCCTTGGTCAGTGCGATTCCCCCGGGGCGGAGACCCAGCCACAAATCCCACTGGTCTCACCCTCCGCTCTCCCCTCCTCCTCATCAACACCCAGCCCCCTCCCCCCACACCCTCAATACACTCCTGAATCCACGCACCCTCTATCCTGAGCCGAAGTGGGCATTCCACACAGAGACTTGGGCCAGCCTGAGACTTCCACACTTCACAGCCTCCATGCCCTGCAGATGAGGCCCAAACTCCCCGGGGGCGCTTACAAGGGCCTGAGCCCCCGAGACTCTCCCGGGACCCCTAGGACCACGAGCTCTGCTCCATGCCCAGGCAGACACACACTCACTCTTATCTCTGGGCCTCACACGTGCAGTTCCCACCCCACCCACACACAGGAGGTCTCACCTGACATCTCACCTGACCCCTAGGAGCTGTGCGACATGGTCAGGGCCTCCCCCGCCAGCTCTCCGCATGGCCCTGGCCCTACCCTAGCCCACATCTGCACGGCTTCTTCACCTGCCCCTCCTGTGTTGGAGAACAAGCCCTCTCCCCACTGAGTCTCCACAGTAGCACAGAGCCGAGCACATTTTGGGCATCACGGTGCTGTGAGAGGTGGTCTGGCCCATAAGCTTCCAGGCAGACTCCCCAAGATCAAACCCCAGTTCTGCCACTTGCTCAGATCAGCTGTGTGACCCCTGTCTTCACCTCTCTGGTCCCCAGCCCATTTCACTTTTTAAATGTAAACGACAGTTATGATAACTACAGTAGAGTAATTCTGTGAGGTTTAATTAACACATTCTAGGTACAATGTTTAACACACAGTAAATGTTGAAGACGTTATACATTATTATTAATAACTGCGTGTAGGACCCAAAGATACCTTACTCACTGAGAGTGACAGTAATTTGGTTAAATAAATCCAAATTAAAAAGGACAAAATAATACAAGTTTAGGAAACTAAATGAGAAATCACTAGGGACCCTGTATGCTCAGTGGGCCCTCACAGGTCCACTACAAAAGGTCATTTAATACAACTATTAAGAATTCGACCAGCTACAACCCTCCACAGCACACGTGCGCAAACATATTCTAGCTCCCAAACTCTTCACAAAAACTAAACTTTAACACAGGCTAAATATTAACTAATATTTGAGAACTGCTATTTTGTTAGGTTGGCAATACAGGAGAATGGTCTTAGTTTTTGAAAATGTTGATGAAATATTTTAGAGGTGGTTTAAAAAAAAAAAAAAAAAAAGAAAGGCAAAGATATCAAAATGTCCACGACTGCTAGATGTAGACAGCAGATGCAGGTGTGCTGATACCAAAACCAGACAAGGACGTCACAAAGAAAAGAAAATTATAAGCCAATATCCTGGATGAGCAGCGATCCAAAAATCTTCATCAAAATATTAGCAAACTGCATTCAATGATACAATGAAAGGTTCCTACACCATGACCAGGTGGGATTTATCCCAGGAATGCCAGGATGGTTCAACATCCACAGGCAGTCAGGGTGCTACACTACGTAGACATAATGAAGGATAAAAATCACATGCTCATCTCAACAGACGCAAAAAGAAGGTCTGACAAAATTCAACATCCATTTATGAAAACACAACAGAGAGGCCGTATTTCAACATATTAAAGGTCACATATGACAAACCCACAACCAACATCACACTCAATGGGAAAAAAGCAAAGAGCTTTTCTCCTAAGATCAAGAACAAGACAAAGACATCCAGCCTCAACACCTTTATTCGACCTACTACTAGAAGGCCTCGCTAGAGCAGTAACGGGGAAAAAAAAAAAAAAAAAAAAAACCAGAAAATAAACCACTATTTGTAGATGACATGATATTATATACAGAAAACCCTAAACACTCATCAAAAAACTATAAGAATAAAAAAATTCAGGAGGAGTCAAAGGATACAAAACCAACATACAGAGATGTGTGGCATCTCTACACCTTAGTAACAAACTACCAGAATTTAAATTGAGAAAGCAATCCCAGGGGCTCCCGGGTGGCCAACTCTTGGTTTTGGCTCAGGTCACGCTCTCCCTGGTCATGAGATCGAGCCCCACGTCAGGCTCCACACTCAGCACAGAGTCTGCTTGAGATTCTCTCCCTCTGCACCCCCATCTGTGCATGCGCACGCATGTGCTGCAATAAATAAATGAATCTTTAAAAAAAAGAAAAAGAAACCAACACCATTTATAATTGCATCAAAAAGAATAAAATAGCTAGGAATAAACTGAACCAAGAAGATGAAAGACCTGTACACTGAAAATTACAAATGTTTAGACACAAATAAATTAAACGATATCCTGTGGTCACGCATTATAAGAATTAGTATTGCTAAAACATCCATATTACCGAAAGCGACCTACAGATTCAATGCAATCCCTACCCAACATCCAGTGGCATTTTCCACAGAACTAGAACAAACAACTCTAAAATCTCTACAGCATCCAGAAGAACCCAAAGAGCCAAAGCAGCCAAAGGAAAAACAAGAAGGCTGGAGGCATCAGGCTCTCTGATTTCGGGCTGTACCACAAAGCTACAGTCATCAAAACAGTATGCTGTTGGCATAAAAACAGACACACTGATCAAAGGAACAGAACTGAGAGCCTAGTAATAAACCCACATGTATACGGACCATTAATTTACAACAAAGGGGCCAAGAACACACAATGGTGAAAGCAGTGTCTTCAATAAATGATGTGGGGAAAACCAGGCAGCCACATGCAAGAGAATGGAACTAGCCTCCTATCTTACGATACACAAAACTAACTCAAAATGGATGAAAGACTTGAGTGTGAGACATGAAACCATAAAACTCTTGGAAGAAAACGTAGGTAGAAAGCCTGTGAGTCACTGGTTTTAGCAGTGTGTTTGAACCCAACTCAAAAGGCAAAGGAAACAACGGCAAAAATAAACCAATGGGACTACATCCAACTAAGAAGCTTCTGCACAGTCAAGGAAACCACCATCAAAACAAAAAAGGTAACCTAGTAGGAGAAGATATTTGCAAATCCTATGTCCACTAAGGGGTTAATATCCAAAATACATAGAAGCTCCTACAGCTTGGTAATTAAAAAAACAAGCCACCCAACTAAAAAAATGGGAAAAGGATCTGAAGAGGCATTTTTCCAAAGACATACATGTGGACAACAAGTGCAGGAAGCAGTGCCCAACATCACAAATTACTAATAATTATAAATCAAAGCACAATAAGAGATCATCTCACATCAGTCAGAACAGCAATGATCAAAAAGACAAGAAATAACAAGCGTTGATGGGAATGTGAAACACTATAGCGATTCCTCGAAAAACTAAGAACAGAATCACAATATGATCCCCCTGGTTCCACTTCTGGGTATCTACCTGAAGAAAACAAAAACACTGTAACACTATTTCCAAATGAGACCCGCACCCCCCCTCCATGTTCACGCAGCATTCCTGAGAGTAATCAAGATACGGAAGCAAACTAAGTGTCCACCAGAGGATGAATGGGTAAAGAGGACAAGGTGTGTAGACACACACACACACGATGGAGTACTACACAGCCACGAAGAAGAACGGAATCTTGCCATACGCGACGGCACAGATGGGCCCTGACAGCGTCAGGCCAAGTGAAGTCAGTCAGACAGACGAAGACAGACACTGTACGATTCCACTCATCTGTGGAATCTGGAAAAAAAAAAATAGCAGTATTAAAACAAAGTCATAGATACAAATCAGTGGTCGTTCCATGGGGAGAGGGTGAGCGAAATGGGGGTCACTGTGCACGGACAGACGGTGACTGGTCTTTGGGTGGCGATCACGGAGTAGCGCAAACAGATGTCATATTACACTGTTGTACACCTGACGCCTGCAGAATGTTATGTACCAAGTGCACCTCGTTAAAAAAAACCGAATGTTGGAATGTTATTCATCAAAAGGAAGTGAATAAAAATAAGTTAATATAAATAAAACACCTCAACATTTTTTAATCTTTGTTGCTGAATCTAGATGGTTGAGTGTATGTATGTCTATCATTTTTCCAATTTTTATGGGTTTTGGAAGTCTTTTTACAAAACAAACGACAACAACAAAAAAACCTCCCACATGCAGTCCCAGGAAGGAACACAATTCAAAGCAGGGCTCTGGGGAGGCCTGGGGGGCTCCTCCCCGCGACCTCCCTCTCCCCATCCCCTCCCCCCTCCCAGGCCTGGAGGAAGCTCCGGAGGCTCCAAGGAATGCGGTTCAAGAACGTCATCTTTTGTTAATTCCAGTCTTCAAAATTCAAAAAGAAAAGAAAAAAGAAAAATCATCTGAATAATAAACTGTTCACATGAAAAGCAGTATTTACGAGACTGCTCACTGCAGAAAAACCCCGGAATCCACCCAGAGTTGGTCACAGCCTTCCTGCGGGCAGCAGCGGCCTTCTCCAGCCAGAGGAGCCCGCCCCGGCTCGCTCCTGGGGCTCACGCGGACCCCGCCCGCGGCTTTCCAAGGGGAAAAAAACACAGTCATGCAGTTGAGGTCTCTTTCCCACACTGCAAACAAGCATTTTCTAATCAGTTAAATACGGCATCGCCAAGGGGAAAAGGTAAAACGTCCTGCATTTTTGAACCGTCAGCTACCTCTGCATCCGCAGGCAATCCCGCCGTTTTCTGCCTGTGAGGTAAACCAACGCGGAGCAGAAGCCCGACTGACTTCGTGCTCCTTTCCCCAAAACAGTCAAAGATCATTCTACCGACATCTTCTCCTGCACAAGGAATCCGGAGTAACCTCTAATATTTTGAGCAATTTGCCTAACAAAACAAGTGTTCAGTTTCTTCCAACCGACCGGACCGGAGCGGGAGAGCCGAGGCCTCCAGGCTCCCGGGGGCCGCGGGAGCGCGCGGGGGCACTTCCTGCTCCGAGCCCAGTTTTCGGTTTTAGGGAAGCAGAAGCGAAGCCTGTCCTGTTTGTCAAACAACTCTCTCCTGGGGTACTTTTTCAGTTCTGGCTCATTCATTAACCATCTCACGCTACCGAGAAGTAGGTCTGCTTTCCTCAGCAGCTGGGGTCCCTCCTCCTGTGTCCCCTGGCCACCTCCTGGGGAGCCCCGGGATTTAGGGAGGAGGCGGGAGCCACAGGGGCTCCCCCCCCCACCGGTGTGTGCGGCTCTGGCAATGGGAGATCTGTGGAATCTGGAGTCCGGCGGGCCAGGAGGATCCCGTAGGAGAAAGCAGCTCTCCGCGGACGGGAGGCTCGGGCATTTACAGGAGGGGCAGGCCTCCAACCGGCAAGTCACAGAACAAAAACACTGAGTCTCCAGCGGGGCCTGGCGGGATACTTCCGAAGGCTTGTGCCCAGAGCAAAGGGGACTGCCCACCCCCAATGACAGGGCATGCCCAGGACCACAGGCCCTGTGGGTGCTGGGCCCGGGGGCGCAGCCACTGTCCGGCTGTCCGCCTGGAGACAATGAAATGGGCTTTGCTCGTTACACTGTAGTATTATGGGCCTGAATTAAAATACATCATTAAGATCCTGCACAGGCTTATCTACTGCGGAGACAAAAAGACTATTCTTTTAACAAATGGGGAGAAATTCCATAACAACAATGAGGAGTTCCTCTCTGCACACAGCAATCTGCCCCAGATTAACAATTCCAGGCTTATAGTCCTCCGCCGCGGAGCCGCTCCGTGAACTGATGCTTTCACTGCTGGGCGGTTACGGACCGAAGCTGACAAGGCCTCGAGGCTGCCTCGCTTGGGCCAATCAATAATCCATTATGAGCAAACTACATTTCCACTCTAATAAGAAGACATGAATAAACGGCCACCAGAATCAGCAGCATTCACAAGAAACCCCACCCCACCGCCCCACTGCGGGGAGAAAGGACAGAAACCCACTATCCCAGGGAGGGAGGCGCACACAAGTGCCCACAGGCGAGGCAGGCCCTATTTCCAAGCGGGAACACTGTGCTCGGACTGCAGTGCGAAGGCACCCGCCTTAAAGGTAAGTCTCGAAAATGCGTTGTTCAGAGCACAAAGTAGAAGAAAAAAACAGCAATGCAACAGCGACAAAATCCCACTTTCTCCAGCAAAGGTTTCCCTTAAATTCTTCAGCACCCCACGCCCAAAACGTCCAGCGAGGGCCACCACATTCGTGGACCCCAAATGTAACCGACTGTCCCTAATAGGGTTTCACTACGCGAACGGCACGGTCTCTGGGCAGGGCTGGCGCAGACCCGGCTGCCGTCACGCCTCCACCGACGGCCGAGGGCCCGCGGGAGCAGGCGCCGCTGCAGGAGGGGCAGACCAGGCTCTGCCACACACGCGCCCGAGCTCCTGGTCCCCGAAAGGACAGCCTCCATTTTCACCTCCAGAGAGACGGCGGAAACAGAACAGCAGCAACTGTGTGCCGATGTATTTCCAAGAGAAAATATGAATTAACATCAGTATCCACGCCGCCTGCACGTCCTTGGACTAAAACAGAACGACCGGGAAGTCAAACCTGACCATCCGGGGGGATGAGGAAAGCGGACGAGCGCGCCACCTCATTACTGATCACATCCAGGAACGACCAGGAGTAGGTGAGGGAGGATGTGGGAATTTTCCCTCCCCAGTCACTAATAACAGATCCAGAAAAATCCTAAGTAGGCGTGGAGACGTTCACCCAGAAGCCTCCACGTGAACACAAGCAGGGCCGGGTGTTTTCCATCCACAGCAAAGCAGCGTCCTTCCACTAGTTTTTCCTTCTTTGCTCTCCAAAATCAGTGCCTCACTCCTGCTGGCCATTTACCGTTTCCAAGCCTTATACTACAAAGTGACGTTATCGATCTATTTGTCCCTAAAAAAGTGAACTTCTCTAAACTGGGGGAAAAAAGAAGACGACGACGACGACAGTAAGAGGGTTAAGAAGAAAAGTGAACAGGAGTCAGAGGCTGCTCTGGAATGTTCTGCGGCTAGATTTCCTGCTGGGGCCCCCCCCGCCGGTCACAAAGAGCGGGGGCCTGGGGGTCCACCCAGCGCCCCTGGAACCGCCAGCACAGTTCATGACCTAGTCAACATCTCCATTAAGAGCCCACGTCCCCCCAGCCAGGCCGCTGGGTGACGTCTGCAGCCCCCAGAGGCCGCCCAGCGTTTTACAAAGAGAGAGCAAATCACATGAGCCACAAAAGCAGTCCGGTTGCACTCTGACGGTCTTCCCATGCTGCATCCAGAGGAGGAAAGCCTAAGTTTCAAATAATTCAGAAATACTGAAAACCCGGAGAACCCCAAAGAAAATCAAGACTCATAAACTTCTAGTTTTAAAACTGACATGGGAGATCCGAAGGCTCTAAATAAAGTGCAGGTAAAATCCCATTTACGAGTGGCTGGTAAGTTTTTATCCAGCCTGACCTCCAGAGTGTGCAAATTATCACCAATTCAGAGCCTAATATCAGTGTTTTTAAAGAAACTGTCAACAGTGAAAACAAAATAACCCCGTGTAGAAACTCGCCACATTTTCTCGCTGTGTCACACTCCCTGGTCTACTGGATGTACCTTGTTGAAATTTTATTAGTTGATCGTAAAACATATTTCAACAGAAATTCGTTTCTACAAATAAGCTCTCTTGCTCCAAGTAAACCAAGAACAAAGGATAGTATTTGCCCCCCAAACCAGTAACAGTGACCTCTTTTCCAGACTTTTACCTAAAACCAACATTTTTCTCCCCAGGTAAGGACACAGACGGCCGTAAATATCTAGATCTGACATTATCACTTTCCTCTGTGCTTTTCGTGAACAGCCAGGAAGTCCCCACCATCAAATAAAGAACTGTGCCCAAGAATACAGAGAGAGATGACTCTGTGCGGCAAGCCATGAAACATTCTGTGAAACGTCGCCTTCCGAGGTAGGACTGTTGAGCACAGAAGTCAGCCCCCCAAAAATCCCTTCACTAAGAGCGCACGGAAAAAATAAACACTTCGGTGATCAATTTTACTGAATTCTAAGTAACTGCACACAAAACGGTTTCTGTAAAGATACCCTGAATGGAGTTTATTTTGGCAGGACAGCTGAAAAGCATATCATGCAAGAAATCATCGAAGACTTTCTTGGCCCCCGTACAAACAGCAATCAATACTCTGAGCAGGTCGAAATTAGAAAAGGACAGATCTTCCCCAAATGCTTTTGTACCTAAAGCACATACAGGATAAGCAGTGTAAATGCTCCAGACCCGTTACCGCCAGTAACTGCTGCAACGTGACCTCGTTTCTCACCGGCACAGGCAGCCCCTCTGAGACCAGCTGTGCGCCGCAGCCTCTCACGGAGGGACCCATCAGAGAATGTTTACAAAGAGCAATTCCTGACAACGTGGTGTCACATCGCCCCAGGATTTATCCCGCATTGCTTGTCTAAAAATATATTTTCAACCACACCAATGACAACCTAACTTCTGCAGATGAAAGACCACATCTACTTTCCTTGCGAAGAACAAGGATAAACACGCAAAATTCCACTCTCTTTCCCCGGAAGAATGTTAGTGTGGTATCCGGCTGCGAAAGTTAGGGAAACGCGGCATGTGAAGCGACCGTAAGTGATCTCACAGAAACGGGGACGGGATGTTTTCTAAGCCAAAACGTCTCACCCGGCAACAGCTTTGGGGGAAAGTGACCACAAAATACAACACAGCAGATTTTGGGGTTTCAGAGCTCGCAGGCCCCACGCCCGCCCCCCAGGCCCTGGGAGGGGGATCGGGGGCTGCGCATGCAAAAGCGCCCTCCTACTTTGTTGGAGGAGCGCGGCGCTGCCCATGGCACCCAGAGACACGGCGGTCACAGTGGTTGCTGCAAATAGTGTCCAAGAACCAGAAGACGCAGACGCGGAGTTGGGGCCCACCTCTGAACCTCCTGCAAAGCCACGGCGAAACCAGAGTCAAACTGGCAGCGGGTTGGTGCGATCGGATGTGTGTTAATTCCGTCAGCACTGTCCCTCCCGCCACCCGGCACACAGCAACGCAGAAAGCTCTAGAGGCCTCCTCCATGCGTTCAGCACAAGGTCCATGAGCGGTTGGGCCGGCATTGCCAGGCAACAGACCAAGGTTCCAAAGGGCTGCATGGGCCCAGGTGGGAGTCCAGGGCATAGCTCCGAGCAGGTGGAGCAAGGGCGCTGAGGGCCTGGGGGGCTGCTCTTGTGTTCTGGGGACTGTGACATCCAAGCTGGGGCCACTGGTTCCCCAACATCACTTGAGAGTCCAAGTTTACAGAGACAAACTCTAGAAACGCCTCTTCGGTGAAAGGAACAATTACTCGTAACCATACTGTCCAACACCCACGAGACACCCATGGTAACAGGAGTCTGTCACCGAGATGCCAGATGACAGTGCACAAGCTGGGTCTCTCGTGAGCACAGACCTCCATGGGAGAGAGAAAGCGTCGGAACCCACCCACCCACCCAAGTCCTGCAAAAACAAAACACAGCTGGTCTGAAGTAGGTTTCCAGCTCAGCTACTGGAAGGAGCTCCTATCCCGGCACTGGATGGCCACTGTTAATGGCCAGAGGCCCCCTTTACCTCCGCATCCCCCTGACATCCCCCATGAAGGGCCGCGTCCTGCCTGCGCCCACCGTCCCCTGCGGGAGGAGGAAGGGCGGGGCCCGTCCATCTGTGATGCCGTGACACGCACGTACTCGGAAAAGCCCACGCTCTGTCCCCGCAGATAAGGACAGAGGGCTCTCCTCTCCCCTCACGGGAAACAGCAGATGCTCACTCTAGCTCCGCTGCCTACCAGACTCCCTGGGCAGCTGACGCTGGGCAGGCACAACCCTCTGTGCCTTTCCGAACCCAGGGGGGTACGCACCCGCCCACGTGGGGGGAACCTGGATTACCGCTGGAGAAAGCAGGCCAAGGAGTGGCACACGGCGAGCCCTTCCTCGACTAAAGCCCCCCAAAGCGCGCCTCTCTGGACCCACAGATACTAAGAACATTCTGGTCATGCACAAAATCAAACAAGCTCCCAGTGCGAGTCCCATCACCTGGCGCCTCTGGGGCAGCACCGCCCCCAGCAGGGGGGAAACCGACCCGAAGCTTCTAGACACTCAGCAGACGTCATAATTTCAGGGGACGGCCCACGGCCCCGAAAGTGCACACAGCACATTCTCGGCCGGAAGCGCGGACCAAACCCTAACCAGCACGGGTGCCCATGTGCTGCAACCGGAAGGCCCCATTCACTGATTCCCCGTGGGGGTTTGCGACTCCATCTTCAGGACCAATGCGGGTGTCTCTTCCGCTCTGCACTTAGAGTCAGACCGAGCCACTCACACACACATATGCTGCAAACTACTTTTGATTTCCTTATATTCCACCTGAGTTTGTTTTTTACATTTTTTCTAAAATCGGTCTGTTGTGCCCAGAAGGTGCCCAGTCACAGTGCGCGGGGAGGCTGGGTGGGTCGCGCTGTGGTGCTGGCTGCGGACTGCAGCGGCACGAGCCACCGGAAGGGAAAACAGCCACCCCGGGGCTCCTATCGCCTCCGTCACGGGCACTAAGTGAAGCTGGCGGGGCTTGCGGGAAGGGGGGCAGAGGCCCTGCCAGGAAGACCGCACACAACGGCAAACAAAATGATGCTCTCTGTCGAAGCCCATGTAGGCAAGCGCGCATCCCACCATGTGCGCGTGGCAGAGAACGAAGATCAGCCTGAGTTCCTTGCGTGTTAACCTCCTGCCCGAGAAAGTCCTCGAAAAGGGAGACTGGTCCAGGCGATCTTAGTCCTTTTTTCTCCTTAACCTGAACCTACCTGCATTTCAGATAAGCACACCGGGGACCGGCTTTCTCAGGGAATGACAGCTTCCTCCAGCCAGTTTTAAAATCTCCTAAGGGAGACCTTTCCAAACGAGGACCAAGAGCCAAGTGTTGCTTTCCAGAGAGACACACACACACACAGGCTTGACTCGGGGCCTAGAGTAGAGACCCTGTGGATCAAGTCTCGCCATCTAACAGGGTAATTCCCACCCGTGTACACACTCTGAAAACACAGCTCCAGGAGGAAACCCACAGAAACACCACTGTCCTTCGAGACAGTAAGCTCCTCACCCACATGGGGGGCTAGCCTGGGCCCAGCGCACACCGCAGCCTCCCGCGGGCACACGTGACAGTCACACGTTCAGCCAAGCTCTGCTTGCAGTCCCAGCCGTGCCGTGACCGAGCTCTTCCAGAAAAGCCCTCTCGGGAGGAAAAACTGGCAGGACGAGCCCCTGAGTCACGTTCTTCTAGAAGTTCATGGTTTTCTCACCAGCGCACAGACAGGCGACATACTCCAGCTTCCAGGCACAGAGCCTCGGCCCACACAGGCCAGCGCCCTGAGGAGCCTCTTCTCACAGAGGGGCTCCCTGTGGAGACCCCAGCCCCGAGGACCCTCTGGAGGCAGAGGTGGCCACGGCCCGTGCGCGGGTCACCCGGACACTCGGGCTGGAGGCCGGGGCTTCGTGCACAGCAGGACGGCAAGGGGAACCAGACACCTCCGCCTGAGGCTGGTTCCCTGTCTCTATTTTTCGGGAAGGTCAGGAACTGATTTTCATAGCCCCCTGAACCATCAGTGATGGCTCACCGCAAGCACAGAGCCAGGGAGACGCAGCTTTCCCAGCGGGACAACAGTCCCCACTCCAGCAGGCCCCTTCTCTCTACGCAACAGGCGAACCCTGACAGCGTCCTTGGGGGTCTGCCTTCGCGTCCCAGCTCTCCGCACCCCAGCAAACCACTAGCAGGACATCCGCAGGAGCGAGCAGACGAGACCACCCGCAGCCTCCTCACCACCAAGGGGGCCAAGGGCACCTGTGGACCACACTGATTGAGGGGCCCTGGACTACCCCATGTTCTTGCGGCCATGGAAGGAAATTTAGGGGGAGTCATTGGCCACACACAGTCTCTACAGTTGTCAGAAACGCATTCAGAGAATGCTTCCCCTTCTTGCATTCCAAACGTAGAGTAAGAAAATGTACATAAAGTCCTCAGGCCTGTGCTGGTCTCTGGTGGGCACTCAGCAAGGGGAGGGTCCCTTCCCCATGTGGCCCCCAATTCCAAGAATTTGGTAGTCGTGTCAGTGACCACGAGGAACCCCACTGTGGGAGTCCCGAGGCCCACATCTGAGGTCTGGTCACTCACACGGTCAGCAGATGTCCACCAAGCGCCCTCCTCAGGCCGGGCGGCCCCACATGCTGCTCACACCTGGGCAAGTCTCTGGCTTACCTGGGCACCGGCGCCTGCAAGGGAGGACCTGGCCTCACCCTGCTGGGTGGAGGTGCTGAGGAAAGTCCCTCCTCCCACGCTCTGGCCAAAGGATTTTCCCCAAATCCAGAGATAAAAACCTATGGAGCTCTTTTTCCACCCTATGTAGCATCAAAACACCTTAAAATCAAATTTCCTACTTTTATTTGGGCTTTTAAAGTGATTTTCAAAGTGTTTTTGTCCCAAAAGAGCTTTCGGCATTTCCGTGGTGGGCCTGGGGTCCCCACAGGGGCGGACCTCACAGGCTTCAGTTGTCCAAACCTGGAGGCACCTTCCAGCAAATTGAAATCAAACCATTTCACAACGGGAACCAAAGGACGACCCACACGATCACCGGAGAAAAGTCTGTGCTGCGATGCGTCTCCTTAGAAGGCAGGCGAGCCCAACACTCTCCAGCTTCCAGAACGTCCCCGTAGGTAAAACACAGACACCGCGGGGGCCCGAGTCCACGCACGTCCCACATACGGCCGGCAGACAAGGACGGGGACGGCTCGTGGCAGACCCGCCCAGGGAAAAGGAAACGTCGCCTCCCGCGGACACCGACGGCCGCTTCCTCCGCAAGGGGTGGAGGAAAGGAACGTCCGAGCGCAGAGTCCTCCGACGCCCACAGCGCTTCGCTGTCCATGGCGGCGCCTCCCGGAAGGGACCCCGCAGTCACCCGCCGGCCCCAGCACGCGGCCCCGACCACCCGCAGCGGACACGGTGCTGGCGCGGGCGGTGGTCTGTCCCGCTCCCGTCACATGGCGTCCCGCGAGCATCAGGGCCCCAGACGGCACAACGGAGTATCCTCCCCACGAGCCCCGCGCAGCCCAGGCGCCAGGAAATTCCTGCGAGCTCGCGCTCCGCCTCACCCTGACCCTGTCTCCTGACCAACAAGGGCTCTTGTTCACTTACTTTCCGATTTGCCGTCAAACGCCTGTTACCATCTCCCTGCTGTGCAGGAAGAGGGACCCAACGCCGAGGTCAGAGGGAAACTATTGTTTTCTTAAACACTTTCAACCCCAGGTCTGCAAAACACAAGTCCCGAGCATGGAACAGGAAGGTATCCTCGTCGACCCAAATCTGGCTTCCCTGAGACGGAGTCAGAGAAGCAACCAGACCCGCCCAACGCACCCCGTGCACCAAAGCCCCCCAGGAAAGGAGCTCGAACCGCCCCCCTGCAGCCCCTCCCAGAGCCCGAACTCCTCCCAAGCCCTAGTTTCAACGGATCACACGTTTCCCTTTGAGATGTTATTTTTTATTCTTCCTCAGTTTACTTATTGTTGGTTTTTCACTAAGTTTTTTTTTTCAAGTGACACTTTTTAAAAAGTTTGCTATTGCTTTTAGAAGAAAATTAACTGCTGCAAATGCACAGACACAGATGTTTTCATGAGACCCAACGGCACCCGGGGGCAGCTCGCGGTAGATGCCAGCACGCGGACGGGAGGCTTCTCGCCCTCTCACAGCGGCCGTCTAACCGCGGGCCTGGGCACCCGGGCGGGTCAGCCACATCGCCGAAGACCAGCCGTGGGGCTCTCCTGCCGGTGCTCTGCTCTGTAACAGCTCGCGCTGCTGGCCACCGAGCGCCGGGCCCCATGGGTGGCTTTGTCTTCTGCCTGGACCATGGATCTGAGGGGCAGGACCTCTACCTCCGCCTGAATTCACGAAGCAGACCCTTGGATCAGGGCTGACTGGGACCAGCAGACTGACTGGTCCCAGGAGCAGCTGTGCCCAGCGCTGGAAGCCCATCATCTAAATCTCAGCTTCCTCGGTTCTCGAGTGCTCAGCGCAAGTGCCGCGGTTATCACCCAAGCGGAAAGGTATCCGTATATAGGTGACAGTGAGACTTAAAATGACACTTGAAACATCTCTCTAAGCCTAAAATATAATGCATCTGCTGCACGAGCCACACACAGTGCATGGACGTCCTTCCTCTCCACCCTAGCGACATGCACTTTTCTAAGAACGGGAAGACATGGGCCGGGCTGCCCCCAAGTCAGAGCTTGGGCTGGCTTTCTCCACGGGGTCACACGACGTGTCTTCACGTCCAGACTCGGGACCTAGAGCTCCTGACAGTGTTACGGCATATTCGTGGAGCCCCTGGCCGTGTCTCACGCTGGTAGCTGGAGGCTCTAGAGGAAGGCTAGGAGGTGCCAGGTCACTGGGACCAGGAGTGCAGAGCCCAGGAGGGGGCCAGGGCACGCAAGGCCTCTTCTGCACCCCACACCCGGTCACTTCACTTACAGAAAGGTTCACAGATTTCCTTTTCTCTTTCCCATTTTTAAAAAACTATTTAGCAATGTGTCGTTTAAGGCCTGAGCTGCATCGTGGATCCCTCAGGACACTGGGGCAGGGGCCGGGGGTGGACGGGTGGCCGGGCGTCAGGTGACCCCAGCACAGGCCCGGCCCCAGAGCTCTCCAGGCACGAGGCTCCCGGCGGACACCACAGCCCCACGCACAACCTGGGCAACCTCGTGCAAACTGCTGCTGACCGCGGGTCTCCCGCGTTAGGGTTTGTTCAGTGAAGCACTAATTTTTTTCTGACTTAGTTTTTCCTTGCCTGAAACGACATTTCAGAGTGAGGACGCTGAGAGGCCATTTCCTGCCTCTGGACACCTCGGGCAGAACGAGGAAGAAGAAACAGAAAAGATTTTATTCTTTGGCACCAGTTCCTCAGTGCAGGAAACTCACAGGAGAAAGAAGCCTTTGAAAAACCCTATTTACCATCCCTCGTGGGCCAAGGAGCCCGCGTCTGTCGGAGAAACGCTCTGATAGGACCCCTTTCCAGACGGCCCACAGGAGAAAAGTTCCAGAACAAACCGTGACATGTGGGAGGAGGAGACGGAACCCAAGGGCGGCGCCTTGGAGAGAGCCACCCCCACCTCCTCCTCAAGACTCACTAAAGCCATGAAAGACGAAGGAAGCGGACCTGGAATGACCAAGACGCACATGTCAGCCCAAGAACTGCAGGGCGGACCCGGCAAGCAGAGCCACTCACATCCGTGTCTTCCTCCCGCAGACACACGCACCACAGCACGCCCAACCAGGCCTCTGCCACGCGTCCAGGGCAAGGACAACAAGGGACGTCTGTGGGGACCGCCCAGCCAGAGGGGGCCTGGGTCCTGGGACAGCAGGAAACGTGGAGGGACACAGGCAAGGCCTGGGGCGCAGAGACGTTGCCGCACACACGTCCACCTTCCAGATTAGACAAATGCTCAGCTCGCACAGGGGACACTGCGCCGAGGGGCTGTGGGAACTCGGTCCACCCAGACTTCCTGCAAAACTACAGTGAAAGGACACTGCCCTGCATCATCCAAACAATACAACGTCGGTAGTCTGCTTTCGTAAGAGCTCGCTGCCTTCTTTAAATAAAACAGTGTTTGCCTGTTAAGAATAAGTAAACGAGGGGCACCTGGGTGGCTCAGTCGGTTGAGCATCTGCCTTTGGCTCTGGTCATGATCTCAGGGTCCTGGGATCGAGCCCCGCATCCGGCTCCCTGCTCATCAGGGAGCCTGCTTCCCCCTCTCCCTTTGCCCCCAACTTGTGCTCGCCCTCTCTCATTCATAAATAACTAAATAAATAAATAAATAAATAAAATCTCTAAAAAAGAAAAGAATAAGTAAATGAAATACAATTACAGAGACAAGGCCAGCATGTGAGGAGCAGAAAGCAGTCCCCAAACAAAGGTATGTGACGCCGTGGAGCCGTCCAGACAAAGAGATGGAGGTGCCCCTGGTCTACGGACACGCGGACCCTGGTGGCCTCCCTCCAAAATCTCCCTGCAGTCCCTGGCGCCCCTCCAGGCGGCTGTGGCTCAGACACACAGGGAAGGGTGCCCCCCGCGTGCCAGGTGCTTTCCCAAACATATCTGTGAGCCACACGTTTAACGTGCCCCAGTCCCCGGTGCAGTAACCACACCCACCCTCTCCTCCTAACAAGGAAACGGGCACAGAGAGGGCGGGCGCACTGCTGAATGTCACACAGCACACTGGTGGCCGGGCAGCGGGGTTTAGGGCTCAGCCCCTCTGACCGATGATGGGGAGTCTGGGTGGACTTTTGCATGGCTCCTTGTCCAGGGAGGACGCAGGGTGGCGCACCCCATGTGGGTGTTTCAGATGCCACCCTGCAGAGGGGATGGAGCAGAGTGGGGAAACCCAGTGGCAGGCACAGGCCCGTGGATGACGAGCCGTGCCAGAAGCACAGGGTCCTCAAGAAGGAAGAAGAGATGCAAAGCCCCTCCCTCGGCCCACGCTCTCCTCTGCTCGCCGCACCACCCAACTCCCACCTGAGAAGGGCACGGGCAGGAACTCTGAGGTCAAGGCCCTGCGCCCCAGCCAGTGTCCCCAGGGGACCGACTCCCCTTCTGGCTCTCCACAGCCCCACTGACCAAGCCCTGCCGGAAACTCCCAAGGTCCCGCGGGCAAATATTAACTCCAGCTCCTAAAATCCATCTCCCCGAGGACGTCTATCCTTTATTCCTCGTTGAGCTATCAGGGCCCTGCGGACACGCCAGCTCAGTCCCAAGGGCTCAGGAGAGGTCGCAGGTGTCGCCGCCCTCCCCCCGCCCGGATGCTGCTGGGTCACTTCGGGAGGCCATCAAAGCACGCGTTAGCTCAGGCCCTTCGTCCCCTCGGGGTTCGGGTGACCTGCTCCCATGGAAGTCGCCCGTCGTGCAACCCGGCTGCCCCATGTGACCGCGTCCACTGTAGAGGCCTCTCTTCTGCCCGGGATCTGTTCCAGTGTGGGAGGGCAGACACCAGACACGAACACGGTTCAGGACGCCAATCGCAGCCACACACCAGCACACACAGAGGACCACACAGGATCACACGCACCCACGCCGGGTTCCAGGGAAAGGCAGAGGACAATCCATTTGGAGCTGGGTTCCAGGACATCCAGGGACAGGGAGGGGGCCAGGCTAGAGGCAGAGCACAGGGAAGGCAGAGGGGACTCTGAATCGGGGGAACAGGGCTGGCGAAGATGTCCTTGCAGGGACATGCACCACCCCCCCAAGCACACAGGGAGGATGGAAGTCACGAACAGTCAGGGAGACAGGATAGGGGACAGTCAAACCAGGTGAGCGTGAGGAAGGCCATCACTGCCAAGACCACCTTCCATCAGACTCAAAACGACACGGGAAGCCCCCAAAGTCCAGGCATGAGGAGGTGACAAAGAACCAGAAAGCCTGTCCGAGAGCCCCAGAGCAAAGACAGGGACAGGGAGACATGAGGCAGGGGCCACGGACCTCAGGCCCTTCCAAGGGAAGCATTACGTACAGAGGCTAAGTTCAGGGCCCATGGGACACCTGACACCAGGGGGGTTGGGCAGAGACCTGGAGCCGGGGCCGGGGATGTGTGGTCAGCCAGCAGCAGCTCTGGGTCTGGGGATGACCATCTCCTCGAAGCTTGGGCCGGGACGAACCTAAGGACAGCTGACCCCATTCCTCCCGCCTCAGAGCACCAGCAAGGTGGCAAAAACAGAGAGGTCGTGGCCCAGTCAGATGCCTGCCTCCCTGGCCCCTCCGAGACGGTCAGCACCACAGGGGCAGGAACAGCCGGGTCTTCCCCCCGGCGGCCGCAGGTGACCCCACGGCTCAGAATACACAGGCCGGGAACTGGAGCCCAGGGTGCTGGCCCAAGGCTCGAGCACCGCTCGCCATGCTCTGGAGAAAGACACAGCTCGTCACATCAATTTAGAGTCTGAGCCCCAAAGCCCTTCTGCACCAGCCTCGGTTTTGAAGCAGAAGTTTGGCAACTTCCTGCGTTTGCAGACGTGCTCCAACTGTAAGTACATTCAATTCCGGATTCTTCTGTTACCAGATAATTGCATTTCCAAGCAGGAAGGAACCACATGCCTCCCGGTCTCCCAAGGCGGCCAGCAGGGGCAGATCTCGAACTCGCCCCACGGCGCCGGACGGCCATCCCAAGAGGACAGGCAGGCGGCGCACCCCAAACTCTGGCCCGGAGGCAGCAACAGCAGGCCTGATGCAGACTGCCAGGGGGGCCCATGCGGACACACCTGCGTCCCCCACAGGGCAGCCACCACATCCTCGGACCACTGGGACGCTGCAGCCATGAGACTGGCTGGAGAACGCTCTGGTGGGCCGAAAGCAGAAAGGTCCAGAAACTTTCACAGAGACAAGTTTGTCTGAAGTAAGAGACGGCAGGATGAAGACTGGCAGTGGCCTTCAGCGTCTGGGACGTGGGGCAGGCCCGCGGTCCCTGAGCAAGAAACACTGTCCTGGGAGCCCCCACTGCAGTGAGACCCTCACTCGAGGGGAGGAAGGAACGCATGGACCCCCCGCCCCAGCCAGTTCTCCGGGGTGCTCTTCAATGAGCAGCCCTGGCTGAACGGATCGGGTCGTCCCCCCACCCCAATCACGCATCCCGGTGTCTCCCCCGCCACGGGGGTCCTGCAGCCACAGGGAAACGCCGACCAGAGGCGCAGAGGGAGAACTTCGCACAACGTGCACCAAGGCACTGAAGCTCCCTCCTGAACTTGGGGTTCTTGCTAATGAGGTCCGAGAGCTCCCACAGGTTCAGCCCTAGATGCCCGAGTATAAATCCCGGACATGGTCTACGTCGGCTGTGCTGTGCTTCCAGGCTGTGCCTGAAGAAAGTCTCCGCCTTCTCCCAGCAAAACGTAAAATTAGGAAACTGTGCAGAGCAGCTAAGTCACTCGCCCAGAGCTACACCCACACTTACTATTATTACGGATCTGCCATCCTGCTTTTCGTATGACCGAGAGCGCCACACTCGTTCTATTTACAGGGTCCTTTAAAACTAAGTTTCAGGAAAGATCTATGAATGTGTGTATTGTACCCGGTGGACAGTTACAAGAGAGTACTCATGACGTTTGGTTACATATTTCCCTTCTACACTGAAATAACCAAAAACCTAGTAATAGTTTCCACGACTGCATTTAGGGTAAAAGTGTGTTCTTTCAGTGTAACAAGAAATTAAATAAAATTACCGGGTTGGGCCTAGGGAGGGCATTCACTCTTCAGATAAAAGGAATGGTGGTGATGGGAGTCCTCTGACCAGAAACCATAATATTTTTAAAAACATAATTTAATGTTCGGATGACACAGAGACTTCACGGCCTATTTTTATCTTCCACTTGAAAGCTCTGGAGTCTGACAGGTTAAGTCACGCTGTCCTCAGAAAACCAGACACGGTCAACTTAGGTTTCTCTCAACTGATATTCATTAATTATAAAAAAAACAATGTAGGCACTGAAGTGTACACTCAATCATCACTCAAATGCCAATTTTTACATTGTATCTACTTGGCCACAATCAAAAGTGAAAAATAAAAACACAGAGATCATATAAGCCTGAAGTCAGTTACAATGCCTTCATGTTCTATTCCCAGAAAATAAACCACAACACAGAACAAAAGACTATTTACAAGCATCTTAACTACGGTTATACATACATGAACTATATTAATCTTGAAACAGCATTATCCCGAATGATTAGATCTGTAGACATCTGAGGTCATCACCAGTATCCTGAAAAGAGATTTTTTTTCCCCTATACGAGGTCAATTCTCGTGCGCCAGACGTGGAACGGGCAGTCTGGGGGGCACCGCGTCACCCTCCACGTGCTCGGCCAGCTCTCCGTGCCAGCAAGCTCACAGAAACCCTTTTTTTTTTGTTTCTCAACTTGCAGCTGAGCTCTAGAACACGCCAGGAGTCTCACGACACAGTTCTAGGGCGCACATACAGAACATAAAGGAGAGGGCACATCTCCACCCCACGTCAACGCATGTTCCCAGAGCCACACCCGCTGTCACCGCTTGAGAAATTCCAAGTTAGTTCAGAGTCTAAGCAGCTCCACGGCCTCCGGACCCGAGGACCCCTGTTCTAGAGCAGCTTCGGAACGTCCGCTTCTTCCTGCGGGAAATTCCACGCGGATCCTATCCTGTGCTTTCCAGCTGCTTCGGAGAATTTTAATCCATTTCATTTTCTGCTACAAATATTTCACAGCCAACCGTGGCCAGAAGCGCTCCCGTTCTGACTGAGTTGACATGAAGAACGTCTTACCGATGATTTCCCATCAGTCCTGCGTACTGCCAGGCCGATTCTGCCCGGAAAGTGTTTCCACAAAGCTCAAGAAACCTGATTTCAGAAGTTCCCTCTATTTCTCTTACTTTTCCGAGCAGTGTCCTTCTTTAAAAGTATTTCTGTAAGCTGGTGAATGAAAAGACAGCTTTCCAAAGCTGTATCCCACCCATGACAAAGATAACGATTTACATTATTCCTAATCAATCTATTGGCCAGAAGAAATAAGAAAGAGGAAAAAGAACACTATTAAAAATTCTCATTAAAGAAAAAGTTAGCAGAACACAGGACATATTGTCCGTCCAGACACTATCACATTCACCAAATCCTCAACCCTCAGGACTGGGAAGGAAGGAGCCCCCGGCCACCAGCCCCGGCCGCAACGAGCTGAGCTACGTCCCTCCCATCACGACTGGCAGGAGCGCTCCCCAGCCCCTACTCTCATGCCCCAGGACTGGACATATGGCCTCGGACGTGTCCTCTGAATCCGTGGCCCGTACTGCTCCCGCGGGGACGTGAGCGCCTGGCAAAAAGAGGCCTGCAAGGGCTTCCCTGGCTGGACAGCCTGTTCCGTGGGGGTGCACGCCAGGCCTCTTCCTGGCACGGCTCCGTGGCCTCACTTCTGTCATTGGACAGACGTTCAAAGCAGAGCCCCAAGTCCATCAGGGCTTCCCCGAGTCCTGGTCCATCAGCCAGCACCCCTGCCAGGTATTAGAAGCTGGACCGTAACCCCCATCCAGGCGCGGCCTCCACCAGGGCCAACCGAGAATGCCAGGCCCACGTCACCCAGCTCCACACTCGCCACACCTACAGAGCCCACATCTCAGCCCGTGGCCTCCTTCAACAGGGCCACCTACCTGGTGAGGGGATCACTGTCCCTACAGATGCACATGGGGACCCGGAGTCCACCCGGGCCTCCCCCAGCCTCACAGTATCTGGCACACGGCCAGCTCCCCAGAACCTCACCTTCCAATGGGAACCACTCGTTTTCAGCCACTCTTCCCCCCACCTCTCAGCCTCTGGACTAGCCCCAAGCACCAGCCTCCTTGGATCGGTCCTGAACACGCCCCTCCTCCAGTCTCCGCACTGGGGAACCCCCTGCAGCAGGCCACCAAGGGGTCATGCAGAACACATTCCACCCACCAGTGACAGTGCCTCTAACATCCACTGCCTTTTGTTTGGTTTTGTTTTTAATCATTTTTTTATTTATTTTCAGCATAACAGTATTCATTGTTTTTGTACCACACCCAGTGCTCCATGCAATCCGTGCCCTCTCTAATACCCACCCCCCCACCTCTTCAAACCCTTCAGATTGTTTTTTAGAGTCCATAGTCTCTCATGGTTCACCTCCCCTTCCAATTTCCCTCAACTCCCTTCTCCTCTCCATCTCCCCTTGTCCTCCATGCTATTTGTTATGCTCCACAAATAAGTGAAACCATATGACAATTGACTCTCTCTGCTTGACTCATTTCACTCAGCATCATCTCCTCCAGTCCCGTCCATGTTGCTACAAAAGTTGGGGATTCATCCTTTCTGATGGAGGCATCATACTCCATAGTGTATATGGACCACATCTTCCTTATCCATTCGTCCGTTGAAGGGCGTCTTGGTTCTTTCCACAGTTTGGCGACCGTGGCCATTGCTGCTATAAACATTGGGGTACAGATGGCCCTTCTTTTCACTACATCTGTATCTTTGGGGTTAATACCCAGTAGTGCAATTGCAGGGTCATAGGGAAGCTCTATTTTTAATTTCTTGAGGAATCTCCACACTGTTCTCCAAAGTGGCTGCACCAACTTGCATTCCCACCAACAGTGTAAGAGGGTTCCCCTTTCTCCACATCCTCTCCAGCACATGTTGTTTCCTGTCTTACTAATTTTGGCCATTCTAACTGGTGTAAGGTGGTATCTCAGTGTGGTTTTGATTTGAATCTCCCTGATGGCTAGTGATGATGAACATTTTTTCATGTGTCTGTTAGCCATTTGTATGTCTTCATTGGAGAAGTGTCTGTTCATATCTTCTGCCCATTTTTTGATATGATTATCTGTTTTGTGTGTGTTGAGTTTGAGGAGTAATGTGGTAGTATACAAAGTCAATGTACAGAAATCAGTGGCTTTCTTATACACTAACAATGAAAATACAGAAAGGGAAATTAGAGAATCGATTCCATTTACTATAGCACCAAGAACCATAAGATACCTGGGAATAAACCTAACCAAAGAGGTAAAGGCTCTGTACCCGAGGAACTACAGAACACTCATGAAAGAAATTGAAGAAGACACAAAAAGATGGAAGACCATTCCATGCTCTTAGATTGGAAGAATAAACATTGTTAAAATGTCTATACTGCCTAGAGCAATCTATACTTTTAATGCCATTCCAATCAAAATTCCACTGGTATTCTTCAAAGAGCTGGAGCAAATACTCCAAGAATTTGTATGGAACCAGAAGAGACCCCGAATCGCTAAGGAAATGTTGAAAAACAAAAATAAAACTGGGGGCATCACGTTACCTAATTTCAAGCTTTACTACAAAGCTGTGATCACCAAGACAGCATCGTACTGGCATAAAAACAGACACATAGACCAGTGGAACAGAGTAGAGAGCCCAGATATGGACCCTCAACTCTATGGTCAGTTAATCTTCGACAAAACAGGAAAAAATATACAGTGGCAAAAAGAGAGTCTCTTCAATAAATGGTGCTGGGAAAACTGGGCAGCTATATGTAGAAGAATGAAACTCGACCATTCTCTTACACCGTACACAAAGACAAACTCAAAATGGATAAAAGACCTCAACATGAGACAGGAATCCATCAGAATCCTAGAGGAGAACATAGGCAGTAACCTCTTCGATATCAGCCACAGCAACTTCTTTCAAGATATGTCTCCAAAGGCAAAGGAAACAAAAGCCAAAATAAACTTTTGGGACTTCATCAAGATGAAAAGCTTCTGCACAGCAAAGGAAACAGTCAACAAAACAAAGAGGCAACCCACGGAATGGGAGAAGATATTTGCAAATGACAGTACAGACAAAAGATTGGTATCCAGGATCTATAAAGAACTCCTCAAACTCATCCACTGCCTTTTGCACTGAGCCCAAAGTCTTCCAGATGATCCAGAGTCATGACTAACTGCCTACCACGACCTTGGAAACGGCTACCTGCCGCCCGTCACACATGCTTGCACACGCATGCACACTCGTGCACCATGCTCACACACACGTGCACCCATGCTTACACACATGCTTGCACACACATGCACCATGCTCACACACCTGTGTGCACTATGCTTACACACATGCTTGCACACACATGCACCACGCTTACACACACGCATGCACCAATGCTTGCACACACGCATGCACACACACGCACACCTCTAGGCTTCAGCAATACCAAACTTCTCCCAGGTGTGCTTCCTGTCCAGCGCCCTTCCCTGCGCCGGGATGCAGCACCCTCACCGGCAGGTCCTTTACCATCTCCTCGGAAAGGCAACCAAGCCAAGTAAAAGATGAGTCCAAGAACTCAGAAAAAACAAGAACAAAAAAGTCTGACAATTATCACTACACCCAGAAAGCACAGAAGTATAAATATAATCACCCGCGATCTACACAGAAAATAAACATGCAATGCTTGTGTTTCCTGCAGTAAAATATAATGTAAAAATCATAAACGTACGCTAGACTAAAACAACATCCCAAAAGGGAATTGCAAGAGAGCCACAGGGAAAGGGGAGGAGATGAAGACAGAGAGGAAGGTAATAGAAGTAACTCATTTCCTCATCGTCCCCAAAGAGGAAGTCAAATTATATGGTTACTGAACCCGATAAATTGAGAAACACGGGTTTAAGCAAAAGCTATAAATATAACCACCAGCATAACTAAAAACACTGGACTTTCTGCAGGCTACCTTCTGACTTCAAGAATTAAAGGAATCATAATCCGTAGATCAATAAACAGAAAATAAAGGGAAAAAGGAAGAAAGCGTAAAGAAGATAAAACTTATTTTTAATTAGGAAAGAGGACATCTGTTTCAGCAAAATTACAAATGGAACAAATTTACCCAGGAAGACTCCATGATGGGGGAAAACAGAAGTCTAGCTGTGGGTTCCCTACAAGAGACCCCGAAAGCTAAGGGACACATGAAGTCGGGCACGGAGACAAACTACACCAGGAAAATGCAAACGAGAGCAACAGGGAAAAGGAAAAGATCATTAAAAGTTTAATTCACTGTTTAAAAAGCGCTACATGGCACAAAAGTCATATTTATTAAGGGTAAAAAAAAAAAATCACAAAGAAAACAGTGGTCCTTAAAGCTGTATGTCCAACCACACAGAACAAAACATCTAGAACACCCATCCCAGTGAGTGGACGGGAAGACCCGCAGGAGAAAATAGATGCAGGAGAGATGATGAAACGCTCTAAAACCTGGATCAAAAACGGAAAAATAACAGAGAGCTAGAAGGAGCTCCGAGCTCATGAGCGCCATGATGACACGGTACCACGACAGCAAACGCTAGCAAGAAAGAACAAAACCAAAACTCACAAAAGTTCAGCCACTTGGAAAATGTTAAATTCTCCGTATCAACGCCCGTGGCAGGCTCAATCAAAGCTCAAACCCAAAACCTCTCCTGAAACTGATCTGTGTCAAAATCTTCAGGACACAAAGAGAGCTGGAAGATTAGCTCCAACAATTAAAAATAACGAAAACATATAAATGAAACACTCAATTCAAAAAGTAACAAAGAAACCTCTTAAATCTGTGTTTTAAAAAGTGGCAATAAATAAGAAAAAAAAAACAGTAAAACTGATAAATAAAATCACTAACTATCCCTTTGAAAGCCCCAGTGAAGGAGTTAAAAGACTAGCCAGCCTAATTTAAACATTTTTTAAAAGGCAGGATTTGGGGGAATTAGGTGTAATGACCAAAAAAAGAATGAAAACTAAATTACTGCAATGTTTTTCCAAACTCTGGTTGAATACACTTGATAAGAAATGATGAAAGAAATGACGGGTTTTCTAATAAAATATAAATGGTTCAACATTTACTCCAGAATCGACAGAAAAAGTAACCAGACTAATAATCCCGTAAGAAATCAAAAGACCTGTTGTATTCCTCTAGCGACGGACTCCAATGTGAAAAAGCCACCAAACTCACGCATCTTTTGAGAAACGACTCATGCAGCCATTTCAACGCTGCTGGAGCCGAAGGAATTCACAGAAATTTTAAGCTGTAAACGAGATAAACAAAAAGATACTTGCAGCACCAAACACAAGGCCACGGTCCTAAGAGAGCAACAAAGTATGGATAACTGGGTGGAAAACTGACCAAGAAATTAAGCAGGCAAGTCACAGGAGAAATGAAATGATCAGCAAACATGAAGAAATGCTTAAATTTTTTAACACAAAGTATTTTCCTAATTCGCTGGCCAAGACTTAAAGGACCAATGAGACTGACCAAGCGCCGACGGAGAGAGCCGTCTCTCCCGCCGACGGAAAACGGCATTCCAACACCGCGGTTGAGAAATCTGGCCGTATCCATCAGTTAAGATGCCCCTTCCTGGGGTGCCTGGCTGGTTCATTCAGTAGAACAAGTGACTCTCGGTCTTGGGGTCACGAGTTCAAGCCCCAAGGTGATCAGAGAGCTTACTTTAAAAAAAAAGAAAAAAATGAAATGCCCCTTCTTGACCAAAATTCCACCCCAGGGAACTTATCCCAAAGAAATATTCCCCCAAGTACACAAAACTGTGTGTCAGAGAGGTTTGCCACACCCTAGGAAAGAGTGGGAGGGACATAAACGTCCAGCAAGAAGGGAGAGGATGGAGGAGGGCACCCTGCTTGGGCAGACGTCCAGCCGGTGGGTGCTGGCCGCCCCTACTGACTGCTCAAGCCACAGCCCACTCAGACAGGTCAGAGCTGGGCCACACCGGGTGCTGGGCATTGGGAAATCATCATAGCGTGTGCAAGGAACTGCACCTTACACGTCCTTTGAAAAGAATAAGTTGTGACTTTACACACACACACACACAAAATGAGTTGAAGGGGCGCCTGGGTGACTCAGTCGGGTAATGTTGGAATCTTGCTTTCGGCTCAGGTCATGATCTCAGGGTCATGGGACAGAGTCCCACATCGGGCCCTGGGCTGAGCAGGGAGTCTGCACGAGGACTCCCTCTCCGTCTCCATCTGCCCCTCCCCCAGCTTGTGCACACAAGGGCTCTCACTCTCTCTCTCAAATAAGTAAATGCATCTCCAAAAAAATGAGTTGCAGAAAAACTCACATATGGCCCCATTTTAATGTTTTAAATTAAAGTTTACGTATTAAAAATCTTAATACATTTATTAAGCTCATGGATTTCAATGCCTAAGACAGGGATGGGCACAGAGAAGGCACTCAACAAACAGTAACAGCATACACTATAAAATTAATGTGTGTTGTGAAACGTCTAACATATCCTTTTTTCTCAAATTGCAATTTCCTCTTTAAGTTGTAAATATCCTGAAGGCAAAAATGAGGAAAAATCTGTAGTCTCCAAACTATGCATTTTGGGTAATTATCTTCAAAGACATAGTTTAATTTGGGCAAGAACACTAACCCTACGTTTTTGGCTCTAACTAAATTGCTCAAACACGTTGTGAGAAATCAAGTAATGTGTTACCTGCTGTGAATTCCACACCGCCCACCCCACGCCCCCTTCACAGCACTAAAGAGAAAGTATGCATTTTCATGCCATTTTGTGGACTTCTCTGTAACTTATTTAAATCTCTGTGCATCTCTTAAAAGCAAAGCACTTTTGTCTCTCTTCACCCCCTAATGCAAGAGACATCGGCAGTGTAAGGTACTGGGTACCAGCTGTCAACATTTCTGTGTGATTAAATAATTAACCTGTGTAGCTTCGTATTAATTCCCTGGAACAGTGACAGTTAGATCAAGGCATGGCCAGCAAAGGGACTTCTGCAGTAGAAACTTATCACCATCCCAGGGTTCGAGAAAGGAACCGCACCTGTTCCCAGCTGCTATGGTGCCCAGTAACTGGAAGAAGGACGCAGTCCCGTATCCTTAGCTCTAACCCCAGACTTCTTAAAGTGAATTAAACAAAGTGACTTTCAAATAAATATGAAAGAAACGCTGCCCTCTGTGACTCCGTGTAAGCCTACAGTCCCGGCCTCCGAAAGCAGCCACGGCTCACCCATGAAAGGGTGTTTCAATCTGAAGGCTTTACCGCAACACTGAGGTCCCATCCAACCAGCAGATCCTAAGAAGTGTGAAGCCCCGGAAATTCCACGTGGCTAAGTTCCTGAGACCGCCGCCCCGCCCGCCCCGGACGCGTGGCCAAGAGGGGGCGACCATCGATGGAGGCTTTAATCCTTTTCCAGATACGGCCCACTTATACAGTGGAACTCAGTGAGACGCAGGTGGGCTCACGAACGCTACGGAGAGTCTCCGGCGCCCACAAGCATGCGGTGACCCCGATGGCGACGGCCCACACTTCCCTGGCCGTCGGAGACGCCCCCTGGCCTGCACCTGCACCCGCCCACAGGGCCCTGCTGCGGGGCCTCGGGAAGCGGACCCAGGGCGCAGGCAGAGTGCGCCGCTAGCGCAGCAGGACGGCACGGCCTCAGACTGTCACCCCGCTGACCGCAGGCGTCCTCTACCCTGAAGCACTGAGTTTTCTTAACTCAGACGCTGCTACTGGTGCGCAGGACGGCCAACAGAATCCCAGTGTGTCAGCAACACTCAGCCGTCAGAAGAGGCGTTTCTGTGACTGACGGGACAAGAAATGGAACTTGACCCTCGGTCCAAGTAATGAACTTGCTGACCTGCATGTCTGGATTTCCAGGCAGGACAGCAGGTAAGCCACAAAGAACAGCACCAGCCCCAGAAGGACAAAGCCGTCTAGCCAGGCATCCCCTTGAAAATGCGACAACACTGGAGACGCAGATCGAACAGCCATCTTGGGACACCTGGGGATGAACACCAGCTTGGCTCTGTCTCCTCAAAACAAGGCTGGCTTCTGTCCCTAAGTGTGGCACCTGACGAGCAGGCCCACCGCCCCCGGCCACTGTACGCTTGTCAGCCCCACCGCTTCTGCCCTCCCCCCAAAACACCCCTGCCAGCCCCCACACAACGCCCCAGGGTGCAGTCCCTGAGGGCTGGGACGTTACAGGCCTCTCGGCACTCGCCCGCACACACCCACCAGCGCAGGGACAACCCAGCAACCAGACTCCAGACTCCCCGTGGGGAGGACGGGCCAGAAATTCCCCATGCAGCGTCTCACCCGCATCCTCTGATGCGAGGTTCCTTTGCTTTGAGAGACCGACTCCGAGCTTCCTTCTGAGGAACAGCTCTGCGGAGCCACCATTGTTACCCATCTCAGGGGGAAACACTCATCTTTATTATTAATTCATTCATTACATTACTATATTTAAATGACCAATTTAAAAAGGACTAATCAGATATACTTGTCCCAGATCCATTCCAAAGAAAAAGGCTGCTGTGTCTCCACGAGGCGCCCGACCTCACTTTCCAAGCTCCAGTGCAAGGCCCCCAGGGCTCAGACCCCTACCCCATCAGGGCCTGGGAGAAGGAAGGGGACATCAGGCTGAAATGCCACCACCACAGCAATGAAGGACAACACGACACATGGGCTCTGCCCGGGGTCTCACTCCCGACACCCTGCAGGCCCAAGGAACAAGTCCATGTCACACACTGTCCATCTGCTTTTTAAACTGCGGGGCCAACGAGACTAAAATGTGGCAAAGTGCGGTAAAACAGGCTTAACTCTTGAAAGGCAATATAAATAATATCTACCTAGCTGGAAAAAAACAATTCTTATCTCTTTCCTAGAAAAAAAAAAAAGAAAGCAAGGAAAAACAACGGATGATGTTTTTTAATGCACAAAAAGTAGGAAGAACCAAGTCGCTCACACAGCTTCTATGTCGGATGTCAAATTATCACTCGATGAGACCAAAAAGGAACTCAAACCGCCATGATCCTCCTCCGGTCACCGGGAAGTCTCCAGGTCAGTGGGGCTCAGCCCCAGTCAGTCCCTCTGTGACTGGTCAGAGCCAGCGGGAGCTGGGCCTGCGCCCCGCTGGCCCTCAGAAAGGCCGGCATCTTGTCCCACTTCCCAGACGACGAAGTGAAAGCACACCGAGGCTCCGTCACCGGCCCCAAGTCACCGCTGGATCCTGGATTCGAAGCCTCATTGCCTCACACTCAAATTCCTTTCGCCACAACGGTGATGCCACACTGGCCCGCAGGAGGAGAGGCCAGGTCCCGGGAGCGGGGGGGGGGGGGGGGGGGGGGGGGGGGGGGGGAGGGGGGTCCTAACTACAGGAACACGGGATGATCCCCACACACAGCACATCGTCCCCCCAGAGCACGCTCGATGACACACTGGGAACGACAGAGGCACACACAGCGGGGCCGGGCTCCAGCCTCCTGGCCTTCCTCGCTGCCTCCCCAGGGACGTACCCCTCAGTCCCCAGCACCCCCACAGCGCCAGCACTGGTTCCTGGCCCAGGTCTCGCAAGTGCTGACAAACCACCTTTCCTCCTCCCGTTAAACTGCTAAGGTTCCACAGAGACATTCCCAGAGCATCGTCCCTCAGCGTCCTTGCGGGCAAACAGCTGAGCTCTCCCAAGGAAGATCTCTGACTCACCTCGGTGATGGCCTTGGTTTAGGGCGTGTCACCTCAACCCCCTACAGCTGCCCCAGCCCAGGTGGTGGTCTAACAGGGACCAGCTGCAAGGGTTAGATCCACACCCGATTTCCAAGACGTGGTGCAGAAGCAGAACAAAAACAAAACCTCAGTAATAACGTTTATGTCATTCACATGTTTGAGTAACAATTTGGACAGACTGGGTTACATAAGAAATTAACAGGATTTTAACCATTTCTCTAGCCCTTCTCGCATGGTCACTGGGAACACTCAAGCGACAGATGCGCTCACATTCCGTGGGGCAGTGCTGGCTGAGCCGTGGCGGCCTGGGGGCCGAACCCTGCCCACCACCTGTCTCTGGACGCCTCGGGAGCTAGGAATGTGTTTTACATTCTTAAGTGGTTGGAAAAAAATAACAGGAAAAGAATAACATTTTGTGACACATAAAATCCCATGAATTTCCAGTTTCGGTGCCCATAAATGTAGCTGCCTTATTTGCTGACGTGCTGTCTCTGGAGGCTTCTGTGCTATCAGGCAGAGCAGCTGCAACAGAAAGGGCTGGCCCGCGGAGCCCGAAATAGTTAATATCTGGCCCTTCACAGAAAAAGCCCGCTGACCCTAAAGACCCCTCATTTCCAAAGTTCGGGAGGGTGGGCTCCATCGCCCTCGGGCTCCAGTGGCACCTCCCTTTCCAAAACCTTCCTGGGGAAGGCCAGGAGCCCAGGGTGGGGCGAGCCCCCCCTGCTGGCTAGGACCGCTAGGGGCTGATGTAGGGCCCCCCCCCCGCTTCGGATCCTTGGACCACCCTCTACATTTCCCCTTCCTGATGGATGACTCAAAATCCTTGTCCTCAGAGGAGATATGACTACTGACTATCTGCCACGTTCCAGCCCCCAAAGGCTCGGGCAACGGGTTCCCTCTCAGGGGACCTCGCACTGGCTCCCAGCTTCTCTGCAGTGGCTCCTGGGTAACCCCAGCCATCACGAAGGCAGAGGAGCTTGGAGAATGGGAGGACAGGTCCTCCACAGTATGATCTCTGCACGATGATACAACTCTAGGTGGCTGAGACCAACCCTCCCATTAACTCCACTTTCTAACAACCGTGAGGAAGGTCATAAACTCAAGGTGACTGCCCAGAAGAGGTCTATGGAGAGCCCAGCTACGGGGCCGTGTGGGTCTCAGCATGCTCCCGGGGGCACGGGGGCTAGAAAGGCCTCCCGAGCTCCTAACAGTTAGAAATACCAAATGGTACCCATAAGGAACGTGGGCACTGCCCTGCTCACCACGGGCGTGTGATCAATGTCTGTGGAAAGGAAACGAGGCTTGACAGAGCACTTACAAGCTACTTATCTGGGGGCTCATCCAGGCCTTCACCAACGGGGACTTGAGTCTATAACAAGACATTAGTAACAAAAGTTAAACTTCTAATACAATGGGAAACCGTAATGCAGTAACTTGGTTCACGTTTTTAGGGTGATTCAAAAACCAGCTCTCGGTGCTTTGGACTTTGGTATCACTCATTCCGCTGGTTCTCTGAAACACTCACCACGAGAACCCCCTTCCAAGAGTCACTATGCACCGGCCGTAAGACTATAACACTGTTCACGTTACAAAATAGTAGTAACACCCTGTACAAAAACAGCCCATATCAGAATCAACGTAAAAACGTCCCCTCTAGTGTCTGTGCTGGAGACTTTCCTTCCGCAGGAGAACTGATGACTTCTGCCCTCGTCATCAACTCAAACACGAACGGCAGGTTTCACTCCGTGTTTCAGTCGCCAGGAAGCTCAGACTGAATTCTGGTTCGAGTGCGGCCCCCGGAACGAGTGCTGTGATCCGGATCGATCACCCTATTTTCCCCTCGTCACAGTCTATTACTTCATTTCCTCGTCCTTGGTCTTTCTTCATGTCCCGCCTAACACGTGACCCAGGCACTCCGCGCCTGCAGATGGCACGGGATGCGCATAGACCAGCAAACTCACTGCCAACACACAAATAACAAGATTTCAATTACCAGATACTCAAGCCTGCAAACACGCGCTCAGGATGAGTCCGTAAGAAAGACACCGACAGAGCAGATCTACGCAATCCCGAGTTCATGCTGGACGTAGTATGTCATGGAAACTTCTAGAAAGGCAGCAAACTACCTAGGACAGAGTCCTTGGCAAATCATGAAAACGTATTCGGTACCATCTTCTCCAGAGAAGGAAAAAGAGATTCTAAATCGGGGTCTCGACATACTGATTTTTCCTCTGACGTGGAAACCTAGACCGTGGGCCCTGTCTGCGCGCCCGGAGCAGCGAGCCGGCTCGGCTTTCTAAGCGGCTCTTGCGCAATGAAGCAAAACGCACGCCACCCGGCCCAGCTCCCGAGGGAGCCCAGGCGGGCGGAGAGGGCAGAGACCTCCCCACAGACCGGTAACGAGCCACAGGCGTCCACACAGCAACCCGGAGCCCAGCAACAGCAGCCAGCCAGGGCCACGGGCTGCCGTGTGTGGCCGCTCGACTGCACGCCGACGGACACGCAGGGAAATGCAGGTCTCCCGTGTCTGGCTCGCTCCCCGGCGCACCTTCCTTTCTCTCGGTGGCCTTGTGGCCCACGTGCGCCAAGGACATGTGGATGGAGAGGAGTGCCACTCCCTAGCCCGTCCCAGCCAGCAGCTCCCCTCCTGCATGTCTGTGGTCCCCCACCCCCTCTCTCGGAGCACCCACCACACAGAAGCCCGCTCTCCACCGACACCCCTGCGACCCCATCAACCGCTGCGGCTTAGCCCGAACGCCCAGGAGAAACCGCTGCTCTACCAACAACTCTCGTCTGTCTTCTCGACCCTCTCCCTGAAATTTTTCGTGGTGTCTTTTTTTTCTCTTAGGGCTTTCTATCCCATGCTGGTCATTTACTTCCTATGGTTACCGGCTCATAAGAAGGGTTATTATTGGTGCTACCACTGGGTTTCCCAAGAAAATCAATTTCCCGGCCCATGCTGAGCTGGGAATCTGTGCAAACAGCTGCTAGGTCTTCGGTGATCTGGGCTTCCCTCGTGTCTCTGGCCGGCAGTGCCGCAGGAACCTTGGATGGCATGGCTCATCTGGTTCCCACACTGACACGATGCCCCACTGAGAGGCAAACATGGAGCCCACATTTTTTCTTCTCTCTGGGGCTAGAGCTGAGCACCAGAGGGTCAAACTGACGTGGGCAGTATACTATCCACGTCTTCAATACCCCATCACTTGCAGGGTCTGCACTCTGCAGCACACAACAAACTCTCAATCAAGGTCACCTTGACAGTGGGCTTTCTCCCACCTCCCCTTGCTGTGGCACCCAGCATGCGCTGGGAACTGGAAACCCAGAAACCTGTCTGAGCTCTGCTCTGTGGCCGTGGCCGAACCACTGAGTCCATCTGCCTTTCAGCTCCCAAAACATGTCAGGATTCTCCCCCAAACCACCTCCAAGACTTCTACCTGTTATAATAAAATTGTAAGCCTCAATCTAAAAGCCCAGACAGAAATAAAATAAATTTACAAAGAAAGGTAAATATAGTCAAAGAGTACACGTTTTCCTTCACGGTCATTGTAGGGACGTGACTGGATGCTACCTACAGAGTGAGGACCCACATTAACTCTGCCCCAGCCAAAAAGGTGCGGCTTCAGCGGCCACCAGCCCATAAGCTTCTACAAGCCGCTTTCGTGGCCCAGCAGCTCTACCATGCTTTCCAGGACAGCCTACTCCGTCCACAGTCGGCAGACCTCACACGAGGACAGCCGGAAACACACGCGGATGACAGCCCCTCTACGCTCCGTAGCCGAACAGCGAACGCAGACTGTACCTCATCTCCAATCACAGCCCCAATCCGAGCTGCAGGAACCTCCTTTTTTAACCAATTCCTCCAGATGCTGAGAACCGGGTAGCTGTTAGAAAAATTAACCTTCCTTTGAAGATTTCAGAGTCTAAGCAGCCTGTGCTCTGTCGTCAATCTAGAACCAGTGGAGGAGCCGATCTTCCCGTAAAACCATTAATAGATTCTGCTTTTCTGTCACCAGGGTAATTTACTGAGGCCAATTTTAATCCTGCTGCTAAACCACTAATCCCACGACTCTACAGAATTGTCCCCAAGTTTACGTTGCTATGGCGAGGACTTTTATGTGAGGAATTCACGTATTTACTCCCAGTCATGTTTTCTAAGTTGGCTTTAGGAATAAGATCCTCTTCCTTGCCCCTTCCGTTAAGAAGTAAAAAGCCATTTTTGGACTCAGGACGGCCCCTGAACACCTGGGCTGTGCCGTACTCACCACAATAACGCTAATGTAAATTACACATGGTGTTACTCAAAGGGACAAATTATCGTCATTATGCTAATGGTCACGCTAAAGACATGAAAAGCTTTGGTATGATGAATCTAATCTGGTGGGAATATGATTATCAATGTGAATGATGATATTTTCTCAAAGTGGCATAAAAATGTTCTCTCCGTGTCACTGATAATGTCAATATAAATTATGCATCACCAAAAGCGGCATTCGAGCACGTCGCTGCGATGCTATGAGACACCCAGGCCCGCCTTCCCGCCCACAGATGCCCTGCACATACGCGCATGCACGCACACGCGGAGTATAAATGTGTTTACTTCTTCGTTAAAACAGGAGAACCCGTAGGATGAAGCCACTGAGGCAGATCAACGAGAGGGTACGGGGAGACGCCCTGCCTCCCGCCGCTAACAATGGGAGCACGAGCTTCGTGCTGGTCCCTGCTTGTAAATTCCCAGGATGTCGCCTAAGAAGCCACTCTGGTGAATTACACACAAGACCGTCCAAAAATTCGAAAGCAGTATGTGTAAACAAGTCACTGAGTGAGGACATCACTGTTCTGCTGCTACGTAACTCCAGAACAGCACCACAGAAGCTTAAACTGGGAAGCGGGATCATCTGTCTGCTCAGGGATTCAACCACTCATTTAAAAAAAACAGCCAAGTCTTTAAGGAGGGAAAAAAACACATTTTTCAGGTCTAGCTTAAGATCACTAAAATAATCAGGAGCTAAACGGGGCCTATCAGCCTATCCGCAACCCACAGAAGTTTTAACTACTCGCACTGGGCTCTGTAGTTCCCTGAATTAACACAATCACTCAACCTTGAATATCAAACTATTTCCCACCAAAATTACTGCAGGAGAGACAAGTGATGCTTGCTCACTAGGCTGAAGTGTCCGTGGAACAGGAAGCGGCTCGAGCCGCGGGCAGCCCCACCCCCACTCTGGATGCATTCTTCCCGGTACTAAATTTCAAAGAACATTCTGGAACGCTGAAATCAATCAATGACTAACACCATGCCAAGTCAGCTTGAGCAATATAGGTTAAATAGTGCCATATGGCAAAGGCAGACACATGTTGCCCTTTTCTGAAACAAAGGGAAAAATTCCTAAACAAATATCCTTTACTTCAACACGAGAAGAGCTGAAGACAGGGGTTTCCAAGTGTTACTAAATAATGCTGCAAATTCTATTTTAATCCTTAACCATCTGGGGAAAACTACAGAGTTTTAACAGAGAACCTTGATTTTTGAGAGTCTCTCTTTAACAATGTCCTGAAAGCTAACACCACATGTTAGCCTAAGCTCACCATCCCCTAAATGAGCAAGAAAATAACAGGACAGCTGTATCCAAAAGCCAAGGGGCCATCGGCAACTCCCCGGGGGAGCCAGATCCTCGGGAGACCAGTCTACCTGCTTCTGAAGAAATAACACGCCAGATTAATTTGGCCTTGAAATAAAATATATTAAAAATCTCCGCCTGCGTTCAGCACTCCGCTGAAGAAGTGTCTGAACTTTACAATCGTATGTAATACCCATCCCTGAAATTTTGATTAAACAACTTGATTAAATTCTTGACCAAATACACATACACGGCCAGAAAGAAAAAAATCTACCAGAATGAACTCACATTTGAAATAAACAGCAAAATGTATCTAAGCCCAATATAGTCTCTAAATGATTTATCTTTTCTATTCCCCTGTGCAGTGTTTTATTTATTACTTTACATATATTTACATGTTTACGTTTTCAAAGTAGTTGCATCTCTAATACTCCTGCTCTGTGAGCTCCATACCAGTGGAATCGAAGAATAAAGGCCAGAGCTTTTTGGAGAACGACTTTTAAGGAATGTTGAGAGCCACAGAATTACACTCCTTCACACTGTGCATGTCTGCCGCCAGGACACGTCTCCTTCTGGACGTAAATAATGACAGCCAGCTCCAGCTTTGCAAAGAAAGGCTTCAGCTGTTCAAATCACGTGTTGCCAGAAGCAAGGGATAAGGGATACCCAAAACGGACAGTTGCAACTGCTCATTTTTACCAGTCCGTCGAAAATATACTTGACATACCCCAGTGGGGGGCACAGATTCCAAATTTAAGTGATGCATTTATAGGGCCTGGAGATGTATCTTCCCATAGGTGTTAAAGTCACACCCCGAAAACAGTCCTCTGTCGGAGAAAATTAATTTCAAAATAAACATGCATTTTCAAGAACTGGATGAGACATTTTTAATTCGTAGTGAATGTCTTTCTTTATTCTTCTTCTAAAGTTAAAGTTACTTTTACTAGTAAATTCTTCACAAACATTTGATGTGATTCTTTCCTTAAAGTGGGTTTGTGACAAGTCACCAATATCCCCGAGAACTCTAAGACAGTCCCAGCTAAAGCTCGATGACGAAGAGGATGTCCCGTACCCCCCACCCACCCCCTAACCCACCCTAAAAGGTGGGGAGGGGAGGTCTCAACCCACTCCAGGCAGAGGTCGCCCCTCTATCAAAGAGAAATGTCCCACATGTCCCACCCCAAACTCCCTTGTTTCTGGGACCAGTGAGAACTGAGGCCAAGGCTTGAATCTGAAAAATGCTGTCACTCACATGGCCCCGAGACCCATTCAGACCTGTAACAGGCTGCGGCCAACACACTGTTGGCCGCTGGCCATTGGGTGGAAAGGTTGGCGGTGACAGCCCCAGAGGGAGGAGAGGACAGGACAGGAGGGAGAAGAGGGTCTCTATCACACCGGGTGGCCCAGGCCACCAGTTAGCCCTAAGGCAAACACAGAGCAAGAGTCAAAAAATTGGCGGTACCCCAAGTCCTGGGCAAACTGAATGGCGGGCAGCCCACAAAGACCCACCTGCAGCCAACATCGCCCCGCCCCGCCTTCTAGACGCCCCAGCCTGCCACCCAAGCCCGTAACATTCATGGAGAGGCAGGCCGTCTGCTCAGGCCCCAGAACCACCCGTGTCCCGACTCTGCACTTCACCTGAAAAACTCAGACCCAGAGGCATGTCCTTCCCGACCCACAGACTCACGGTCCGGGAGCCGAAGCCGGCGGCACAGTCACTGTGCATGTTTCCACATCACTAGTTCTGGAAGCACGGGTCAAAGCGGCCAAGCGGTAAGCAACCCATGGAAGGTCTGAGTACTGGCTGCCGGTTCGGCTGTAAGTACAGAGCAGGAGTCCGCCAAGGGTCAGGGCAAGGCATGGATGCTCGGCTCGGCGAGCGGGGGGCACGGCCCCTGGCTTTCTCTGGACTTGGGTCAGGAAGAGGAGAGCTAATTCAACTTTTGTCACAGCCTCTAGAACTTTTGAGGGGGAGGGGTGAGGGCAGCGAAGAGACACACTTCGGAGAGAAGAGCTCGCGGGAGCGCTGAGACGCAAACACTGCCAGCACCGAAGATGGCTTTCGAGGAAGGAACGTGACTTCCATATTCAAATATTTATGATGCGGATGTGTAATCAAACGAATGGAACTTTCTTTTGCTTCCTTCCATCATGTCCCTGACTTCTGCTTCAATCCATGCCCTTGAGAAAGTCTCCATGTCTCCGGCTAAATTTGGCTTTCAAACACCAGCGAAAAAGCTCTGTTTCCTGCACCTTTAATACAGATGCTTTATTCAGTTAGAAATCGAGTTGCAAACAAAAATACCACTTTTAATTATATAATTAACACCTGCCCTGTTCTTCAAGGTTGAAAATGGAATAAAACCCAAAATAGCGTCCTGTCTTGAACACTGAAAACAAGCGCATTATAAAAGGAAAGCGCAGGCCTTCGGACAAGCTCCTCCGTTCTCAGTGTAACCAGCCTCCACTCCAGTGTCCTATTCCTGGGACATTAAGGTATAATGCACTTGAAACTCTACACACACTGCCCTGCCGGACCTACAGCCACTCCCACAAAATGCCTGTTTAAAAGATTCCTTCTGGTACATTACAAACAAGACCAATAGCTATCCTGGAAAATGAATACATAAAAATCCACAACAACCCATTTAACTGAGGGCTGGTTTTTCAAGAACAGTGTCCATGATGAAACGCTACTCAACGTCCTCGGTCACATTACCACTTTTCCCTATTTGGTCAGACTGAAAACACTGTCTGGGAGACAGAGCATACCTCATTCTCCAATATTCTCTAAAGAAGTCTCTCTTCTTTTCCATGTGAGTGTTGGGACACAACATCCACATCAAATTCATCAACCTATAAAACTCAAACACCTCCATGTAGGAGAAACTAAGGTCCACGAAGGTAAAGTGCAGTTTATGGACATGAGAACAACATGCTTTCCCCACTGACCCGCTTTCAAAAACCGCTCTTTCCTCCTTGAAAGTCTCTGGGTCGACATCCTCCAGAGTCAGACACACAGGACCTCAACGGCCCAGAACCCTGAATCCCGCAACTGTCCAGCCCCTTCAAAGGCCGTGTACCAGTCACAACGGGACACACAGCGACGCACTCAGCTCTTCTCACCGAGGATGAACAGCCACGCACAGGGGCAAGTTCCCGCTCTAGAATGTTTCAGGAACCGGGCCATTTGGAAAGAGGACTCGGGTAAAGACTTCCAGAAATAAAAATAAGCAAAACTCTTCTCTCTCTGCCCTGCTGAGCACTGTGCCTCCTGAAGCATTGTTTCCTTCCAGGGAGGCATTCCCACTCCTCCTGGTCATTTTTATTACACATCCCTGGGGACCGCGAATATTTTTTAGGATGTTAATGTGCTCTGAATGTTTCAGTATATTCAAATACGCTAATTTAAGAAAACAAAGTCTTCCTAAGGAACTAAGAAAAACACTAGACTAGACCCACAGGCTTGGGCCTCAGCCTGGCAACATTCTAATTGGAGGACTCAAGTCTCTGAGGCTTGGCTGCTTCTGGCGGGGCCCACGAGATGGCCCGGGAGCCCAGTGAAACTGAAGATGTCCTCCTCGGGTCAGCAGCGCCCAGACCCAGGCTCCAGGCCAGCTCGCACCACTCGCTCCCCAATTTCACCGAGAGGGGAAGCTCCGAGTCTTGCGAGGCAGAGGCCTGCGGTGTGTTTAGTTCTAGCGGGTCTGCGTCAACATAAATAGCACAGCTATTTTGACGCCACAATCGAAGAATGTAAGGGAAAAGGAGGAGGAAACAAATGATAAAACGATAAGACCAGCCTTTCCACGCGGCAGCACAGAGGAGCCTATCGAATAGCACACATGCCTCGTTCCTTAAAGTAGCACTTACATTCCTAAACCAAAATACTCCCATCATATTAATAGGGCGGCTTAAAGCATCATCTGGAGAGGATCCCGCTGGGGGGTCGCCAGTCCTGCTCCCACTCCGGTCCCTACTTTAGTGCATTTTGTCACAGGGCCACAGGACAGGGCCCCCCTTTTCTGAATCATCTTGAATCAGGATCACAGACTTAACTGCAGGTTCACGGGGGCGTGGGGGGGGGGGAGACGCCTTCGGGGCATGTTTAATGAAGACCACCACCGTCTAAAGTTCCTTTTGTGACTTGCTGTTGGGTCCCCCAGCCCCTGCCCTTTGTTACGCAGTGGACCCCGCCGGCAGGCCGGGCCCCACGCCCTCGGGCACATCTGGGCTTCCAGGAACTGCCCCCCACGTCCACGCGGGCCGCTGCCGGCGGCGGGACGGAGAGGCCACGCAGGCAGGACGCCACACCCACGCGCGGCAGCCCCTCGCGGGGCCCGCGGTCTCCCCCGCGCCGCCCACCCCGCGCGCCGGCCGGCCCGGATCAGGTGTGAATACTTATGTAATCGTCCTCGGGGCCACGCCTTTGCCCGCGCCCCACCTCCGCCAGAACAAAGTGAAGTTTAAAATAGAAACCAATTACCTGGCCGCGGCCGCGCCTTGGCCCCCGGAGCGCGGCCCGCGCCGCCGCGCAGACCCCCGCCCCCCGGCTGCGCGGAGACACGCGCCCCCCGGCCCCCCCGCCGGGGCCAGGCCTCCCCCATCCCCGCCCCCGGCCCGCGCAGATCCCCCCCGACCCAGGACCCCACGCGCCGCGGAGACCCACCCCCCCACACACACACCCCCAGGCCAGACCCCCACTCCCCGCCCCCACCCGCCAAGACCCCGGCCGTCGGGCCCAGCGGAGACCCCCCCCACCCCGGGCCAGGCCCCCCCACTCCCCGCCCGGTGCAGACCTCCGCCCCGGCCAGGCCCCCCCCCACCCCAACCCCTTCCTCCCAGCCCGCTCCCGCCCCAGCTAGGCCCCCTCCGGCCCGCACGGACCCCCGCCTTTGTTACGGTGCGAAGTTGGGCCGTGGGTCCCCGTCTCTTTCACTTCTTGGGTTACAGTGCAGGCGAGTGACGTCCGCTCCACATGACGGGGGCGGGGGGCGGGCGCCGGGGGGCGGGGGCGCGGGCCGGGCCCTCCCCCACCTCGCTGCCCTGCCCGCCCCGCCCACAGCCCGCCCCCTGGCAACCCAGCAACAAGCGGCCACCGCCCCCGCCTCCGGGGCGGGCAGGTAAATCCCCCCGCCCCCGCCCCGCCCCCGCCCCGCCCCCCCAGCGGCGCCCCGGGCCCGGCGCCGCTCGCTCGGATACATAAATAGGAATGATTTAATCCCGCTACACCTCCCCCCTGCTGCCCATTCCTCACTCGGCGAGTTCATCGAGGTGGGGGCGGGGTTGGGGAGCAGAGTCGGGTCGAACTCGGGCCCGAAAATGGCCGGAGCGGGAGGATGGGGTCAGACACTACCTCGTAACTGAGTTGGGTTCTCGCAGGGGGGGGGACGACGGAGGTCGCCTGGGGCCGCCCGAGGGCCCCCGGGGTAACCCCGGTGAGGCAGGGCAGACGGGTACCCCGCGCGTGGACGAGGGCGGGGCGCGGGATCCCTCCCCGGGGCCTCCCTCAAGGGGTCTCGGGGGCAGGAAGGGCCCCACGTGGGTCCGTGACCCGCGCGCGACGGCAGCAGCATCCAGCCCGGAACGACGCAGCGCGGCACCCGGAGCCCCGAGACAGAGATGCTGCGTGATCGCGTCCGGCCCGCACGCGTCCACACAGCGCGACCGACGTTCCCGGGGAAGCTGGCGCCAGGTCAGGCCGGCACGAAGCGTGGGGCGGCCCGTGACGCGCGCCGCCCGTGATGTGCCCATTGTGCGGGGGGACCCGGCGGGGCGCTCGGCGCTCCCGAGTCGGGTGGGCAGCAACAGCCTCTCCCCACCGCGCGCGGGGTCGCGCTCCAGAACCTGCCAGTGGCCTCGGGTGAACTTTCAGCGCCACCGCGGAACGTGAAGTTGTGAGGTGCCCGCGTCCGCACTTCGCCACGGATTCACACCCCTTTCCCCAGCGCCCGTTCTGTGTGCGCTCTACTCCTGGCGGGCGGGCTCCGTCCCCGGACCCCGAGCGCGCGAGGCCGCGCCCGCCGCGTGGGAACGGGACGGAAGGAACCGCACGGTGCGGTCCCCCGCCGCTGGCAGCGGAATCCCATCACTCCCGTCTTCCTCCCCCTCTGCAGGTTCCGACTGGAATCCGAAAGCGGCTCTCGAACGCCCATTCTTTGCAGGAGGACCTCGGAGGAGCGAGGTCCCCACTGCAACTGCTGCGTGCCCATCTAGCTGCCCAGACTCAGGTAGAAGCGTGTCCACGTCTACAGCACGGGCTGTGCACATCAGGAGCTAAGGGACGCGCGAGGCTCGCAGCACTGCACGGTGTGCGTACACAGGGGCGCATGCACGCGCGCGCGCCACACGCACACTCCAAATTACCTCCGGGATGGAGAAAGCCGCTGCGGATTGGCCGACAGAGCCGTCACTCACAGCCAGGGGGCAGGGAGACTTCGCAAGGCTGTTTCCTTTTTTTTTTTTTTTTTTCCTCCCCTTCCCTCCCTACCGTTTCATTAATGGTAAAACAACAGCGAGCCCTGAAGTTAGCCATCTTGCGCGGAGAGTTGGCTTCTTTCTTTAACGACGGGGGCGTCAGGACCAATATCCATTTAAATATATTTTGTTCTTCCACAATGGCTGAAAAAGGGAAATTAGCGATCCGGGTGGGGCGGAGAGGAGCTAGGAGGGAGGGGGAGGGGGTCGTCCGTAGGGGTGGACGCGGAGTGAAGAGTTGTTCTCAACGCCCAAAAAAGACTTTGACCTTATTGATCTCGAAATTAAAAAATGTTTTTCACAGATCAGATTGTAACAAACGACGCGGTCCTAATTCATGCACTCATTAATTTTTAATTTTAGTATTTAAGCTTGCGCCAGCAATCGTGTTTCCTTAAGAAAGAACTGACGGCTTATTGTTGGCTGGAGATAAACGATCAGGTTACAGATGTTAATCTTGTAATCTGTTTTTCCTGTAAGCACTTTACATACCCGGTTTTCAGACCTTAAAATAAACTCTTTTCCCAAAAGACCTGACGGTCACCATTCACGCTCCGGAAAAATCACACCCCCTCCAGTTTGTTTTTCCTCTGGCAATGATTTCAAAGACATTAAATCTTTTTCACTTTATAAATGCTGATTTGTTCTGCCTCAACTCCCACAGGCTTCTATTTGCATTTCAAATTCCACAGGTTACACCAGTCGCCTTTTCAAAAAATGTAAACCAACAATGAAGCAGCAAATGGCTTTTTGTGCATTCTGGATTAAATCAGGCAGCAGAATGAATATATTTAAAAAGAGGGCTGAGCAGTTGATCTTTGCACACCCGGAGATCAAGTAATTCTTTATCAGTAGCCAGCAGAATGAGTAGATGCGACTCACAAACCCCCGAGGTCCTGGTCTGATCCCGGTCCTGCTGCGGGGGAGCTTATTAACGCGGATATAAATGGGGCTGACTTACAGACCCACATTGTTCGGGTAAAAGGCTGGGGTCTCTCTGGTCCCTAATTGCAAGGCTCCACCCGGCTTCCCTGCCTACTACCACTGATTGTCAGCCCCACCCAACCTCCTCCATACAACCGCTGTTTTCAATATCCAACTCGACTGGCTTTTAACAAACTTATTCATACAAAGGTTTCTTTAAACTTGACGAGGCGGTTTATTCTAAACACCGATCGCACTATTCGGTGTGTTAGTTCTCCCTGGAAATGGCAGACGTAGGCGCTTTTCCAAACAACCCCCCCCCCCCCCCTAGCATTTTCCTTTTCTCGTATATCCCCGGGTACATGGTCGCGATCCCTACCTCCCCAACCACCACTCCGACCCCCGCCAGCTCGGTGCTCTGCGAGGAGCCCCTGCCACCATGAGCCCTCTCCACCCAATCGCCACTGAGAGAACCATCGCCCCCCACCCCCACCCGGCCCTAACTTCCTTCCGGAGCACTCACTTCTTTAACGTTAGGGTCACTTATACGCTCCCAGCTATGGCATGCAGCCAGGGGAGGGGGAGGCAAAACACCCCCCCGACCACACACACGCCACACGTACCCGAGGCAGCAGCGCTCGGTGCCCACAGGCATCGATCCCATCAGCCAACCCTTAATAATTGAAGCGGCTCCTCGGGCCCCGCAAGCCCCATCACCCACCTTCACTAGCCGGAGCGTTTTACTTTAAGTAAGGCAATTTGCTCTTTGTCTCCTAATGGATGGAGAGCGCATTCCGAGCTCCCCTCCCCCCAGCGTGCCTTTGACGAAGTATACAAGCCAGAGCCTCTTCCGCGCTCCCACCCGCCCCCACCCCGCCCCTCCACTGCGGTAAAACCACCTCCCAGCGCTCGCCCTCGCCGCCCGAAGTTGCATCTTCCCTCTCCTGGAATTGCCGAGCGGAGCAACTACCCACAGGGAAGCCAAGCCGCCCTCCCCGCGGCCCCGGAGCCCCTCCCCGCCCCCCACCACCCGCGGCGCCACCGGGGGTCCGGGCACCGCCAGGCCCCGGGCCCCGCGCCCCCCGCCCTTGCGGGCCCCGCGGCGCCCCCCACCCCCACTCGGCCCCTACCTTGGCGGTAGGCGGCGGGCCCGGGGAAGAGGACGCGCACGCCCCGCGCCTCTGAGTGTGAAGCCGAGCGCCGAGGCGCGGAGCCGAGCGCTGCACTAGATCGACCCGCGCCGCTGCGCCCGGGCGCGGGGGACGCGCGAGGGCGCGCGGGGCCGCCACGCGCCCGGCCCCCTCCCCGCTCCACCCTCGCTCGCCCGGGACGGCCGCCCGCCCCCGCGGGGACCACCGGCGGCCGGCCGGGCTCGGGGGGCTGCGCGGCTGGGGGAGTGGGCCGGGACCCCGCGCCGGGCGGCAGGCCCGAGGCTTCCCCCAGCCACGGAATGGTCTGCCCTGTAGGAACGCACACGCTCCACTATTGTCTCATCAGCACAAAGTTCTACCACACTGCGGGCAAAGTCTGGAGGCTCGCGATGACTCAGACGCAGATAATTCTTCCCCTAATAGCACTGAATCACGATCCCAGCGGCTAGTTGTCGCCCCTTCTCCTCAAGGACCGACGCTGCCGCAGATCCAGTTACGGGAAGCTGTTTACCGCGCGCACACACGTAACACACGCACGCGTCCATACGTGCAGACGTGTCGGGACGCGTTTTCCGCCGACTGGGCACCTGAGCACCCAGCCTGGAGTCCAGACCTCTACGTGGGTATCCCTCCGGTGGTCCCAGATGCGTGTGCATTCCACCCGGCTCGGGGTGTGCGTTTCACTGAACTTCCTGGTCAGTGTGTTGGGGATACTCGATAGATGAAGTCCTGGGTCCAGACCAAAGTCGGGAGAGACTTCAGAACGAGGACTTTGCTGTATGGCAATTTAGAAACGACCGTGGGCTTTTATTTTTATTTTTATCCTTGGAAAGTTCAACTCTAATTTTTTTTCTGTTTTCAAACCATTTCTTCACCCCAGCTGCTCTCCGCGGGCCGTAGTTAGTGGCAGCAAGTTGAGTCTGGGAATAGAAATCCCAATTTGACTCCAAGAAGCAATCATAGTACACGGGGCGGGGGGAGGGGGAGGCGCAGACGGGTAAGGGGCGGAGGAACGCGGAGAGGGGAAGAGGAGAAAGAGGAGAAAGAGAAGGGGCGCGCCCCTGAACCAGCGATGACGCAGAGCGAGGGAGTTGGCCTGCGGAGGGGAGCACTGTCTTCTCCCACCAGGCTCCTGGCCATATTGTTCTGCTCTCCTCGTGATAACTCCGCAGTGGAGATGGATTCCGTCCAAGACACCGACGTAGCTGGGCTTCGCCATCAGCGCTGCAGTCCGCCGTCACCTTCCGCCGTGGCGATTTCTCTCTCGGCGCCCAACGCTCGCTCACACTCGACTGCTGATGCAGCTCGGGCCCTCTCCAACTTAGGGCATTTACAACAGAAACTACTAAGGACGAGCTCGAAAGGGAGGAGCTTGTGCCTGCAAAGCTGGACTCTCAGACACAGGGGCCATTCTGCACGTGTGTGCGTGTGTGTGTGTGTGTGTGTGTCCGTGGAGGAAGAAGGCAGCAAGAGGGGGTGGACCTTTGCGAGAAGGATCTTCGAATCCTAAAATGTAAGCTCCTTGTGATTAATGGTCTCCATTAATTAGGATAGCAGGCACAGAGGTAAAGGTCTTTGGCAATTGTTGCAGGTTTGGGGATGAGTGCTTAAATGGACTGTATTCTTAATCAAATTTAAGTCTGGTTCACAGAAAAGTATTGAACGAGCACAACTCATTACAGTACCCTGTGATAATGCACAAATGAAAGTACCCCCCAGTTGAACTAATTCCACGGATATAAATGGCGTATACAGACTTAGAGAAATTCTCACGTGTTATACGTGTTATACAAAGATTATAATATGCACACTTGGAATTTTAATAGTTGTGTTTGTCCTATTTGGGAACGGATTTGAGTCAACGGTAAAAATCCACTTTGTTAATCTGCATTCTTGGGTCTATTTAAGACTACAGTATTGCTCTAATAACTTCCATGTGTTCAAAATTGACAAGTTAGATCAAGGGACGGTTGGTCAGCAAAACTTCCAAATTCCTCCACGTATAATTGTGAGTTTCGTGACTTGCCTCCTTTCTGTAGCCTGCTTATCACCCACATGTGATTTCACTCAGGGCGGAGCCAGTTCTACAATAATACCGTGCTTTTAAAAGATTTCCCTTCTCCCTTTCTCTACAATGCATGCAGAATCTGAGAATGTAATTCGAGAGACAAGCCAGGGTTACATTCTGGAAAAACAGCAGCTTGCCAGCCAGCAGGTCTTGATGCTGCTGAGGGTGCCACAGTGCCCGGCGAGATAGTGTTTACATTATTTGTGCACCAAGCCACTGGCGGAGGTCCGTTTGTCAGTGCACTCTTAGCTTGTTCTGGGACGGGGGTGGGGGGCCACGGGGAGATATAAAAATAAAATATTTAGCAAGGCTTCCCATACTACTCCTACAACATGTTTAGCATTGCTAAAATTTCAAGTGTTTAATAATATCTGCAAAGACTTCAAGTAGCTATGAAAGATTAAGGACACTGTTTCCGCACAAAATACAAAGCCCTGAAATCCCTCAAAAGAGGTTCACCTCGTTTGAAATGTTTAATTACAATACTTGGGTGGAGAGCCATGATATTACTGGATTACTGGTTGCATACATATTTGGCTATTTACAACTTTATCACAGGCAATAATTCTGCTGAATGAGATAGATGGAGAAGAAAACACACATTCTCTTGTGATTGTCTAATGATTTGTTCAGCATTTGGGACTCTGCTCCTTCAAGCTAAGGAAAATGGCATTTTAATGCAACAGCGCTCAGTGGCTTGTCTGCAGAGCTTAGGTGGGAACATGACTGGTGAACATTTGGATCAGAAAGGTTCTGGAAGGATTCCATTAAAGAAGAGCTAAGAGTAAGAGACAAACAAAAAGAAGCCCAGGAAAGGCCTTGTCTGTCTGAAAGCTGGAACTGAAACTCTTTAAAGTATGAAATCCAAGACAAACTAAAAAATATTTATTAAATATGCATGCTTTAAAATTTAAGTGCACTGCCTGTTAGTAAATATTTAATGTTAATTCTATCTCTGTGCAAATTTGTATCCTATATCCCAAATTACATCTGAGGAAGGAGAATGACAGTGGAACCTAAGTCTAAGGGTAATTAGCTCTTTGAACTAACTTAAATTTACAGATTTAAGAGTGGACAAGGGGGAAATTTTAGTTAAATTGTCAACAACTACTCCAAGGTATGGACTGTTTTAGGAACAGAATACCTGTTGACCACCTTCATATCATGTGGAGTAGGTAACAATTTCATGTGTAAATGGAAATTGGCTATTTCTTTAATCATTGATGGTTTCATAAATATTGCCCCAATCCTAACCTGATGGGTTTTTTTTTCCTAAAGTCTTAATTTTTTTCACAGAACTTGGAAACTAAGAGAATACACTGCATTTAGAATATGGAGGAAGAGGAGTTTAATACAGGGTGGTCCCCTGTGGAGAAGGAGGGCAAAGTTGTAACGATATTTTAAATAGTCTTCTATAGAATGGTTTCAGAGGGTTGAATTTGGAGGTAACCAGCAGAAAGAAGGTCTTTAATCTTGGTGTAGGAAACTATCTTAGTTCTGGTTTTTTAAGCTTTATTCCCTTGAAGGTGATGAACTGTAGCAAAAAAGTATATAATATCCTTTTCTTACACACACACACACACACACACACACACACACACACACACACCCCCTAAGTGATCCACGCCCAAACCCTCCCATGTTTACTGTAACTTCTAAGTTGTGTCTCTTGTTTGGTCCTTTACGTTCAGGACAATTTAGAGTCAAAGTGGCAGTTTTCTTGTTTTGTTTTGTTTTGTTTTTTAAGACTTATTTGGGGTCGCCGTCATGTGCAGGGGGTGGTAACTACATCAGGACTTCCCAGCAGGTAGAGGGCCCTCAGATCTGTTCTTAACTTCAAGCAAAGCAGACGACTTTGGGCAACAGCTGGCTGCAGAGCTGATCCGCAATTCCACAGATGTGGTTCTTAATGGGTTGAAGAAGAAAAGGAAGGAGACCATGGAGCAGAATTCATTTAAGGAAAGACAAATTCAAAAAGCAATCCTCTTGTGAAAGATTTCCATGTCAGCAGAGGGACTGTTTTTCCCATTACATTTTCTCATAATCCCTACAGTCTGTTCATTACTTAACAGGTAAGTTGTGACCTCTTAACACCACCCTGTCTTAGGATAGCAAAACCGTGACTTTGTCTGCCCCACAATCTCATTATGTTTCATGGTGCGTAACTGATTACACGTGCATGTTTATGCAAAGTTTGCTGAGAGAACCAGAATAAAGTAAGGCAAGCAGCGAGGCCACCTACAGTGTGGGCCACAAAGGCTTTGCCCGAGATCGCAAGGGCCTTGCCCCAGTCTCAGCTTAAAGGAAAGAATTTGGCATTTGGGGGTTGGGTGGAGTTGGAAACAGAACACTATGGAAAGAAGATGTGGATCAGTTGTCATAAGAAGGTGGGACATTTCGTTGGTGAGGGAGGCTAGGTATATTTTAGGGGGTGACCCTCGCAGTACAGTATACGTAATGTAAAACTGACCATTTTAACCACTGTAAGTGTCTAATTCAGCACATTCCGGTCCTGTGCAACTGTCACCACCACTCATGTCCAGAACTCATTCCACCTTGCAAACCTGGAACGCATGCCCATGAGACGACTCTCTGTTCCCCCGCGGCAGGAGACCCCTGTACTTTGTGCCTCTGAATGCCGCTCCCCCAGGGGCTTCCAACAAGAGAGCTCGTCCACTGTGGTGGGCTCATCCACCCAGAGGGATGCCCTCACGGCCCGAGGCGCTGTGGCTAGGTAGTATTTTATCTTCTTCAAAAAAGACGCTGAGCTTGTATGTGAGTGGAGGCAGGACCTTCACCAAAGAGACGGATTAACAAAGCGAGCGTAGTCTCGACAGAAATGACACCCCTCCTTCTCTCCCCTAAAGTGATCTCCTACCTGCCTGTCTTTGCTTGTCTTTGCCCCAAACGGATCCTGAACCAATGGCATTACAGTAAACTCGGGGGGCCCAAATCAATTTTGGAGAGCGGCAAACAGTTGAGTCGCTGAATTGTCCTGAGTCCCTGAGAAGCACACGTCCGTGTTCTCTCACTTGGCACAGCTCCTGATGCCGACAGCGTGAAGGGGGAAACAATATCAGGCTGCTGACGTATCTTACACATTGAAACATTTTAAAATATTTCAAATGTTAAAAATAGGGAGGCCTGATTTAAAGTACAAGATGACAGGGGGCACCCAGCTGGCTCCATTGGCGGAGTGCGCGTCTGACGTGCCCTGCTCAGTCGCCCACCCACCTTGCACGCTCTGATGCAGGCCTGAGAGTGAGACCTAACTTTAACAGGAATGTTTCTTATATTCTTCTTGTGTAGGAAACCCTCATGGGGCTTCCATTGTATCTCACTTTATGGGAACGGGGTGCCACTGTTGTCTCATTGCACAGGTGACAAGGGACCAGACAGGTGTGTACCAACCACCCCCCCAGGGCCTGATGTGCTGGTGCAGGCCGGGGCGGGGTACGAAGCCAGCAGCCTGACGGGGGGAGCCCTGAGGGCCACCCAGGCCCGCACCACCAACCCTCATGTCAATGGGCCCGCCAGCCAGACACCATGGCCTTGGCCTTGGCTGTTTTCAAAGTACTTCTACGGATAGACAAACCAAACCTGTCTTTTCTGTTAGTCCTTCTTGGAAGGTGTCACGACCTCTCCATCCAGTTCTCATTCTGTTCATCAGCAGTGTGCCCCTGTGTATGTCACATCACACCCCCCAGGCGTCTGTGTCACCCAAGGGGCACTTGTCACTCAGCAAGGGACATCGCCGGTCTTCAGTCCACATAATGTGCGTGCAGGTTTACTGCGCACTGGTGGATGGGGGATCTGTACGGGAATCTGTCTCGGTTTCCCAAAGGGGTGGAACTGTTGTTGTTGTTAGTACATAAAATAGAGGAAGATAGCATAAGCAGTTGAGGAATTAGGTTGGGGGGGGGGGGCGGGAAGTAGAAAAGATGCAATCAGGGTCCAGAGGAGCTCACCCAGGTTTAAGACAGGTGCACACGGATCCTATGTGTGGTTGTGGGGGGGGGATCTTCCCCTGAGCTTCCTGGCACCCAGAGCAAAGAGGGAAGCACTCAGCTTTGACAAGATTGGCACAACCTATAAAACAAGAAGCACACATTTCCACAGAAAAACAGTATGTCCTAAACCTGGTGCCTCAGTGAGATTTCTCCTGCATGTTCGTGAAAGAAGGGAGGGCAGAATGGACCGCATTCCCAACATCATTTTTACCAAGAAAATACTCAGACAGTGTTCCTCACGGTAGTTTGGAGGCAAAACCATGAACCTACGATACAGTGAGAATTTGCAGGATTGACCTGGTCTGCTAACCAGGAAGAGCGTTATTGAGGATAAGAAGAAGGAGAACGCGAGGCCATCCACGAATGCTGACCATACATCCGTGGGGACACACGTCCCTTCTTCTCCTCAGAGACAGGGTCTCCTTCATCATGGACTTGCTGACGGCATCAACATGAACAATCACATTTTACTGAACACACGGTTTTCAAGTATCTGAAGGCATCAGAACTGTTGCTCCAAGTTGTGCTCATTCTCTTTGAATGCGGGCCGTGTCCAGAACCATTCGATTGTTCTTCGCTGGTTTTTACAATTCTGTTTGTTGCTTAGGATGTCATTGGCATGGACAAGGCTCGCCGAATCCTGGAGGCACACCCCAAATCAGAGACGTTTAAAAGCTATGTCCATTTAGGATCTGATGTAGACGTTCCCAAGCACGATGTGAAATGTGGGTTGGGGTTCTGCTCCTCTCTCCCGCCAAGCCCCTGCCTGATCAGGTTCCCGGGGGAGCCCCTGATCTTCCCCGAGCCACTGGCCCTTGCCTCCTGTCGCCATTGAGGCTTCCCGGCAATTCTGGGTTTGAGGAAACTTCTGGGGTTGGACATGAAGCGTTCGCAGGGTCTGGACGCACACTTTACTTCTTATTTCCAACGGCTTAAGCCCTTGGCTTCTAGAAAGCCTTTATTTAAAATAATACAGGAAAGATGTGTTACACTGTGAGTTACAATACAATACAATCCTCCACTAAGTACCAAACTCTGTTCAAACAAAGTTCATGGCTGGACTGACAAATTTACAAAAGCAAGAAATTCAAAGAGGAGGGGCCGCCGCTCAGCCGCCACTCTCCGTCATGCAGGCTGCCCTGCAAAGTGACCCAGCAGAAGGAGTGGGCGGGTTTCTTCCGTTTCAGCTGGTTTGCTTCTGAGTTATGATACCTTGGTAAATCGAGGGTACAGGTAAAAATAAGAAATCCTTAAAATGAAGTCATTTTCTGTATGCTCCTTTTCTTCCAGAAAATAAATTACCCCAGATTTCCAGGACAGAAAACCGATACTGCACGTTCCCACCCTGTCCCATGGCTCCCTTTTTCTTAGTTGCAACTGAGCTTATCAATTGTTTACGCTGGGATTTTACCCAGATGGGGCAGGAAGTACTTTTAGGCAAACTGATAATAAACTTCAGTTATAGATCTTGTATTCTTTAGGAAGTAGTAAACCACGATTTCACTACTATTTCTAATAGCAGAAAACATTCCTTTGGAACAACACAAAGGCCAAATTTTAAAAAGACGTATTTGTGAAGTATTACAGAGTTGACCGTCGTTCCACTCCTCTTACCTTTTCAGGAAATACCATCTTATTTTTAAGCACAATGATGTGCTCACAGGTACCCCCCTAAGGAAAATTTTTATGAAACCTTTCAATTACTACAATGCAAAAGGATTACAAAATCTAAACTCTGCTCCAGAAGAACCTCTAACACTATTATTTCCGTTGACTCCTGTCTTTCAGCGTCCCCGGAATCACGTTGTGCAGTATCACTTCACCCCTCCTCGCTGTGCAGAATCACAGGGAGGTTCATGGTGCAAATCTCCTGTTCATTTCAGGGTCACTCCCGCCCGATTAACCGAACGGGGAGGAAAAGCAGAGCACATATGTAAGGGGAATGCGAAGAAACTGCTTATCTAATGCTATGAGAAAAAAAGACAGAAACCAAGCAAAAAACCTATTGTTTGGTGACTGTTCACAGATCAATCACTTCCAAACTGTGGCGGGAGCGTCGTCTGGAAGGGTTCTCTGCACATTAGGTCGGAGCATAAAAGCCCATGAAGACACAACTATTCTCTCTGTGTGTAGAGATGCTGCTTATGTCCCAAGTCAGCGGTACTAGCGTGGGGGAACGCTGTGGATATGAACGAGGTTCCATGAGGTCCAGGTGATTATTTCGAAGTCACAGACTAAACAATCAAATGAATGCATTAGCTGTGAAACTTCTAACTTCCCAAGGGCCGAAGCCCTGTTGTGTGTGTGGGTCTGTGCATTCCTGGGCCAGCTGTGGTCGAGAAGGTGACCACCAGGCTGCTCCTGAAATACAAGGAGAGGTTTGTGCTGCGGATTCTAATACACACGCTGTGCCTTGAGGCACTTTCTCCTTCATTTGTTTTAATTCTACTCACAAAAGCAAAGTGAAATTGCTCAGAACTGACTCCATTTAAAAGTTTAAAATTCAGGGCGTGTCTGGCTGGCTCCATCAGAAGAACATGCTAATCTTGATGTTGGAAGGTTGTGAGTTCGAGCCCCACGTTGGGTACAGAGATTAGCAGATAAATAAATAAATAACTTTTAAAAAATAAATGAAAGGTAGTTTAACATTCATAGCAAAGTTGTTATGTTTCCTCCACGGGACAGTCCGTTAGAAGCAGAAGCATTTGGAGCTCGTGTCATGTTTTTAAGAACCACGTGTCCACGAGGCCGCTTCTTAAAATCCATTTGCCCCCCACATTATGGGAAGGCGTCTCCCCTGTGGCCCTATGGGTCGCACATGGCTCCATCCTAAGATTTGAGGGTAGAACAGTGTCTTCGCTCTACTCCATGCAGCTCCTGCCTTCCCTGGTACGTGGACACTGAGAAATTTTAGGAAGGATGATGATTCTTTCTGTAGCCAAGATTGTCTTACAAAATGTAGCAGTCAGCGATGAACTGCGAATTTGGGATAGTTCCTGGATAGACTCAACTGTATCAACTAATGTCAATTGTATGTACGATTATAACCTTAACCGTCGTCCAAACTATGAATGATGAGAAGCAATATTTAAGAGGATAAAGGAACACAGGGCACATCTGGCTTTAAGTGCACCTCGTCTCAGTAAAACCAGATGTAAGTCGTAAAACCCAGCATGTTAACTTTTGACTTATGTCCTCTGGCATCTGACGCTATCACAGGAGTAAGGATACATCAAACATGCGAGATGAGCAGAGAGAGAACCCTTCGCTCATTCACCAGATGTGTACTGAGTTCATAACTGGCGTGAGGCACTGAGCGAGGCCCTGGGTCTTCACCTGAGGCCAGCCCCCAGGTCGCAAGGTGCTTCCCAGGCTTCAGCCCATCTGCGCCTTCTCGCAAGGGGTCCTCTTGCGGAGAGAAGGAATCTGGGTGGAGACATGGCTCTCCTCCTTGTCCTGGAGGCCACCACCGAGGGCTCCGGTAACACGGGGGCAGCAAGGCAGCTGCCGTCTCCCTCCCTGAGGAGCGGACATGGAGGCTCGCAGCAGACGCCCTCCCTAGCAACTTGCCCTCTTTGCTGCCACCATTCGAGCCTCATTCAAGCGATTTCCGTCGCTTTGAGTGGAAAGCAGCCTCTGTCTGCTTCGGCGGCACCTCCGGGCTCTGCCGCTTCCCTCCCCGCCTGTGAGCCCCCCAAGCGGCCGCGCGCACGCCCAGGTCAGAGACCACAGGGGCTGTGAATGGAAGTGGACGGCCATCAGGGGTCACCACGAGCATCTTCCTCAGGAGGACAGGATCAGACTCATTGTTAGAGACCGCTTGGCCTCGGGAAGGAGAATTAAGAGGTCAGACGCCACTGAACCTGATGATCAAAATTCTGAGTATCTCCTGTCCAGGCAGAGGCAGGGAGGTCACTGTGGGAGGCTGAGACGGAGCACAGAGAGGCGAGGGGGGCGTGCTGTCCCGAGGGGAGACACCCACCCAAAGCAGGATGAAGTGGCCAAGGGATGAGATCCCGCAGCACATCAAGGGATCCAGCAACCGGCTGTGCAGGGACCTCAGGTGAGAAGTTTCCGCGGGACACCTGGGACAGCGGCCAGATGCGGGGGCCTGGACAGGTCAGAGGTGAGATGAGCCTGTGGTCAACGCCTGCTGGAAGTGCCTTGGGGTTGAGGCAGAGGACTCTCTGCCTCACTCTGGTGTGAATCGGGGAGAGCTGTGTGGATGCTGAACGCAGACGCCGTGGGTCCGAGGACATGCGGAGATGTCTGCGGAATGAAGACACACCACCGCAGCAGAGGCCCTCTCGGCTGCTCACGGGCTCTGTCTGCTCCGGGCCGTGGAGACGCCGGATGGGCCCGGCCCACACCGGTGTCCGCGCTCAGGTGGGTGAACGCTCAGGGAGTACGAGCCCGTGCACGTGCAAGCCGGCTGCCCTGCTCTGAGCGGGAGTGTTTACGGCACCTTTTGCTGAAAGGCCTCTGTGGAGCGCTGAGGAGGTCAGGAATCACCTGCCTTCGCTCTGTTGTTGGGACCGCCCTGTCCCCCAGGCCCGAGACCCATCTTGAAGCCCTTTCTCGACATCAGCTGTCACTTCACATCTACTCACTGAAGAAAATCCCCTCCAGACGTATATTGTCCTCTCTCCAAGTTTGACAGCCTCAGCCTGGAACTCTTCTGGAACCCAGACTAAAGAAAAGTGGGAGCAAAAAATAAATAAATTTTTTAAAGACCAGGGGTAGAAGCACCACGAGTGAGTAAAGAAGCCAGGAGAACTTATCGTTCCACTTAATAAACGCTGGTTATAAGACATGTAGCGGTAACTACCTGGAACAGGAACCCTCCCAAATCCCAGGACCAGAGCAGGTAGAAAAAAGCCTGGTGAGGTTTTATCTGGGTTGGGTGGGGAAAAGAAGTTTATTAATACTGGATACTGACAGAAAGAAAGATTCATTAAGTGTGTTCGAAATTTATGAGTAGAAACTAGAAAAAAAATCAGAGAAAAAGGGGTTAAAACCTAAATGGTAATAAAAACCCAGAGAAAGGAGGGGAAATAGAAAACACACAATATGCAGGACAAGTCAGCACACGGTCGGAATAAAAACAAGTGCGAAAAGAAGATACGGGGCTGCATTTCACGTCCAGTCACGGACTCTTCCCCAGAGAATGCAAACAGCAAGATTACGTAGGAAAGGACGGACATCAGGCAAATATTAATAAAAACGAATAAAATGGAATGATAGAGGCAACAGACAAAAATAGAAGTCATGACAAAAAGAAAAACAAAGGATATTTTGAACAGATAAAAGTTACAAGAAGATTCTTCGTGGACATTTATGTACCCAATAACATAGCTTCAAAACACAGAAAGCACGTGCTAGCAAGTATCCAGAAAATAGACAAATCATCAGTTCTAATGAGGGTTTAACATACATCTAACACAAGCCATGGGCTAAGTAAATAAAAATAGTTGTGCTTCATGCATTCATAAAGTTGAGCTGACAAAATATGGATACTATAGAAGACAAAATAGAACCTCTCTGGAAACAGTCATTGTAAAATGAAAGAAGAAAACAAATGAACAAAAGCCACAAGGAACTACTGGTAAGTCCAAAGTAAAGAAATCACCAAGGTGTTATCTGAGCCACAGGGCAAACAACTACAAACTTAATAATAAGGAGATAGTCAACCACCTACTGGAAAAAATAATAAAAAATTGAGTAAACATCGAAAATATCTGAATTTTAAAATATCTTAGGTAAGTACAAATTTAAAGATCGTAAGGGAAAAAACAATTGCAAATTACTATTTAGATTGAAAAGAAATGAGGGATCTACATAGCAAATATGTAAGATCTTGTCAAAGGTGATGGAGCCGACAGGGAGGGAAACTTACATAGGAATACATTTATCATAAGATGCGCAAGCCAAAGTTCCACTCAGAAAGCTATCAGAAAGAAAAATGAAATGAATCATCCAAATAAAAGAGAAGAAAATAGTGAAAGTCAAACACAATACACGAAACAGATAAAAAATAATAATCAGTAATTGAGTTGATTACTAAAACTAAAAAAATCAATTATCAGATAAACTTTGCCAGTTCTAATCAAGAGACAGAAAGAGGACACACAAAATCAACAATTAGGAGTAAATTACATGAAAATATATTTTATTATAAAGGAATATGTGTTTATGTCAATAAATTTAATAATCCAAATAATATTTTTAAGGGATGTAAATTACCAAAATTGGCTTAAAGAATAAGCGGTTACCTTAAATAGACAAATAATGGCAGAAAAGTTTAAAAAGAAGTCTGGAGCTTGATTTAAAATGATATCACATCAGCAGTTTTATAAAGTCATTTAAAGGGGCGCCTGGGTGGCTCAGTGGGCTACAGCCTCTGACTTTGGATCAGGTCATGATCCCAGGGTCCTGGGATCGAGCCCCACATAGGGCTCTCTGCTCAGTGAGGAGCCTGCTTTCTCCTCTCTCTCTCTGCCTGCCTCTCTCCCTACTTGTGATCTCTGTATGTCAAATACATAAATAAAATCTTAAAAAAAAAATAAAAACCTTTTTTTTTTTAAGATTTTATTTATGTATTTGACAGAGAGAGATCGCAGGTAGGCAGAGAGACAGAGGAGGAAGCAGGCTCCCTGTGGAGCAGAGAGCCCGATGCGGGGCCTGATCCCAGGACCCTGGGATCACGACCTGAGCCGAAGGCAGAGGCTTTAACCCACTGAGCCACCCAGGTGCCCCAAAACATTTATTTTTTTAATTATAGAAGCAAACATGCTTATTTTAAATAAAACAGTCAAATGTGTAAGAGTATACCATAAAATTCCTCTCCTCACTGCATCTTTTATCCAAGTTTCAATGCCCAGGGGTAACCCGTTAGCTGCAGACCTCTTACCACAAAGAGGCAAACCTACACATTCTCGTTAAGTTTACAACAGGAAGAGCTTGAAGGCACACATCAGTGTACAACTTACTTTTTCATTTCCATCTGGTGTCATGACATCAATCCATATAAAAATATAACAGATGCACAGTATTCAATTGTGCCATAATATTATTGCAGAATATTCCGGGTCAGCTGTCCCTTGCTTCAGAAAGAAGCATCTGTAGACAGTATTTCAGCAACCTGGGAGAGCGCCTTCCACCAGAACGTGGGGTGGGGGGGAGTCTCCAGATGAAACAGGAGAACGCGGTACTTGGGCTAGTGTCCCACCAGCCCTGAGGAGATCGTCAGATCCAGAACGACTGAACAATGATGAGAACTGAGGTTTGAAGTATAAACTTTCCAGGTCAAGATTAGCCTGACCATATAAAAAATAGATGAACATAAAAAAAACCCACTATATTTTCTGTACAAGGACTTCCAACCGTGTTGGACAAGACAGACCCACACTTCCTGTTAAGGGGGGATTCACCAGGTTCTGAACCGCAGGACCACATTCTGAGCACACCATGAACCTCACGTTTTGCAGAGGGCCGTGTTCACTGTATCCCCCCGGGTGCTCCAGGTTCCCCCACGCCGCTGCCTGAAGTGACCGTACTTAGTGACTGTCGGTCTAGATCTTGATCAGCCGGGGGCACTTTATGAGGCTGTGGGCAAACCTACAGACAAGAAGGAGGCACTTTCTGGGAAGGATGCAGTGCGGAAAAGAAAGATATCACACATGGAAAGGCAGACTGAGTCCAAGATCTCTCTCCTTAAACTGCGAGGATCCGTAACTACTGTAGTCACAGGGTCTAGAAATGCAAAGGTTAAGACCAATGAAGAGAATGGTTAATTCATGTGAAGTTTCTTACATTGTTTTTACCAGATCCCAGATTCATTGTGCAGGATATAAAGAGGATATGACAACCAATGACAGCAAGTAACCTGGTTTCTACTTCCGATCTACGTTGTCTTCCTTTAACCTTTTATTAGGATCATCTGAAAGTCATGCTTCTTTGCTTCATATTTAAAATGATGGGTCGGGGCACCTGGGTGTCTCAGGGGTTAAGCCTCTGCCTTTGGCTCAGGTCATGATCTCAGGGTCCTCTGCTCAGCGGGGAGCCTGCTTCTCCCCCTCTCTCTCTGCCTGCCTCTCTGCCTACTTGTGATCTCTGTCAAATGAATAACTAAAATCTTTAAAAAATAAAATAAAATAAATGATACGGACTTTCCAAGAAGTGATCATGGGACAACAGGATATGCACATTCAAAAGAATGATGTTGGACCCCTTCTTCATGATAAACCCCCAAATTAACTCAAAATGGATCACAGACCTAAATGTACATCGTACAACTATAAAACTCTTCGATGGAAATAAGTAGTAAATCATCATGAACTTGGGGCAGGCAAAGCCTTCTTAGATATGACACCAAAAGCACTAAATAAAGTGGATAAACTAGAGTCCTTCATAGGGAAAAGCTTTTGTGTCTTCAAAGGACGTTCTCAAGAAAATGAAAGGAGCTTCCAGAATGGGAGACAGTATTAGGAAACCGTGTATCATAGCTGATCAGGGGCCTGTAATCTGGTGTGTACATGGAACTCTGAAGACTCAGCAATTTAAAGATAAATAACCCAAGTAAAAAAATGGGCCAAGGATCCGACTAGATCATTCTCCAAAGAAGATATGCAAATGACCAACAAGCACACGGAAAGATAGTCAGCACCATTAGACATTAAGGAAATGCAAATCAAAACCCTAACGAGATTCCGTGTCCCACCCAGAGGACCGCCAGCATCCGAAGACGAAACGAGCCAGCGTTGGCAAGGGTGTGGTGAAATCCTCGCACACGGCTGGCGGGTGCAGGCGCTCTGGGTAAAAGGAGGTGGTCCCCCAGGAGCTGAACACAGAGTCACCACGTGTCACAGCATCGCCACTCCGGCCCACGAAACTTACACGCGAAGGTGCACGGCCACATTATTCATAAGAGCCAAAAAGTGGAGACAACGAAAGTCCACGCACCATAAATGGATAAGCTGACCGTGGTCTGTGCACAATGGAACACTCCTCAGCCACCAGGACGTGTGCCTTCCTCTCTCACACTACAGCACCACTGGGCCTCAGAGAACAAGGAAGGCAGCAACGCAGAAAAGGCTGAACGTGTCTGACACCATCGACAAGGAATGTCCCAAACAGAGAGGTTGCCAGGGGCCGGGGAGCTGGGGGGGGAAATGGGACTGCTGATGGCATATGGGTACGGAGATGCTTTGGTCCCAGATGGAAGAAGGTCAATAGTTGCACAATACCGCATGTGTGCTAAGCGCCTTGGAGTCGTAGGTTTTGTGTGCAGGAGTTGTACGGTGTGCGAATCGTCTTTCAATACAGCTGTTATTTATAAAAATGACAGGGTCATTACGACGGTCCTCTCTGTTATAAACAAGGAAGAGATTTATTTACTTATTTATTAAAGATTTTATTAGTTTATTTGTGTGAGAGCAAGAGAGAGAGCACGAGCAGGGGGCGGCAGAGGGAGAAGCAGACTCCCCGCTGAGCAGGGAGCCCACTGCGGGGCTCGATCCCAGGACCCTGGGATCATGACCTGAGCCGAAGGCAGACGCTCAACTGACCGAGCCACCCAGACGCCCCAAAGAGGGGATATAGTGACCTGAAAGACAACACGCCTTCCTAGATCTCCTGCCGGATACGAGTTATTTTTTCTCAGGTGTTCCCAATTTCCCTGGTCTTCTGGTCATGTCACGGTTGTGGAGAGTAACGGCTTGGCTCCTGGAGGGGAGATGGAAAGGACAGCCTCTTGCCCTGATTTTGCTATGACTAGTTGTGTGACCTTCGTCAAGTCACTTAACTCCTCGGGGCTTTAGAAAGCTCGTCTGAAAAATGAGAGGCCAGAACTAAACAGATCCTTCTGCCTTAGAATTTTATTATTCAGGTTTAAAATGGCATATGTAAAGATAAACATAATTATGTAAAGATAAACATAATTATGAAAGCATAACGTATTGTATTTACTTATTTTTTAAAATATGTAACAAAAACGGGGTGCCTGGCTGCCTTCGTTGGTTAAATGTCCGACTCTTGAGGGGTGCCCGGGAAGCTCAGTGGCTTAAGTGTCTGCCTTCTGATCGGTCATGATCCTTTAGTCCTGGGATCAGCCCTGGTCGAGCTCCATGCTGGCTAGATGTGGAACCAGCTTAAGATTCTCTCCTTCCCTCTCCCTCTGTAAAAAGAATTCATTTTAATTATAAAAATAAGAAGATAATAAAAAATAAAATACATAACAAAATGTGAGTCGTGGCTGAGTTGTACGATGAGGTGATCAGTGTTCGGCTTTCACTCGCGTGCGCTTCTCAGCTCTTCCGTACACCGGCACATTTGATGTTATGTTGGAAGAAAACATTTTTTCAAGAAGCTTTGTATTGCGCACATTAAAGTGTGATAACTCGACTGAAATACAAGTCTGTTACGTCTGTAAATACAGACGCAAGATATTTGTAATTTTCCAGTGACGAGTGGAGATCATTGAAACCCCTTGGTGTTTTTTAAGTTGGAATTCTTTCGTACAGAATTACGTTCTCTTTGTTTAAAAGTGTTCTTAGTTTTCAAATTGAGTACAGTCCTTGGCACATACCTTTGGTTCTCATAATGTATGTGCCGGTGGGAGCGAACTTAATTTACAGACACCAGGGAGAGGAGGCCTCTAATTCGTCTTTTCCAATGAAAGGGAAGAGTCAGAAAAACACTTAATCCGATAGTTTCTTATGCAAAACTTGGTTCCTTACAACAGGTGTGCACCAGTGACAAGACGGAAGCTGTGTAAAATAATTTATAACATACATGCAGTAACGCGTCGATGAAGGAAGTAGTCGAATGGTGAAGACCCTTTCATTCAGGTTTCCAGACCAGGAAACTGTGCTCTGCATTAGGCTGAGAGCCCTTTAATTCCATGAAAAAGGTTTTCTTTGACTGAAGTATTTTTAGTGTGGGCATTGGAAATGACATACCTCTTTGAGCTTGAGACAAATGTCGTGTACTTTAAGAACTGAAGGAAGCGACAGTTACAGATCTAAATACTGTTAAACAGAGCCAGTGTCGTGGCAGATTTGGGAGGACATCAAACACCTGCCCGCAGGTGCCTCCCCGTGTTGGCTTATTATGACTGAAGAGCTGATGCAGAGGTCAGAGTGGATCTCAGCACGCCCCGAGCAAGGGGACCACACGTGGTTTTTCCTGCGGGAGACAAAGAGCCCCAGGTTCAGGGAGAGGCCTGGCATGAACATTCTTGTTCCTGTCAAGGTGTGCGGTTACAGACGATCACTGCTGGGCACAGGCCTCTGTGTGGGCCGATTCCTGACGCCAGTGGGAATCACAGAGGCGGGACCAGGAAATGAAGGCACGCACACGCGGTGTCAGTGTGCCCGGCTTCTTCACTGTCGTTCCCATTCAAATACCTTGTTGTGTGAGTGTAAAGACAGGACGTGAGTCCCACGGAACCCGCGGCAGCAGCTGCATCGAGCTGGAGGTCAGCGCGTGTGCTTGTGGTTGGGGAACTGATCCGTATTTAGTTTATAAAAATGCCAAAAAAGTACTACCTTTTCTCTGGGAAAAGTGGTTTTGGTTTTTCATAAGAAGCTTCGACGGACAACGTACCTATACTCCGGCTAGTAATTGCCGCTCGGGCCTCTAACAGCAGGCTTGAATCATTTAGCTTGGTGCTTTATGTGCGTTTCTTTCAAAACCCTGAAATGCGTCTTCAGAGGTGAGAGAGGGAGAGGAGGAAGTGAGCGATGCGGAGAGCGCTGTGCTCGGGGTTTCCTGCCGGTCACTGTCCCTGGGCACACACGGAGAGAGACCCCTTGATGCCCCGCACCCGCCACGCCGGCTTCCCGGCACGGCGGCCGCTGGCGCTCTTGGCCTCCGCTCAGGGACCGTTGAGAAGGGCTCCTTCCCCTTGCAGGCTGAGAGGCAGAGAGCCCTGGTCTGAGTCTTACTTACGACTCCTGTTTCCCACTTCAATGTGCCTGCTCGTACTGGGGTGTAAGACTTTGGAGATCGACACATTTTCCCAAACTGAAGAGAATACAAGACTTTCGGGTTCGAGTCCCAGACCAGTGAGGAACTCGTTTGGAATCCAGGTTCTCAAGTCTGGGGTGTCGATGAGATCAACTACACGAAATGCTGTGAAATGGGGTTGGGGGTGGGTTATGGCCTTCTCCACTGCGTTGACACACAGTATTTTAGTGACACTCTCAATTCCCAAGAGAGCAAAGCAGCTCTCCTAACTGTCCCAAGCGAAACATTGAACTGAGAATAGGAAGTGGGGGAGTCTGAGGTTTTCCAGTAGTGTCTGAGCTCCGACTGCAAGACGCAGAATGAGCTCCCTGCTCGCCTCCACCCACTGGGCGCACTGGGCTGAGAAGACAGGTTCCCTTTTCTGCTTCTGGAAGCAGCCGCAGTCTTGGTCCCCACGGTGCTTCATCCCTGCAAACAGCGGGGGGCGGGGGTCAGATAACTGTCTCGTCCTTGAGCACAGAGTGTTGCTTCAGCACATGACGAACACCCCTCTTTAAAGTCCCTCCTGGAAAGATCGCCACATTCTGACGAAAATTCAAAAGAATGTAAAATCACATGTTTGCGGAGGAAATTCACCACAGTTTGCTATCCTGTTTTCAGGCTGACGATTTGCATTTAGCCTGTAATTAGTTTGTTTGCAAATCATATTCAAGACCTACGACATGTTAGAAGTAGTTTGAAGATTTGGGAAATGGATCCAAATGTACTATTTCAAAAGAAAATCGGTAACAACTAAGTTCATGCAACTGGTTTGGCTTTATTTTCCCTCCACTTTTTTTGGTCCCAGCGGGTGAAGATTGTTATTTTGAAAGCCATGGGAACATTTATGAACAAACCATTTTAAATAGCTACTCATACCAAACATGAACTTCGTAAGCTCAGGGAGAGCGTGGTCCTGTCCTCAGGCGGCACGGTGCCTACCCCTTCCAAGTGGCATTAGTGAATCCTGGTTTTAAAAGCCTAATGATCGGACCCGTAATACTCAGTAGGCAGCCCTGTTAGAAACTACAATTTGGTCCAAAGACAGCTTTTTAAATTTACTTTATTTGCGATTTCTCAGAATTAGGGAAACTGTTGCTGGTCGTATTGATTTATCTTAGAATCGCCTGAAAACACCCTTTGGTTAGCTGTTTCTAGGTTTCCTCAAACATTGAAAAAAACAAACATAGGGTCTTTCGGCCTCTTGAAGCCTTATTTTTCTTTTAGTTCCATAACATGATCACATTGTAACATTGTGTAGATATTATATTTACAATTATAATTAGAGTGTCATAGCCATTGTCGTCTAGCTGTGATTCTCCTTTGGTGACAGTGGGTTCGAAGAGCCCTACTCTTACTCTTAATGGGATAAGAAATTGATTCTTTAATTATTATTTAACGGTCTTTAGGTATGAAACAGAAACTGTTTGTAGGTTCATTCATGTTGTCTGCAGTTCATGGGCTGTCTGTCCGTAGTGCTGTCAGACTCCCCTGGAAATAACAGCTTCTGACATTCCTAGTGTTAAAATATAGGATTAATGACCAGTTTTTAATGTGCAGATCAAGTATCCAGTATAAGGGTACTTGCCTCTCCTTTTACCTGTTTTATTTGACCCAAACCCTCTGTTGATACAAGAAGTACAGGTCGAGTCTCCACGTAAACCCGCTCGGGTCAATGAGCTTCTAACTAGATTTTGGGGGGTAAAATGGGAAATCACAAGAAAGACTCCTTGGGAAAATGGCATATTTGTAGTTGCACTGAAACGCCAGCAAGACCTCAGGGAAGTTGATGATTAACTTTAAAAACTGCAAGGCCCAAACCTCAGTCCTCAAAGTACAAAAGCTAAGAGCCAGCCCAGCCCCGGGAGCTCCTCCTTGCTGCCGGCCCCCAGCTGCCTAAAGTGGGAGCAGAGGGCAAAGCGACAGCTTCCACGTTCTGTAAGAAAAGATTATCTTCCCTTGTTCTGAATTAAACTGGAAAAGATGCTTTTCCCTGAAAACCTCAGTGTAGTCGCCTGCTTCCCTTAAGCCCTTAAGGACATTCTTTGTCAGTGGATCTTAACAATTACGTAATAGTCTTCACTCACGGCAACCTATTAAGAGGCTAGTTATATCCACTAAATTATATGGTTAAAAATGATCATATATTTTTTTTAAGTGGAAAAAACATTTTAAACCACAGGGCCCAAGAGAGCTGTGTGTCCATTGTCTCTGCCACAAGAGGGGACATTTATTTCGTGAGGGGTATTTGCATTGCAATGACGAGCTTCACAGCTGACATTTTCTCTAGGAAATAAAGTCCCTTTCTTTCTTCAAGGAAAAAAAAAAAAGATTATTTGCTATTTTCAAACCACCTCCTTCCTGCCATTTCGGAGGGTTCTACGCTTCTTTGGCGGATCTGTTTGTTGTGCATGATGGACTGGCAAGACTTTCTTTCTCATCACTACATGGTTCAAAAGTATTTCTCTGGTTTCAGCACGTGGGTTTACCCTCTCCCACCCCACGCATGTCCCACGCCAGGAGCAGGGGAGCCCAGGAGCCCTCACTGGCCGTACCCAGCTCTCCCACTCGCAGGGCAGACAGCAGCCTGGAACCGCGCGTGGCAGCCAGCCAAGTTGGGGTCACTCTGTATGTCAAGGTCTCCAGGCTAACAGAACTACAATTAAACTACTGGGAATCGTGGCCATCCCCAAGTGCTTCTGAATGGTTTCCAGGCCGTTCCTTTTGTTTCAATAACAATGTCAATTTAAATGGATGCAACCCAGATTTTGGAGAATTTGAAGTGATACGTTGCCCATAACCTTTGAGCGACGTAAGCGCATCTAAAAGAATCCTACAGATTGTCTTTTCAGGACACTGAGATACAGGGCCATGGGAGGCAGAGGGTTTAAAATTCACGTGGCATTCCCTGAGTGACATGAGATTATTAACATTTATACACATGTGAACTTTAAACAGCAGCCTTGATTTTAACCAGTGAGAACCCGAGGGAGTTCCTGAACAAAGACGACACTCTGCTGGTAATGAACATTCAGCCGAGTTCCATGGGAGCTGCTTAATGGGGCACGGGGACTTTGGGGGGAAGTGGGAGAAAGCAGACCCGTTCAGCAAAGGGCTTGGTTGGTGAATCCCGTGGCGTAAAGGCCGCCTTTCTTTTCAGTGCTGGGGGCGTACGGCCTTTCATGTCTAATCAAGACGCCTTCCACTCCCAGAAGTGCTTCTGACCTAAGTAGAAACTGAATTCAGCAGCAGCAGCAGGTAAGAGCTCCTGGGCCGATGCATGGGGAGGCTTGTAAGCGGCTTTTTCCATTTGTTTTGAAAGCTGGCAGAGCGCGCCATTCTTGGAACACAAGCCGGTGAACACTGATACGATAGACCGAACCCCGGAGGCCACATCCCAGACACACGCTCGCCAGAAATCCTTCTTAATGTTATCGAATCCCTGAAACATTATAGCACTGACAGTAATGCAAATAATTACTGCAGAAGGGCTGTAAGGACAGAACCCGACGAAGATGGTCTGTTTTCTTAATCTGTGTGTTTATGTTCCGTAATACATCAGAAAACTGAAACTAGGGATGGGCTTTCCTGGTTGCTAGGAAACAGGTGTTTAAATTGTGAAGATGACTATTAGTCAAAAGCCAGAAATTCCAACTACCCTGTCTGCATCTCCCCCTTCCAAACCCTTCACTGCTGATGCTCACCAGCCCTAGTATTACGATTTGTCATTGAGGCCATGCAGAGAAGTTTCTAGAGATCTCCTTTCTCTTATAAAGAGCTCTCCAGGCCTGACAACGTTGCTCAAACAAAAGCCCTGAAAGGATTTGGGGAAAGCAATATTTTAAGAAAGCATTTCTTAGAAAAGATAACTTAAGTTGCCTTTAGCATTTTTTAAACTGTTTTCTGCCACCTGGAAACAACTTCTAAGGGAAGTTAAGAACACTTTAGTTCTTTAAAATGTAAGTGGAAAATGGGGGTAAAATTATCTCCAGGCATGAGAAGAATTGCTGTCTTCAGAAAGTCTCTAACACCTATAATTCCATTGAATAAATCCCAAAAAGTACTCAGTAATTGTCAAGATTAACTGGCAAATTATTTTTAAAAAGTCCTGGAAATGCCTGATGTCAGGCACCTGACCCTTTCCTATCAGTATGTTGCTGCCGCCAGGCTGTCTGAGGTAGCCTTGGGGTTTTCCAACCTGGAATCAGATAGAACTGGGAGTTGACTAGAGCACAGCAGGACACACAGCGGGACACACACCGGGACAGGGAAGCAACGGTCCACACGGAATTTACTCAGCCTTTGCAAGAAGAGTGACTGACTTATGTGCCAAACACTGCCAGGGGAAGACAGGCGTCACTTCCCAAACCGCCTTGGGTGTCAACCGTGATCAGCTTCTACTTCCCAAAGTAACAAAATAAATTAATACTTAGCTCTCACCTTACAATGTTTGCATTTAGAAATCTTTGTAGCTTGCCAATCCGGAAAAAAAAAAAATTACTGACGTCTTGAAATGAAAATGTCCATTTACCTTCTTGAATCCAGTATGTACTTTTTCCATTTTTTAATGTCCCTTAGAACAGATCAGCGGCCCTTTAACCAAAATCAAATAGATCATTACAAAGAAATAAAAATAAAAGGACACACGCGGTCCCGACAAGAGCGGAGCGAGAAGCCGCGTGTGGATCTGCGGGTCAGCGGCGGGCGCGGGCGTCTCACCGCTGCCGAAGCCACGCGCGGGAACCGGGCCTGGCCACCGCCCTCGCCCTGGGAGGAAGCGGCCCCCGCGGGCGGGCAGTCCCCGCCCCACACACGACGACCGGGCCCCGCGGCCCGAGCCGCTCTCAGCCCTTCACCGGCGCAGGCTTCCCCAGGAGCGCGCGAGGCGGCCGGGGCAGCCGCTCTGCACCGAGGGGCCGCGAACCCTTGCGCGCCCCGCCCCGAGGGCTGCCCGCGGGTCTGCAGAGAGCGCAGAGCTGGGAGCGCGTCTGCGGTGTCCCCGGGGCCCCGGGTGTGCGCGCACCTGCAGCCCGCCCCGCGGGGAGCGCAGGGGGGCCTCGGGGCCCTCGCGCAGCCGCGCACCCGGACCGCCGTGCAGTCGCCACACCGAGCCGGGCTCCCCCGCCCCCGCCCTCCTGCGTCTCCATGGCGATGGGAACGCACGGTGCGGGAGCAGAGTCGGGGTGCAGGGCCGGGCGGCCGGGGAGTCCGCGGCCCTCCGCCCCCGCGCCCCCGCGCCCCCGCGCCCCGCCGGAGGGGCTGTGCTCCCGTCGGGGGGCCTCCAGGAACGCTGGGATTCAGAGACCGAAGAAGGTCAAGGGGCTGCCGGAGCGGGAGGCGGTCGCCCTGTTTACTGTCGATACGGACGCGTCCGCGGGGAGAAGCGGGCGGCCTGGGCAGGGCTGGGGTCCGCGTGCGGGGCGCAGACACACCCGGGGACGGCCCCCACCCCGCGCACTGTCCTGGGGCAGCTGGGGTAGACGCAGACAGCACCCATCGCCCTGAAACTGGCCACGCAAACGAGCAGGGAAGACGACGATTTCGGCGGAGACTTGATGCTCCGCTCCGGGGCCGCCCCGAGCGCACCTCGGACACGTCTGCTGCCCTCCTGGGCTCCCGGGTTTGCCCGAGGAGCGTCTGTTTCATGCTCGCAGCTCCGCAGTTAGCTGGAGCCCCTTGGGCAGCGCAGACGCGGCAGAGCGTGGGGTGGGGGTGGGGATGGGCGCACCGGCCAGAGAAGGGGGCTTTGTGTGCCGGGGCTCCATTAGCGAAACAATAAATACGCCCACAGTAAAACTGATATGATGGGAAATGACTTCTATTCAGTTAACTCAATTATTAGTGCTAATTGGGGCCAGGTGAAGCATGGATAATTGAAATTCACAGATAATCCAAAAACCTCTATTTAACCCATAACTTCAAACTTCTTCCCCATCAAACCAATTACCAGAGGACCTAACAAATAGAAAAAAAAATGGATTAAATTGAATTTTGCCTCCCCAAAGATTGCCACTATGATGTGCTTTTATTGATTAATTCAGAGCAAGAGCGGAGCATTGACTATCTTCAAGAGACGAACTTATAAATCGTCCCCAGCAATGGCAAAGGAAAAGGCTCTATCCCCAAAGTTTGTTTATGACTCGGCTCTTTGAGACTCAGAATGCTTTTTCTCAGAGAACAATGTTCTTCACTGTGGTTGGGCTCCAAGCCAGCCCCAAGAGGCCGCCTGGTGACCTAGTGACACTGAAAATATATTTAGAATCCTAAGTCCCTTAATCAATCCCCTTTGAATCCTGAAGCCTTATCCTCCAACCCCTAAATCTCTCTGAGCCCTAAACCTCAGGTTTGTTTAAATTGAGGTAAATTCATGTAAGATTAACCATTTTATGTAGAGCCTACACGTAAACGTTTGCATTGCCCCCGGAAAAAACCCCTTCCGGACCTCCAGCTACCACTGTCCATTCCCCATCCCCGCAGCCCTCAGCAAGCACAGATCGACCCTTTGGCTCTGGGTTCGGCTGTTTTGGACGCTGCGTATCTGTGGACTCAGAGCCTGTGGTCTTTGGTGACTGCCTCCTTCGCAAACAGATAATATATCTAAGGTTTGCCCGTGTTGTAGTGCGTGTTGGGATTCCATTCCTTTTTATGGTCAAACAGCATTAATGGTACGGACCGACCAGAGATTATCTATCGGGTCATCAGCTCACAGACCCTTGTGTAGTTTCCGTGGTGCAGCTGTGTGCGACTGTCACCCCTAAAGATTCAGCGTGACATTCTCTGACCTCTGAGGACCCCAGAAGTGGCCTGGGGGAGGGGTGCACAGATGCCCAGGAAGCCAGAGCTACTGTGCTGTCGTGTGGGGAGGCTTGTCACCACAAGCTGGGCCATGCCACACCTAAGTGCTGGCACCTGGGGCAGGCTGGGTCCCTCCCACAGGGGCTGCCGTCGGCAGGGATGTTCCTCAAGAAGCATCCACAGGGAGGGTCAGCCACGGCGGACAAAGGGGCAGGAGGACGTGGAGAGACTCAGACCATTTCAGAAAGGGGAGCAAGGAAGGCTGGAGGAGGCCCTCTGGGGGCCCCATGGGGAGCAGGTGCCTCCCTCAGATTCTGGCTTCACTGGGTCCCAAGACTGAGAGCAGAACTGGACTGACCAGCAGCAAATCTGGCAAATAATCTTGGCCTGTTTCCCACTTTTCTGAAAACATAGTTGCCAGGAGAGGTTTCCATGGCAGCCACCAAATTAGATACCAACCTTCACTCAGCACGTAATTCTGTTCCCCCGGTGTGTGACATGGGTGTCCCCATGCCCATGAAACCCACACCTCATGCAGAGACCTCCTGCCGGAAAGCTCCATCCCTCGGTGTTGGGCCCATGCTCTGCCTCCCTCCGTACCCTGCTTCCTTGCGGGTGGGGAGAGGCTGGCTGGCAGCCACAGAACATTCCAGAATGCCAAATGTGAGGTCTTCCTTGCTTCCATGGTGCACACTTGGCACTTTCCAATGACTTCTGTTGGTCCGTGTTCTGTAGAGTAGAACAGGGTGCGCTATATAATTTCTGGCTCTGCAATTTGATACATGTCTGTGAACGTGTGTTGTGTATATGGGTGTGGATAGAGAGCCACGTCCCTATTTGCACATATGTATGGGCATAAGCACAAATATTTTCTGAAACAACATTTATATTTAGTCCTGTTTGCTTTATTTATTCCATAAACTTCGATTTAAATTATAATTCAATATTATATTATAAATTATATAATATATATTATAATTATATATAAATTATATATATTATATATATAATATATTCGATTATAAATTCGATAAATAAAATTATAAATTCGATAAATTTATAAATTATAATTTCGATAAATAAAATTCGCCCAAAATCTAATCACAACAGCACATCAGCAGTATTTTCAGGTTTCCTTCCCGTTGCTGTCGTCGAGCAGTGATAGCTTTTTCTATTTTGCCTCTTCGCTGTGGGTCACTTTCCTGGGGTTCTGTGCTCTGTAAAAAGTGCAGGTGATTGATCAGACCCAGCGGGATCGCAGGACGAGTCCAAGACCAGCGGAGGCGGAGCCCCCGAGTTACACCTCCCTTCCGAGAGCGCTGAGCCGAGTGCTTGTAGAGGCAGGGGCCCCAGACTCCCGACCACGGTGGCCAGGCTGTGGGGGAGCCCAAGACGCTCTTGGGAGGGAAACGCTCCTCCCTGCCGTCGCCTCCGCCAGGTTCTTAGTGACCCAGTGGACAGGGACCTGCCCCTGACTCACTGCAGGGACGTCTGTGTTTCTAAAGTGCGCAGAGCAGGATTCTGACTCACCGCCACCCGGAGGCTCCGGGCTTCTGGACACTACTCTGGTCTAACTTGCAGACGGTCCCTGGTTCAACCTATTTCAGGACCGGAGCAGGACGGAGCCCCTGGACGCGCAGGGCCAAGAGCAAGCAGACAGAGCGTGGGTGGAGAGCCTGTCTCCCGTCCCTCCTGTCCCTCCTCGGTGACCGGCCTTGCCATTGGTCCCTGCCACGGGGACCCTGAGCCAGCATAGCCTAGGGCTCCCTCCTTTCTCAAGCCCCAGCCCAGGTCCTGAGTGTTGTGGACAAGTCCGCCCCCTGACATACCGTGGGCCCAAGCCCCCAGCTTCTTTGGGTCCCAAATGGCTTTAGCCATTCTTTGACTTTGTTTTGTCACCGCCGGCTGAATCTCCTTCAATCTCCAGAGAAGTTTCTGTGCCTTCCCTCTTTCTGCACAGAGGGTGTTTGGGGAGGAAGGGTTTCTTGTGTGCTGGGAGACCTGACTGTCTTGGGGTGAGGGCCCAGGCAGATGCAGCCACAAGGTCGGGCCTGTAGGAGGCCAGTGTGGAGGGACCAGGGTCAGGCAGAGGCTGACAACAGCCACCCAAGTTTCCGCGAGTTCTGGTTTGAGGGACTCCACTGCTCGTAGCCTGGTGCGAATGGAACCCTTTCCTCAAAGACTTAAGAACACAGCGGGGGTCTCGTTTTGTGTGAACGTGGCTACTCGTGCTTACTTGACTAGAGGCAGCAGGAGGTGGAGGTTGGAATCATGTGTTTTGGGCCGGACTCCTTCCGTGCTGGCCAGCCCACTCTCCAGCTTCGGGGCCGGTGGGTAAGCCTGCCGGGCCCCGTGTCTCCATCTGAAGACGGGGATAACCAGGCCACCTCGGTCCATACACCTGCTGTGAGGCTCAAGCAAGCTGATGTTTTCGGAGTATTTGGAACAACGCTCAAAGCAAAATAAGGGCACGTGAGGGCTCCGTAGAGTCCACCTGGGGCAAAGACAATGACAAACTCCTTGAGAAGAATCAGGAAAGTCTGCAATAACGGAGAAAACCATTTCAGTTTATTTACTTGTAAACTGAGGCTAAAAATGCAGTTCCTGGGAGCATGTGTGTGCGCACACGTGCGTGTGCGAGCCTGGGGAGGGTGCATTTCTCGAAGTGGTGTAATCCTCGGAGAGCGGGCACCTGGAGGTCATTTGTTCCCTAAAAAGTTAGTCAAGGAGGTAAGTAGATCACAGGAAGATACGATCTCAAGGAAAAGTGTGTTCGATGATGCGGGCAGACGTCACTAGCTTTTGTTTATTTATTTTAGAGAGAGAGTGGGGAGTGTGAGTGGGGGAAGGGGGGAGGTTCAGGGACAAGCAGACCCCCTGCTGAGCGCAGAGCCCAACCCGGGGCTTGATCTCAAGACCCTGAGATCACGACCTGAGCTGAAATCAAGAGTCGGAGGCCCAACCCGCCGAGCCAGCCAGGAGCCCACGTTTGTTTCCATGAGGCAGGGCCCTCCATGGAGCTAACAGGCAACACCCCAAGTGGAAAAGGAAGTTTGTCTCCACAACACAGAGTCTGTGATGAGGGCGAACACGAGGTAAACTCAGATCACTCACCCCCTACCGGGGAAGGAGGTCGCCCGCACACGAGGGTCCGGGGATACCAGGACGGGCCCTTCGCAGGGCCCTGCCTTCTCTCAGTGGTGGTATCCAAGTGCCCGTTTGTGGACAGAGCAGGACGTGTCTGTGTGACACTGGCCAGGGCACGGAGCCTGGATGCCCGCTGCAGCCACAGAATGAAGAATGCTGCCTAGTCTTAGTTAATTCGAGAAACAGTATTCGATTGAATTTGCTTACAACATTCAAGATTCATAGCATCTCCCAGGAAAATACAAATATCTAAATGAACATTTTTGACCTTTGCAAATCCACACAAAAGCAACACTAAAATTTCACAGAAAGCACCCAAAATGGAGGTGTTTAGAGCAATATCTGTGTCATCACATGGGCCATGGATATCAGGTCTGATTACTGGTTCACCTTATTAAGGCTCCCCGTTGTGAGGCAATCAGTGTGGGTATTGTAATTGGCATTGTGGATGGGACAGTCTAGAACGGATCCTCTGTAAGTTCCCAGAAAACGCCCACAGCCAGGAAAACCCAAGAGTGCACCAGGGCTCCCACAGGACCCGGCCAGCTCAGCAAACCCTTCGGGGGCGTGGGGCTGGTGACAGGGAAGAGCATCCCTCTCTCCCAGCACTGGCCGCTCAGGGGGTGAGGCAGACAGCTGACACGCACTTGGGGTCACGGGAATATGGTAAGTGATGCTGGGAGGAGGCGAAGAGGTCGTGCCCTCTTCGAGAGCCAGGGAGGCTCCCCGGGAGAGTGGTGTCGGGCGTCCTGCAGATTACAACGTGGGTGCCGATGGGTGAGTGTCCCTGTGCTGACTCCGTGACACCGGGCTGGCCTGTGGGGGAGGGATGGCAGAAGGGACTTGCTTTCCTGGCTGGGGACCGAGGGGTGGGGGAGGAGGTGACAGGGGAGCAGAGGCTGATGGATGGCAGGGCCCTGCCGGCGGGGAGGGACAGCCTCCAACAGTTGGGTTTTGTGTCTTTCTCAGTCCTTGTTCCAGCCCCCACCACTCCCTGTCCTTCCTGGGCCCCGGAGCCTCCCCTCCAGCCAGTGCACAACTGAGTTCACAGCCGGCTGTCTACACTTCACAGAAAACCTCGATGGCCAAGGGCTAGCGAGGGTTCCTCTGAAATTGCAGTAAACTAGCCACAGATCCACGGGTTATCTGTAACCCCCGACCTGCCAATAATGACATACAGTCATGCTCCCCTTAGCCCTGCTTTTCTTTTCTTTTCTTTTTTTTTAAGCTTCTATTCATTTATTTTAGAGAGATCACAAGTGGGGAAGGGGCAGAGGCAGAAGAGGAGAGACTCTGAAGCTGACCCCACACTGAACATGGAGCCCGACACAGGGCTCGATCTCACGACCCTGAGATCACGACCTGAGCGGAAACCAAGTCAGAAGCTCAGTGGACCCAGCCCCCCAGGTGCCCGGCCCCCAGCCCAGCTTCTGCGTGAAGTTCCCTGTGATTTCGAGGTCAGCATCAGTATGGGCCAAATATTGGAAAAGTCAGGACGAGCATCGCAGCGAGTGGCCTCATCCAGGAGCCCCGTGCATTAGAGCTACAGGACACGGGTGAAAGACGTTACTTTTATGTGAAGCAAAAGTTGGCCCCTGTCCCCTGCTGGATCTCACCCACTTCCTAGGAACTGGAACACTGCAGAGCGTATAATTTAATTGTCGAAAAGAAATAATAGTGAGTGAGGAAAATAGGTCCCAAAATAGATAGATCTGACATATTCACTGTATTTACAAAAAATAGACAGTTTGACTTTTTACCATTTTGTTATCTTTGTGCTCTGAACACTGGAAGCGCAAAATCAGATTCTGTGTTGGAAGAGAAAAGCATTTTACTTGAAAAGCCCATAAAACGATGATGTCCTCTACTCCACACAGACTTCGTAGTTTCTGCGAGACTCTTGGAGATGGTCGTTCCTGGGTCACCCCGTAGGTGGTGTAGACAGGAGGGAGCTAGACTGCTCCAGGATGGGATTGTCGTCTCCAGCTTAAATACCTCTGTTTGCACGATATCTTTGTTTTCTCTGAGTTGGGAGCAAGTTTTAAACACTCTGGAAAGAGCCAGACGGGAAGAAGCACCCAGCAGCACAGAACGTGAGACGGAGCTCAGGCTCACTAGTCGTCAAGCTGTCAAGCTGCTATTTTTATGTTTTTTGATCTAAGACTGCCAGGTCTGCAGAGCGAACGGAGCCAGAAGCCCATCCGAGGACGCGTTCGGCTCCCCAGAGACGGCTGGGACATCGCGGGGCCCTGTCTCCAGCCCGCCTGGGCCCTTCTGCCTATAGGAGTCTGTCATCCCGGACCCTAGCCCCCATCCCATGCCAGGAGAGGCAAACCCTCTCTCTTTGTGGACTCTCCAGAGTCCACAAAGGCCACTTCCTGCCTCTCTGTGTCGTCCGGAACGGTCTCAGATGACTCCTCGGGAGGGGAGGGCGGGAAGCCTGGTTTCTATCCTGAGCCCTGGAGAAACACTGCACTGGGCTTCAGGTGGGAAGGGGTAGCGGCAGACGGGGAAAGGCAGCTGGGCTGTCGTGCTATCTTTCCAACAGTGGGGAGCCTTTTTATTTTATTTATTTTTAAAGATTTTATTTATTTATTTGACAGAGATCGCAAGTAGGCAGAGAGGCAGGCAGAGAGAGAGGGGAAAGCAGGCTCCCCGCTGAGCAGAGAGCCCGATGCGGGACTCGATCCCAGGACCCTGGGATCATGACCTGAGCTGAAGGCGGAGACTTAACCCACTGAGCCACCCAGGCGCCCCCCAGAGCCTTTTTAATTCTTTATATCCATGCACCTGTTGGCATCCATATTCCCCTGTAGGTGGGACGCATCCCAGGACCGCGGTGTAACGGAGGCAGCTCCCGTCCGCTCGCTGCGTCGTAGGGTGTGCTTTTGGTCCCACACCCTGTGGAGCTCTTCACTGGACAGAGCAGGATCATCTCTTTTCCTCCTTAAAACTTGAGTCCGAGATTGAGTTGGGGGCGGCAACAAGAGGCCGCAGGACGGCCACTTAGGGACAGTTCCGTCACTTTCCAGTGTGCGTATGGGTTTGCAGGCGTAACTCAGTCAAAGTCCCCGCAGGCCCGACAAAAACACAGGTCACTGGCCCTGCGCCCGGGACACCCGACTCAGCGGATTCAGGGCTGCTGCAGAATCTGCTTTTCTAGCAAGTTCCCAGGCAAGGCTGATGCTGCTGGTCCGCGGACAGCACGTGGAGACTCGCGGACACGGAGGGAGCTGAGGGCCACAGCGGGTCACCGAGAGCACAGGCGGCCCTTTAGGGTCACGGTGGGCGTGGCAGGAGCAGGTCGGGAGGCTCCAAACTGTGCCCTAACAGACTTAGGCATCTGAATTTTTTTTACAAGACCTAACACACTTAGGGATTAATAGATTTCTTCTGTGCTTTTTTCAATGATAATTTATGGCTCAGCATATGGTGTTTTTAATTATAGTAAAAAAAAAAAAAAAAACAAAAGCAAAAAACAAACCCAAACGATAATCTTACCTTCAAGGAAACTAGAGGCGCTATCTGGGTTCTGAGCACTGATCCTGTTTTGTAGGTCTAACCAGACGACTTAGCTACATATTTCAGAAACTATACATGATGACCACATGCGAACTTGGGTTAGCCTTTGATAATCATATGAAAATTACCCCCAACATTAGAATGATTTTTAAAAGTAACAACCCAATCGGACACGTGTTTAATGATATGCAAATCGCTTTTGGTTTTCCTGATCATCAGGCAATAAGGATAAGTGAAATAACTAAGTAATGCAGTGTTTTGTTTTTTTCTTGGAACCCGCACAATTTATTTTCATGGTTTTACTTTTCCTCAGTTCTCCATGGCTATTGCAATCAGCACCGTTGCTAGGCGCCCTTAGTGACGCGGCGTTCCGTCCTCACTGCTCACAGAGCCTGAAGATTCACATTGGCCAACACGGAGTGGTCACGCCACCCCGTTCTTCCGAAGCTCGGCTCCAGACTGAGGCCCCGTCTGCCCTCTGGGAAGAGCTTCCATCTCGCAGATACAAGCAAGGAGGATGGGGGAGGGGGTGAAGAGGGTCATGAGGGAGGTTGTATGGGTGACTTCTTCAGCTCTGGGCCCTGTCCTGAGTCCCTGTGACGGGCTCTCTTCTTCAGTCTTCTCGATAACCGTGATCTAAGCCATGTCTTTCCTCACTTGGGACATGAAAAAATAGTCACTTGTCCAACGAACACTAGAATGGGAAGGAGTGGATTTGAAACCAAGCATCTAATTCTCCAGCACAAGAGTCCTTTTCTCCCTGAGGTGACCACAACCTGCTAGGCTGTGCCCAGCTCCGGGTTGGCCCAAGCCTGGCCGACGGGAGCTGGCCGTGCCTCGAACAGTCTGGTTCAAATGACGGACAGCCCCCCGCCACACCGCCCTCATCTCCATAGTCCCAGTCCCGTCCGTCTCTGGCTGATCATTCCAGGTCTGGTCCAAATGGCCTTGACTTCTTTAACCCTTTCCAAAGAAAAGGTCTTTCTGCTGGCCACTTCCACACACATTCATACCCAGGAAATGCCGAAACAGTTACAAAAGTTGTGGCAAAGGTTTAACATTCACTTAAACCAACGTTTTTAATGCAAACAAACATGTACATACAATTCTGGGAAAGGACAATATTTTAAGTCCAAATTTGAGGGCCTTTTATTAACTCATGTCCAGGGTCAACTTCTCACTTGCAAATGTCCACAATGCTTTATATGTACCACTCTCAAGATATTTACGACTCTGTGCCTTGTGTTGGAGAGACACCTTGTCTCCCGGGAAGTCTTTAAACTCAAGGATCCATGGGCATGTCAGCTTGACATTTTCCACTGAGCGTTGGACCGAAGGAATAAAAAAATGAGGTTTGCTGAATAGACGTTGAATTAACTATGCCTCTCCGCATTGCGTAAACTTTTAGTGAGTTTTCTATTCCAACCAAATAAAGTCCCAACTTCTGCATGGAACCTCATTTTTTTTTTAAAGATGTTGTTTATTTAGTTGACAGACAGAGATCACAAGTAGGCAGAGAGGCAGGCAGAGAGAGAGGAGGAAGCAGGCTCCCCGCTGAGCAGAGAGCCCGATGCGGGACTCGATCCCAGGACCCTGAGATCATGACCTGAGCCGAAGGCAGAGGCTCAACCCATGGAGCACCCAGGCACCTCTTGGAACCTCATCTTCTTAACATTTCTTGTTTCTGGGCTTCAGGACACATGCAGTGGGTTGGTTCTTGGACACTTCAGAGTCCTTCCTCCCCGTGCCTGCATTCCCCGGCTTCTCTCTACCTGAATGGTAACTTCGATGCCTTTTTTCTGCTTGTTTCAAATTTCCTATCTTTCAAAACAAGCTTCAGCCTCACCTGCGCTCTGAAAGTTTCCATAACCATAACCCGAGTCATTTGAATTCTCTACCCTGCTTGCCCCCACAGCACACTGCTTCAAGTGTTGATAAGACGATTATCTAATTCTCCCGTTACCTCTGGTTCCTCACATGACATTTGGAGGCATGTTTGTGTCTTCTTCTGTCTGCTCAGTGTGGCTGAGGACATTTTACTGGGGAGACAAGGTCAGTGGGAGAACCCGATTTCCTCCTTGACGTTTGCTGGTCCCACCTCCGCTGTCGGCCTCCTCGCTCCCCTACGGGACTGCACTCCGATGTGTTTTTCCCTTGAGTCTGTCTGTGTTCTGTTTTCCACATTTATGAGAGACTTTTAAGGCCAGTCGCTCAGTCTTCCATTTTCTATAAATCTGTTTACACGGAGACACTCAAAAATTCTTCCTTGGCTGCTACTATCGGTAGATCTTTACAGTGAAGTTTTAGATTTTGCTCATTTTGTTTCAAAATAATCACCATTCAACATCTTTCTAATTAAAAGGGAGTTTTCACAAGAGACTCTCCAATATTTTCAAAGCCAACCACATTTCCAGAATCTACTGTCCGTATTCTGTGACCTTCTGTATCTTTTTCTCAGGGGGAGTCTACTGCAGTCAAGGAAGTTCGCTCTCAAATTCCTGAAACTAGAAGCCGGAATAAAGTCCGCTTGGAAGCTCCCCAGCCCGTCTACTTCTTGCCACTCTCAGAGCGAATCCCAAAGATCGACCGACGCATGCCTGTGTCAAATCAGGCACGGATTGCCCACGGAAATCCCATGCTTGGCTTTTCTTGAGAAAGGCTGAGAGGAGGCAGTGCCCGGGCAGGCCTGACCGCCCCCAGGACCGCAGTGGGTCCTGGCTTCTGGCTGTGGTCCTCTCGGTGGCCTGTCTCAGGGACAGTGCCCCAGCTACCCGGGAGTCGTGTTTGCTGAGCTCAGCGGCCTTCCAGACCAGGGCACGGCATACTCAGGGCATGGCCTACAGGGGAAGTCAGCAGCCGCTCTGGGGGATCAGAGACCCCCACGGATCATTAAATATCTTTCGTGTAGCTTGACATCACTTATTGGGGATATCCGTTTTCTTTTTCCTTGTCCCTCCCCACACTCTGCCCATCCCCACCACACCCCCTTTTAGCAAACACCCCTTTGTTCTGGGTTAATGGGTCTGGTTTTGCTCCTCGTTTGTGGTTTATTCATTTGTTTTATTTTTTATTTATTTTATTATTTACTTTTAACTCAAGGATAATCAACATCCAGCATCGTAGCAGCTTCAGGTGTACGATATAGTGATTCAACCGTTCAGTGCCCTTCCCACTGCTCATCCCAGTGAGAGCACTCTGAATCCCCAGGACCGATTTCAACCCATCCCTCCGCCCAGCTCCCTTCAGACAACGGCCAGTTTTCCTCTGTATTTAAGAGTTTTTTTGTATTTGTCCTTTTATCTCTTTGCTTGTTTGTTTTGCTTCTTAGATGCCACACATGCGTGAAATTCTAAAGTATTTGTCTTTCTTCGTTCGACTTATTTCACTTGGCATCACACGTCCTGCTCCATCCGTGTTGTTGCAAATGGCAAGATCTCGTCTTTTCTATGGCTGCGTAATATTCCCGCGTGCACAGGCGTGCGTGCGTGCGTGTCTGTGTGTGTGCATGTACGCCACATCTGCCTTACCCATCCCTCTGTCGTCGGCACTGATGCTGCTTCTACGTCTTGACTCGTACCCACAGTGCTGTGAATAATCACAAAGTGCATATACGTGTTTGAATTCGTGTTTTTGTCTTCTAGGGGCAAATACTCAGGATAGAGTTATTGGATCACATGGTATTTCCATGTTTAATTCTTCGAGGAAACTACACTGGTTTTCACAGTGGCTGCACCAATTTTCTTTTTCCCCGACAGAGCACAAGAATCCCCTTTCTCTGCCTCCTCAGCAACACTTATTACTTCTGGTCTTTTTAATTGTGGCTACTCTGGCAGCTATAAGGCAACATCTCATTGTGGTTTCTTCTGCATTTCCTGAGGATGAATGACGCTGAGCATCTTCTCATGTGTCTGTTGGCCGTCTGGACGTCCTCTTTGGAAAAGTATTGATTCAGGCCCTTTGATCAGTTTTTAACCAGATTGTTCACTTCTTTTTGTTTTTGCTTTTGTTTTGGTGTTGAGTATCCATTCTTTATATAGTTTGGATACTAACCCTTTGTCAAGTATGTCATTTGCAAATCTCTTCTCTCATTCAGCACGTAGTCTTCTAGTTTTGCTGGTTGATCCCTTTGCCACGCAGAAGCTTTTTGTCTTGATGTAGTCCTGGTTAGTTTCCTCTGGCTTTGTCTCCCTTGTGTCAGGAGGCGTATGTAGAAAAACTCTGCTGCGGTGGGCATCAGGGACATTCTGTGTTCTCTTCCAGGACATTTACGGTTCAGGTTTCACATCTACATCTTTGTTCCACTTTCAGCTTATTTTCTGGAGGGGTTTGAAAGTGATTGAGTCTCATTATTCTGTGTGTGGCTGTCCGTTTTTCCCAGCACGACTTATCGAAGAGTCTGTCGTTTTCCTGCTGTATGTCATTGTCTCCTTTGTCAGGATGGATTGACCGTGTAAGTGTGGGTTTATATGGGGGCTCTCTGTTCTGTTCCCCCAATCTAGGTGTTGTTTTTGTTCCAGTGCCATACTGTTTGCATTCCTACAGCTTCGCTGTCTAGCTTGACGTCTGGAATTGTGAAACCTCCATTTTGTTCTTCTTTCTCAGGAAAGCATCAGCTCTTTGGGGTCTTTTGTTGTCCCGTTAAATATTCATATTGTTTGTTCTAGTTCTGTGAACAATTATGTCAGTCCATGAAATTTTCTAAAAAAATCACATTATATGGAGAAATCCTGTCTTAAAGTAAATCCTTTTAAGAGAGAATATTAGTTGAACCACATGAAGTTGCTATTTGTGCAAGTCAAAAATGATCAAATATCAGCAATTTCACATGGTGCCATTACATATTTTTCTCAGATGAGCAATGTTTCAGTTGGAGGTTATATTCCTTTAAAAAAAATTGGTGTCAAATAAAGGGTGTGTCCGTGATTAACATGACGCCCTAAATGCAAAGCAGCAGTAATCATTGACGCTCATTCTAAACGGTCAAATTACGCTCCATGTCATCGCATTTTAGAGCTGAAAAGGGCCTAAGAGATCATTAGCCTAACATCATTTTTAAGATATGGAAATTGAGTCTCCAAGAGTCTAATCACACGCCCAGGACTGGGTCTCCTGTTTCCTGATTTCCAAGCCTGTTCTTTGCCCCGTCCGCAGGCCTCCCTCCCTCCCACAACAGGCATACTGAGGGGCTCCTGTGAACAAGGGCCCCACTGTTCCATCAGATTTGCATATAAAAAGATAAGAAATCACAGTTCTGCTATAGCATAAATAAGACCTAAATGAAAATATTAGCTGTTAAAATATTAAACAAGTACTGATATGTTGCTCCCCTCTTTACACGTTAGGACCTACCCATTTCACACCGGGCTTAGATGACACCCCTCCGTCTGACCTCTAAAGGGGATAGCTGCTGGCCCTCCCTGGGTCTGCCATCCATGGCCCTGAAACCACCTGGCTCCACCCACCCCATCACCAAATAAATGAGGGAAAGCCCTTCTTGGCACCCACCATCTACTTCCAGAGTGAGCATGCTGTCACACAGGCTGCAGGTGTGACAGGTGCATGGGACTGGGGAGGAGGGTGTGACCCTCCCCCTTCAGGAAATGTTATATTAGTTGAATCGAAATCTGGGCACCATAATCTCATTCTTGCATCTGCGGGGAGATACCCCATATTAGGAGTGCCCCACTCCCAGCCTACTGGCTTGTCCCCTTGGCTGTTGAGGAACAGACCTCTTCCCAAGAGGGGCATGGAAGTCGCTGGGCTCTCTTTAAGCCAGGCTCTCGTGGAATTGTCTGGTTCTTTGTGTGATGACATAGCCTGTCACCTCAGTGAGCACACAGCAGCCCAGAGCTGGAGAAAGTCTTCAAGTCAAGTCACAGGACGGGGTCAGGCACCCCAAACCTGAGGCTGAGATCCTGGAAGTCAGGATGGCATCAGGCTCAGGGGGCTTGGCTTTCTTGGCACAGAGCTGTCAGAGGTCTGTGTCCAGCCAGAGACCATGCAGGGAGAACCCCTCAGTGCTTTGTGGCTTCCCCGAGGCCCACACCGCTCTGAGTTTTCACTGATCAGAGCACTCGGCTCTTTTTATTGTCATCCTTGTGACCGTGAGGGTCTTCTGGACAGTGAGATGTGTCTGGTATTGCCGCGTCCCCAAGCCTCATCACATGAAGGTCTCTGGTGAACGTGTGTGGAATGAGTGGGTGGTGAACGAGCATGTGCGTTCTCGCCGGGGCTACATCTGGAGAATGGGCAGCCGACCCCGGTAACGTGGACTGAGCGGCGCTGTCTGCCACCGATTTGTGGAATTCTGTCATTGAACACCGAGTGGGTGGGATGAGAGGGTAATTTGATGCTGGCATGTGCTTGGAGCCGTGGGTCCCGCCGGGGGTGGCGGGGGCAGACCACTGAAGTCATCACCCCCCCCCATTAGCAGCTTCCCTATCAGCTCACCCCCTCCTCTGGGACCCGGGCCTCCTGGAGGAGCAGGGAGGAGGCGTTCAGGGCTGGGATCAGTGGAAGGAAGGGCTGCTTGAGCGCAGAAGCGGACGAACCTGGAGGGGAGGGGTCTCCCCCAAACCTCTCTGCCTTCCCAGGAGGGGTCTCCGGGGCCCCCGAAGGACAGGGGCTCATGATGGGCCTTACATGCATCTGCCTGTCCACCACTTCTTCTCGAAGAAATTCCCCACAAACTGTGCCAAGGTGCCCAGGGTACAGAACTCTAGAGACATGGTGAGAAGCCCAGAATGTGGCAGGCACGGCTTTGCCAACCCCCAGCTCCTTTGCTGGCCAGTCCAGCCCCCAGTTTCCTCTCCCTCCTCTCGGCTTCCTTGTGGCTCACACGAGGGGACAGTAATACGTGCTCCATGGTCTCCAGCGCGTCCTGAAACTCTTCCAAGCTCACACGACAGAAACCACCTTCCAGCACTAGAGGTGCACGTGGGTATGCGTGTAGACTGCATCCCTGCGAATCGGGCTATTTAAACATGAGGGGAATCATCCACATAGGGACAGAGTTTCTGAATAAACGTGACCCGTGAAAATTATTCTAAGAAAGAAATAAACTATGTTGGACAACTCCTAAGTTGAAGGGAGTCCCACGTCTGGAGATGAAGGGACAGTGCACCCAGGTTTTCTCCAGGGAAAGATAAAGAAGCATCAGACTTGGAGGGAGACACCCGAGCATGCTGGAGAGCCCACCCCAGTGCGGAACCTGTGTGATCCCAGCCTCCTGTGAACACCTGAGCCCTCGAGACCAGATGGGACTTTGATGTCCCTCGAGCCACCTGCACAGCCTCCAGGTGGCCCGGTGTGTCTCTGCCAGCGCGCTTGGACCTGAGTCAGAGACCCCCACGTCTGCCCTGGACAGGACCCGCGGCTGCCTCGCCAGCCCAGGGAGGACGCAGGGGTCCATCGTCGGCCGCTGGGGCAGAAGACGCACGCCTCACACGCTCACGTTTGCTCCGCAGCCTGGCGTCTGTCGGTCTCACTCAGCTCCTTCTGATAAGGGCCGTCACGTGCAGCACGGATCAGCGGGAGTCGTGCAGGGGTTTCCCGTGGCCGGGGGAGGAGGCCCAAGTGTGTTCTGCTCCGTCCTCCACTCCTGCCTCAGAGGGGGACAAGCCAGCCACATGGCCCCCCATGTGTCCGTGTGTCCGTGTGTCCATCTGCAGATCAGGGATCCTCGGGCTGGGCTCAGTCTGCAGGTGCTGACAACTTTTCTCCACGTTCCTCGGGGCCCGAGCTGCCGAATGGGTGACGCTGGCCTGCTGCTCTGGGTCACTGTCCGGTGTCTCTGTAGAGGGGGTCCTGGACCCCAAAGGAGGCCCTGGGCCAGCCCGATCCCCAGCCCCCTACAGTGGCGGGCGGAGGGAGCATCAATCACACACGTGACTCGCTTGGCTGACTTTGTCTTATCACCGACTCCCTCCGACGTGTCGGCTTCTGAGACACAGACACACACGGGCTGGCCCGCGTGTTCTCTTTGTCCGAAGAATATCCAGAACAGGGTTGAGAAGGACTGGGTGCTCCCGCTTCTGGGTTCACACCCGTCTCTTATGGGTGCGCTGCTCCTTGGCGACATGAACCAGCGTGTCGTGAGCCGAGGCACCATCCTGCACTCGCGGTCCCACTTGCCAAGGTCGGGGCGACGGAAACAAGCCGGCGGGAGGGCCCATGACCGCAGGCGGGAGGGTGGGGACGGGCGGGGGCACCGCCGAGGCTCTGCTTCCATTTGCGAGTCTGCTCGAGGCTTCGTTCGTGGTCGGATTCCCTCTTTTCTCCCCTTCGTTGCGCCAACCTCATCGTTGGGCAAGGGCTTCCACGGGGCCTGCGGACCACCGCACACCTCCCTCCCCCAACAGCGGACCCGGACCCGGGCAGGAGGGCTGGGGAGACTCGGGTTTGCGGGAAACTTGACGAGGCCGCCGCAGGCGTCGGGAGACTGGGTAGCCAGAACCGTCCTGCCCTCCGTCTCTGCCCGGGGCTTTCCAGCACAGCCCAGGCTACTGGACTCTGGACGTGTAAACATTGGCCAGAATTCTAAACTGAGGAAGAGACACAGCGAATCCCTAGGTGAGGTCGTCCGGGAAGCGGAGGACGGGAAGGGAACTACAGGATGAAGAGCGATCGTCACGTGTTTCCAGGGCCGCCTTCTGCCCGCCCGCCGTGCGTTCAGCCCTCCCGCCTGGCACGCGCGCCCAGGGCCGCCTCCGGGCCCCCTGAGCTGGCTGGTGCTGCCCGGCTTTTCTCCACTGTCCTATCTGCAAGGCTCTTGCAAGAGTGGACTCTGCGCTCTCCTCGGCAGTGGGCTCAGACCTACCACGCTGGGAAGTGCCTCCTCGCAGCTCCCTGGGAATCTCCTGAGTGGGGTTTGTCGAGGAGCAGGCCCCCTCCTGTGCCTGGGAAATCTGTGGGGCACCAGCGCAGACACCTCGTCCTCTGACAGAGATCCGCAGAGATTGAGTTAAACCTTTGCAACCCCTGTTAACGAGGCACTTGCGATTTTAATAGCTCGTGAAGGAAAATTTCAGTAACGTGCTGTCAGCAGGCCGGGCGGGACGGCGTGGCATTCGGGCTGTTTGTGTAAAGCCGCGTATAGGGAAGAAATTTCCCAGCACGTGGGAGTGGATGGTACAAATATTAGTGCGTTGGTGGGGACCCTCCGTGAAGCTCAGGGCTGCGTCCAGGCCTCGGGGAGGTAGACGGCCACGCGGTGACCCCCGGAGACCTTGTCCTCCCAGCATGGGCTGGGAACTTCTTAGGCACGAAATAGCACCTTTTCTTAATCTTTGACTTCCCTGGGTGATTGGGCCTCACGTGGGAGAGAACTGGGCGTGAGAGCAGACCGAGCCCCATTCGTAACGTGTGCAAGCTCCTTAGAAAGATGCATGTGGTACGGTCAAGGGTGTGATCAGCTTATACCCAGACCCTCCTCCCGCTGCCCCCGCGGTTCCCTCCCTGCCTGTCCCGCTGAGCCCGCCGGGCGTCCCGGTCCCCGCTCACTATTACAGGGGTGAGATGGACCCCCAAATATCTTCACTCTTTATTGCACAACACACTCTCTGTGGAAAGAGTGTGTGTGTGTGTGTGTGTGTGTGTGTGTTGTGTTCGACGTGGGTGAGTACTGGGCTGGCTCTCTTTCCTCCTCAGCTAGTGGCATGATGTTGCCATGGGCTCTCCCTTGTCTGTATAATGAACTAGTTAGTGTCCTCAGCCCCTGGTTCCAATTTCTCATCATCCCACCCCTGACCACACCCCACAGTCGGCAAGCACATTCACGGGTTACACCTGTGCCTTTCTGTTCATAGGTTTTCTTGAAAACTGTATCATTTTCTGTTGGAGTGTTTTTAATAAACGTAAATGGTATCATGTCACACATTTTATTCTGCTTCTCCTGTTATCTGCTTTGGAGTCTGTCTTTGGCGCTCATTCTGATAATGTCTACAAACCCCCATCGCTTCTAGCTGTCGGGAGGGCCCCGTGGCAAGAGATCCTTCCAGAAGTGCCTCGCCGTTCTTCCACGGTGGACGACCAGATTGCTTCCAACCCCCCTACCAAAAGGACACTCAGGGAGATATCCTTGTGCACAGCTAACACGCTCGTGGTGTAGCCCTGGTGGAATGTGAGGGCATTTTTGGAAGCAGGTTTTTGGGTCGTGGAGAATGCATGTGTCCGCACGAGTCAGGAGGGCTGGGTGTCCCCGCAGGGCAGCTCCGGCACCCACGCCACCAGAGCAGACCCAGGTGTCCACAAGGTCACTGGGTGAACTTGGAAGCTGGCCCCCCAGGTCAGCGGAGAAAGCACCGATTCCGCTGAGCCCTCGGTTCTGTTCCCCTTGATTGGTGGGTTTCTGCACCGATACCAATTACCGTCTGGGATGGATTTGGGGTTTGCGTACTGTCAGGCAGAGAGAACACCCTTCTTCATGCTCCTTTCAGGCTGATTTACCATTTTGTGGACCTATGTTCTTTCTTATAAAGTTTAGAGTTTCTTTGAAGGGTCCAACTTGAATTAGTGACACTGCATGGAGTTCATGGGATCGTTTGGGGCTAATTTAAAGCATTTAAAATGTTGTCCTGTGCAAGCCGAGACTTACTCAAATCATTTATATCTTTATTTACTCTTAGAAGTTTTCATTTTGAAGTTGTTTCCAATTTTAATACTGCTGAAAGATATACTGACTGAAGGAGGCATTACTGGACTGCTGGCTTGTAGAATGTCTCTCTATTTGGGTTTTTGTGATGTTTCTTCCTGATTAAATTCGGGTGTCCTCATGATCAAATGCAAGAATACCGTGTAACTGTGGTTGAGATGTACAAAAGAAACCACCCAAAGATTGCATGGGACAAGCTTATACTAAAAAATGTTTCGTTGTTTATCAGCAATTCAAGTTTTACTGGGCATTCTGTATTTCTATTTGTCAAACCTGGAAAGTGTGCACATAAGTGATTCTGTGCCCTACTTGGGGCATCAGAACAAAGGGGACATAATTTTCATAACTCTCTTCAGCTTTGGTAACATGGTTAAGGTGGTGCCTGTCAGGTTTCTCTGCAGCAAAGTTATTATTTTTCTCTTTTTGATTAATGAGGTTATGATGGAGAGATACTTTGAGGCTGTACAAATATCCTATTTTTCACCATACTTTCACCCACTAATTTTAGCATCTACTGATGATTTTTTTTTGCCTGCAAGAATTATGATTGGGGTGTTTACAAAATGGGATTTCCAATGTCCATCACTCCGGTATGTGAGTTGGGATTCTACTGTAAGGAAAAGCTGTACATTCTTCCCCCATTGATTTATTTATTCAATTTTTTTAATATCAGCATGAACTTATGGACATTCGTTTTGTTGTATGGATAATAATCTATTACTACCATTATTGATTGTGTTGCTCAGCTCGCTCCAGATCTGACCATACAAGCTGACTCCTGTGTCCTCTGGATATGCCTCATTATTTCTCAAGCATTTCCTTCCTTCTTCACACCACAACAGTTTCCAGCTCCTCTGGTACTCTCCATGCCCCAGCCCTGGCATTAGCCTTTTTCTTCAAGGAACTCCTGTTCTTTTCATTAGCGAATGCTGTTTAGAAGCCAAATCTTGGAGCTGGTGTAAGATGTCTGTATATATTTCTGAATTTGTGTTCTTATAATAAATCTTATTTTCTAGTTGGACGTTTCAGGTATAGAGAAATGCTCCTTTGTTTTGTAAGATGATCTTATATTTAACAACCTAATTAAAGCTTCTAATTTATTTCAATATCGACCATATTTTCACTTTTAGTTAATCATATCAAATACAAATAATGAGGTCTTATCTCTTTCCTTTCAATTTAACTTGTTTTAATTTTCCTTCCTTATACCATTGGCTAAGGCTGCTATGACGATGTTAAAATATAGCTATGATAGTGATTATTCTTGTTTCCACCCCCAAAACTTAAAGAGAATGCATTTAAAGTTGTTTCTTTATGTATATTTGCTTTAGATTTTTGACATGTAAACTTTGCCTTAAGGAAATCTTCTATAATCTTGTATGCTGAGAGATTTTGTATTAAGTCATCAAATACTTTCTTATGTCATTGACTTGGTGAGATAATCATATAACTTTTCCCTTTTAAACATTTAGTGGGAAAGAGGCATTAATTACTTTTCTGATATTCAATTCTCCTTGAATTTCTGAAATGAACCCTTCTTGATCATGATTTATAATGTTTAAATATAATGTTGGAATCTTTTGACTAAAATTTTATTTAGGATTTTTGAAACTTTATTTTCTTTCCTTATATTACCTTTATTTGATTTTAGAATCAAAATGATACAAGCTTCGTAAAAATGTGCTAGGCAACTTTTTAATCATTCTAGTATTTTATTTTAAAGAATTGTATAGAAAGACTTAACTATTTCTTAAAAGTTTGCCATACCACTAAAAATGTATTAGAATTAATAAACAAATTCAGCAAGTTTATGATACAAAATCAGTACCAAAAAATCATTGTATTTCTATAATATATAAGCAATAAGCAATCTGAAAGTGAAATTAAAATTTCCACTTAGAAAAGCATCAACAAGGATGAAATACTTAAGAATAAATTTAACAGTGGAAGTGTCATTTCATTTATACTGAAAACTACAAAACGCTGTTGAAAAAAAGATCGAAGAAGACCAAAATAAATGGAAAGCTATTCTGTGTCCATGGATAGGAACATATAATGTTAAAATGAAAATATTCCCTACATTTATGTACAATTCAATGCAATCACTATGAAATTCTACCTGACTTTTTAAAGGAACTGACAAGCTGAACTTAAAATTCAAAGGGAAATGGAAGGGACTTCGAATCACAGAAACAATCTTGGTAAAGAACAAATTCAGAGGGTTCAAATTCCCTGGTAATCAAAACGGCGTGGTACCTAAATCAATGGAACAGAACTGAATTAAAAAAAATAAAATCCCTTTTTTAGGGCCCATTGATGAAAGTGTTAAGGCAATTCAATGGGGAAAGAATCATCTTTTCAACAAATGGTGTTGGCTTCTTTGGATACCCACATGTGAAAGAATAATATTAGACCCCTACCTCACACCATACAGAAAAATCAATTCAAGGTGGACCATAGAACTAAATGTAAGAGCTAAAACTATAAAACTCTTCAAAGAAAATATGGCAATAAATCTTTGTGATGTTGGGTTAAGCAATGATTTCTTAGCTATAATATCAAAATCATAAGTGATCAAAGAGAGACTGAAAAGCTGGATGTCATCAGTAGTATAAGCTTTTGTGCTTCAAAGGAGATTGTCAATAAAATGAAAGACAACACATGGGCTGGGAGAAAAATATTGGTAAATCATATAACTGATAAGAGGATTGTGTCCAAAATATATAACAACCCTGACAACTCAAAAATTAAAAGACAACCCAATTTAAAAATGAGCAAAGGGCTTGAATAGTCATTTCTGTGTAAAAGACATATAAGTGACCAGAACACACAACAAAAGAAGCTGAACATTATTAGTCACCAGAAAAATGCAAATAAAAACCATAATGAAATAGTACTTGACATCCACCAAAATGGGTGTCATCAAAAAGACGACAATAGCAGGTGTTGATGTGGAGAAACTGGAACACACATACTTTGTTGGTGGGAATACAAAACGGTGTAACCACTTCAAGAAACAGTTTGTTAGTTTCTAATAATGTAAAATATAGGATTTTCATATGACCCAGCAATTGTATTCCTAAGTACATATCCAAGAGAAATGAACCATATGTCCACACAAAAACTTGCATGCAAACATTCATAGCAGCATCATTCATAATAGCCCCAAAGTGAAAACAACCCGATTTCCGTCAATTAATGAATGGATAAACAAAATGTGGTCTAGCCATAAGATGCAACATTATTTGGCAGCAATAAAAAAATGAATTGCTGGGACGCCTGGGTGGCTCAGTTGGTTAAGCAGCTGCCTTCGGCTCAGGTCATGATCCCAGCGTCCTGGGATCGAGTCCCACATCGGGCTCCTTGCTCATCAGGGAGCCTGCTTCTCCCTCTGCCTCTGCCTGCCATTCTGTCTGCCTGTGCTCGCTCTCTCTCCCTCTCTCTCTCTGACAAATAAATAAATAAAATCTTTAAAAAAAAAAAAAAAATGAATTGCTGATATATGTTACAATGTAGACAAATATTGAACACATTACTCAGAGTAAAAGAAGTGGTCACAAAAGACCACGTATCGTAGACCATTTAAATGTCCAGAAATGTCCAGAAAAAGCAAATCAATGGAGACATAAAGTAGATTATTGTTTGTTCAGGGCTCAGGGTGGGGAGGTAAGGTTGGGGAGGGAAGTGTGAAGTGACTGCTGATGGCTTCTTCGAGGGAGCTGAAAATGTTCTACAAGTAGAATATGTTACATAACTCTGTAAAGACACTAATGCGATTGAATTGTGCACTTTATTTATTTATTTATTTATTTTTAGGGAGACAGAGAAAGAGCAGGGGAGGGGCAGAGGGAGAGGGAGAGGGGATCTAAGGCAACTCCACACCCACAGGGAGCCCCATGTAGGGCTTGATCTCGAGACCCTAAGATCATGACCTGAACTGAAACCAAGAGTCAGATGCTTAACTGACTGTGCCACCCAGGTGCTCCAGTAATTTCTATGTTTCATCCCAATATTATAGTGGAACAAAACCTGAATGACATTGATCCATGTTTGGCCCATTTTTGTAAATGTTATGTGATGGCTCAAGCTGATTGAAGACCTTGTTTGGGCCTTGGACAGCTATGCTTAGATTTTATCTTTTTGTTCTGTCCCTTTTGGGGAAAGATGTGCTAAAGTCTCGTCGAGGGTTGTTGACTTAGCCACTGCTCCCTGAGGTCCTGGCACTTGCTGCTTGTGTGGGCTGAGGTCGTACTTACATTTACTATGGATTTAGCTTCTGGCTCTCTCTGGGCTTTTACCAGCAGGTAATGCCACCCTTCAGATCCTGACAGTATTTTTGGCCTTATACATTCCATTTTGTCGGAAATTCTGATTACTACACAACTTCCCTTCAGTTCATATTTGCTTAGTATAAGATTTTAACCCTTCTATTTTCATTTCTCTGTCTTTTTGTTCTCAGTGTTTTTCTCTTGTGTTTTTGTTTTGTTTTGTTTTATTTTATTTTATTTTTTTTATTTTACTTGACAGAGACCACAAGCAGGCAGAGAGGCAGGCAGAGAGAGAGAGAGGAGGAAGCAGGCTCCCTGCTGAGCAGAGAGCCCAAAGCGGGGCTCGATCCCAGGACCCTGAGATCACAACCTGAGCCGAAGGCAGAGGCCCAACCCACTGAGGCACCCAGGTGCCCCAACTCTTGTGTTCTTTTTAACCCCAGATCTGTCTCTCAGTTGGTGGATTTAACCTATTTTCATTTATCATAATTACTCATAGGAAAAAGCTCACTTCTCGTATCTTACATTTTTAATTTGCTGAATTCCTCCTTTTAGTTTTTGTTTCTGCTTTCTACCATGTGGGCCCAATTTTCTTCTGCCGGCTTGAGCCTTGGCATTTTTGCTTTGACAATTGTCTTCACCTCAAGACAAGTTCTCATGTGCATTGATCTTTACTGACTTTTTTTTTTTTTAAGATTTTATTCATTTATTTGAAAGAGAGAGAAAAAGCGATCAGTGGGGAGGGTCAGAGGGAGAGAGAGAGAGAGAGAGAGAAGAGCAGACTCTCCACTGAGCAGGGAGCCCAAGACAGGACTCCATCCGAGGACCCTGAGATCATGACCTGAGCCGAAGGCAGAGCCTTATACAACTGAGCCCCCCAGGTGTTCCCATGGATCCTCACCGACTTCTTAAGCTTACCAGTGTCTGTGTTTTTCTCCTCACAAGGAAGGAAGTTACCACACTTCCATATCCCGTGGCGTTCTTCCCCCACACCTTCGATGTTGATACTGCCCACGGGTTAGATTCTGGATTCTCCCCAGGAACAAACGTCACCAACATATTTGGCTCCTTTGAATTCCCTGTCTTTTACGGTGATGTCTAGGGGTCTAGCTCTCTTAGGTTTAGGATTTCCCCCCAAATGTTTTCTCACAAAAAATGGGTCTTTGTATGGAAACCCTCGGAGAGTACTTGGGGATTGCCCGACGTGTCTTACATGTGAATGGTAGCTATTCTAGAAATAATATTCTAGGTTCAAATCTGTTTTTCTTTAAATTTTTAAAAATATTGCTCCACTGGGGGCGCCTGGGTGGCTCAGTGGGTTAAGCCGCTGCCTTCGGCTCGGGTCATGATCTCAGGGTCCTGGGATCGAGCCCCGCATCGGGCTCTCTGCTCAGCAGGGAGCCTGCTTCCTCCTCTCTCTCTGCCTGCCTCTCTGTCTACTTGTGATCTCTGTCTGTCAAATAAATAAATAAAATCTTTAAAAAAAAATATTGCTCCACTGTTCTCTTGCAGTCAGCGCTGCTGTTGGGAAGTCCAGTGACAATCGGGGTCCTGCTCTCAGGAGGTGACCTGCTCATTACATACGGATGCTTCCGGAGTGTTCTCTTTGTGTTTGCTGGTCTTAAATTTCACTGCTATATGTCCCTATGTGCCAGTTTTCCTTACTTTTCCATCTTTTTAAAAACTTCTTTGAGTTTTTTTTCTTTCTTTCTCTCCAGGAAATATACCTGCACTATTTTTCCAAACATTCGTTCTGCTCTGGTTTTATTGGTCCCTCCTGGGATTTCTATTGCAGATATTGGTGTTCTTACCGTCATTTCTCCTCTATGCTTTTCTTTGATATTCCCTATCTCTCCAGCCCTTCCTGTAGGTTTCTGAGAAAATGCCTTAATCTTATATTTTCACTCACTAATTCACTCTTCAGCTCTATCTCGTTATTTACCTTCGTTATTATGCCCACGTGCTTTTATCGTTTGTGGTTTTTCAAATTCTTCACTACAGCTCTCAGTCACAATAGTAGTATAAAACGTAAGAAAAGAATAAACTCTGAAGGTAGTTTCCCAGTTAAATGGAAACTTGGTATTTTAAATGTTTTGAAGTCAGAAATTAAGACAAAGGAAAAGCCATGAAATCTGGGTTATATGGGCTTTGGGAAAAGTTGTATAACATCACAACCCTGCGCTTGTTGGGACTTGCTTCACCAGAAACCCGGTCGGTGAGCACCTTGATCTCGGACTTCCAGCCTCCCGAACTATGAGACGTCAAGTCTGTTTCTCAGGCCACCGCTTCCACGGTCTCGGTTACGGCCGTCAGAGCCCGTCAGAGCCCGTCAGAGCGCGCCCTGTGTGCTGGTCATTGTCCCGCCGGGCACCAGCTCCCGCCTGCCACATGGACCCCCGTCCCCTGAGCCAAGCTCTGTGAAGCATCCGGTTCAGATGCTGTCCTGCGGGGAGCGGTGGGCAGTGCCAACCCGAAACAGGAGAGGTGTGCGCTGGAGTCAGGCAGGTACGCAGACTTGGCAGCTGCCCCCAGAAGCAGTGACGCCTCCTCTGCTCTCGGCCGGCCAGACACGCCTCTCAGAGCAAGTCCTCTGGCGTCTGTGATGCCGCTCAAAAGTCTCACCTGAACCCACGTCCTTGCAGGAAAAGCCCAGTTATCCTCGTGTGTGAGTGAGAAGCCCACTCAGGGCTGACAGTGTCAGGGCGCCCCGGGGACATGCCACCTGCTTTCAGGGGTCTTCGTGGTCGCCGGGCGCAGCTGAGCCCAGCGCTCGTATCCCACTTCCCTCGCTAATGACAGACAACTACGGAAAATTAGTTACTGTGTGGCCGTGAAGCGCCACGTGAATATTTTCCCCAGAATATTTCCCGAAAATCTTTAGGAAATGGGGATGTATGAGTCGCCTTTCAGGACGGACATAACTGAGGCGACGCTTCCCAGAGCTTAGTTCTCTGCCACGATCGTGGGATTTCGTGTTTGGATCCTGAGTTTCGCCTGATCTCAGGTGAATCATTTAACCTGCCTGAACCTTAGTGGCTTCCTCTGCAAAATGAGAAAATGACTGTCACCTGCTGTCTAAAACGTGACTCTTGGAACAGCTGGTGCGAAAATGCAGGCGCCGCGCTCGGCGAAGCAAGCTCTGGGGAAGCACCAGGCCGCCCTCGCCTGACCCTCCTCAGGCACTTCAGCGGCTCGCTGGCCGTTCCACACCCGGGAGGGTCCACTGAGCCGCTCTTGGTGTCTGTTGACTCTCTCTTCAAGGTGGAAACATTTCTGGGAGCTGACTTCTTGGATAATGAGAAAACAGTTCATCGTGAATATGTAGTTACCCAACAGTTTGGAGAAGACCGTCCTGGGAGTAGCTGCATCTGGTGAGACCTGGGTGAGCATTTTATCTGCGCCTCTTCCTTTCTCTGTTATTTTGGGAAAACACTGGCTTCCATGAGCCTCCATGTCTACGTCCATGAAGCCGACCCCATCATACCTGTGTGGCGCTTCCTGTGGAGAGTGTGGGAGATTATTTGGGGGCGACCTCGGAGCAGGATCTGCAGGGTGTTTGGCTTCCAGACAGAGCTGGGGCTGTGATCTTGGTATTTTCTGCTCCTCGGAGCAGCATGTGTGCCTGGGCGTCTCCTCTTGCCCTCCTAGACGTTGGCCATCAGGGGGCCCTTGGCCCTCCCAGGGCTGGAACATTGCCTTCTGCATTTTCTAAAGCTTTTGCAACGGTGGGAAGCCGAAAGGTTGGCTGGAAAGACGGGTCAATTTCTCTAACCTGGAAGGCTGGAAAAAGACAATTTGCTGATTCACTGTGTTTGCTAAATAGACAGACTTTTGGTGTTTTGGGCTAAAGATTTATTTAATCTCTTATCACGTAATTAAAGAAGGCACGTTTGCCGTCAGTTCGTGTCTGTTCCACATTGTCCCTCTGTCTTTCCATTCCTTCTGGGAGAGTCCCTTTCCTGGGGGACAACTGTGCACAGGCAACATTTCTGAGCTGTTTTAGGCTTCGAGTTTGACTTGGGGCCATTTGCGGCCAGGACTCGGTTTCAGAAAGCGCGGAGAGGCGGCGGCCAGTCCCCGGGCGGGTCTTGCTCAGGGCATTTGCTTCTTGCCGTCCACTTTGCAGCCCCGGCCCCGACGGTCAGGACGGTCCCAGCTCTGGTTGAGATTTCCTTGTGCCCTTTAGCGGCTGGAACGGTTTTCTGGATAGACTTCGCAGGGGCATGTGGAGCTCCCACGCGTGGGCTGTCAGAAACTGGCAACCCCCTGCCCGTCGCGCAGCTGCACCCGAGGAGGACCAGGGTGACAACGACCCCTCCCACCGCGGACTCGCTTTGCTCGTTAATTCGTCGACGTACGGCTTGTTTTTCTGTGGCTCAGTGTGACATTCGTACCTACAAAAAGGCAAGTGTGTGAGAATGCTTTTGGAGCCAAATCCATTTTTGCAAAGGTAATGATGTTCTAAAATTGGAAAAAGTGCAACTCAAGCAAAAAGAAATGAAATAAACCCTAAAAGGACTGAATTCTTTTTCTTTCTAGATCTTTGGAGCAGTAAAGTTTTTTTCAAATGTGCTATCAGATTGCTTCCATTATTTAAAAATATTTTTAACACAGGAAAAAGTTAATAAGTATCATGTTTTATATTTCGCAATGTTACCCGACCGTCTTCCGCTGTTCCAGATGTTGGCTCCGCTGTGCAACTAGGCGTATGGTTTAAAATGGATCCTACATAAGGATTCATTCTGAAGCCCAGAGAAGACTCGCAGGCCCAGCGAGGGCCATGTATGTTGCCGCAGGAACACTATGCGAACATGCACCGGGTTTGAACACTGCAGAAATCACAGGGAATAATTCACAGATTCTAACTGTGAATAAGAGGGAAACCGAGACTTTTAAATGTCATGTTGATATTTGTATAAATGCGGAGTTGGGGGGTAAAGCAACTACAAGAAAACACTCCAGAGCTGTTCTACCTTGTGCCAGGCCCACCTAAGCAGGCAGGAGGAAGAGTCCAGAAGGACTGGCTGGGCTCCTCGCTCTGTGTGCCTTGAAGAATGTATGTCTACGAGAAAATGCCAGGAAGAGAAATCTGCTGTTCTCTCCAGGTGCAAACGGATTTCTGAACGAGCACCATCCTGTGTGCCCTAGCCTTCCTTCACTCCCTGCCTCTCGGGGAGGATGGAGCGGGGGTTTTTGACATCAGTCATTTCTAAATACCAGCAAGGAAGGCAGGAGAATGTTCTCCTTGGGGGACTATAGGGGTCGCTGAAAGGGCCAGGGGCCCGAGAACGTTCAAGTTTGGGCCTGCCTGTAATTGCTCAGCTGGCGTGGCCCGGAAGCCCACCTCTGCCTGGTCTACAGGGAGAACCTGAATGGGGGCAAATTCGCAGCATGACAATGTGGTGCCTGCAGACCGGGGCTGGGCTCTAAGAGATGTCTTGGGAGAGAGGGACTTGGTCCTTTCCCCTGTGCCCCTGGGGAGCCCCACTTAGGAGTCTTCTCTGCCCTCCTCTGGCTTTCTGGTTGACCCTGATCTCCAGGGGCCCTCGTCTCTCTCCATTCTCTGAACGAATATAAACCTGTCGCTTGTGACAAATAACGCACACATTTAAAACAACCACGGAGTAGTTTCCGAAAAGGCTGAGACTCTAAAAGAAAAACAAGGTGTGCAGCTAGTTTGTGCGAGGTAATGGCCCAACGTGGAGGACATCACAGGAATCTGATGGCCCTTGGATGGGGACATCTTAACCTTCCCCAGGGTCGTTAACATTTGGTACCCATGTCTCTCTAAATAGCAGCTCGTGCACTCGTAAGCAGGGGTGCAGAGTGAGTCGGAAAGTGTGAAGAGAGCAAGGAGCCTTGACTGCTTGCAGGAGCAGAGGGAACCAGCAGGGGCTGTGGGAAGAGGCTCCGTAGTGTCAGCGGCTGATGCCCATGGGGGATATGATGAGCTTGTTCGAACCATTCTTAGAGCTTTCAGGGAAGTGAGGCCCACTCCAAGGGAGCAAACAGGCTCTGGGTTTGGTGCCGGTATGAGGAGGTTTTTGGGAGGAGACCATGTCCATGGGAGCAGAGTGGAGAGGGGAACGTGCCCTGACGCGATCTGAGGCCCTCCAAGAATTGCCAGATGCCAAGGCACACAGATTCTTGGGCTTTAGTTTTAGGTCTTATGTCATGGCTAAGAGCAGGGAGTGTGTCATTTCTGGTCACACAGGAGTCCGAGGTCAGCACTGGGATGAGATGGATAGAAAGGAGGGAGCCACGTGCGTATGCAGTGCTCTTGGGCAGCCCACCCAGCTTGTGTCTCCAATGGCTCTGCAACAAGGGGATGGGGTTGATGAGGTAGGTGGGAAGGGCTGAGCAAAATGAGGGTAAAGCTACACCTCTTGCTTTGTAGGCTGGATTAGCCCTGAGCTTCTAGTTAGAGGCCTTCAGTGAATATGCTGGGAAAACTGGAGTTCGGGGAGGCAAGAAAAAGGCCCATGGAGGAAAGCTTATTTTTCTGGTGGAAAGACCTGGATTAGGAATTAGAACATTCAACTTCATTTCACCCCAAGGAAGGCACGCATCCCCAAGTCACTGTTTGCTAATCCGCAAAGGGAAATCATAGCAATACCAGCCCACTCATGAGAGTAAAATGAAACAGTAGACGGGGAAACTATGAAATACCCACCCATACATTGCTGTTGATAAGGCGTTATTATTCACACTTGGCTTCGATTGGTTTTACTGTGAACATGATTACGTATTTTAAGCAACTAGTACTGGATAATACGCTAAAAGGGATTTTTTTTAAAGATTTTTATTTATTTATTTGACAGAGAGAGATCACAAGCAGGCAGAGAGGCAGGCAGAGAGAGAGAGAGGAGGAAGCAGGCTCCCCGCTGAGCAGAGAGCCCGATGCGGGGCTCGATCCCAGGACCCTGAGACCACGACCTGAGCTGAAGGCAGCGGCTTAACCCACTGAGCCACCCAGGCGCCCCCTAAAAGGGATTTTTAAATGTCCTTTTGTTGTTTAAGATAACATGCATATTTTTTGGAACAGTTTCAGGAGATTAGGAATTAGTTCTTCTTTAAATGTTTGGTAGAATTCCCCCGGGAAGCCATCTGGCCCTGGGCTTTTGTTTGTTTGGAGATTTTTGATGACTGTTTCAATCTCCTTACTGGTTATGGGTCTGTTCAGGCTTTCCATTTCTTCCTGGTTCAGTTGTGGTAGTTTATATGTCTCTAGGAATGCATCCATTTCTTCCAGATTGTCAAATTTGTTGGCATAGAGTTGCTCATAGTATGTTCTTATAATTGTCTGTATTTCTTTGGTGTTCGTTGTGATCTCTCCTCTTTCATTCATGATTTTATTTATTTGGGTCCTTTCTCTTTTCTTTTTGATAAGTCTGGCCAGGGGTTTATCAATCTTATTAATTCTTTCAAAGAACCAGCTCCTAGTTTCGTTGATTTGTTCTATTGTTTTTTTGGTTTCTATGTCATTGATTTCTGCTCTGATCTTTATGATTTCTCTTCTCCTGCTGGGTTTAGGGTTTCTTTCTTGTTCTTTCTCCAGCTCCTTTAGGTGTAGGGTTAGGTTGTGTACCTGAGACCTTTCTTGTTTCTTGAGAAAGGCTTGTACCGGTATATATTTTCCTCTCAGGACTACCTTTGTTGTGTCCCACAGATTCTGAACCGTTGTGTTTTCATTATCATTTGTTTCCATGAATTTTTTCAATTCTTCTTTAATTTCCTGGTTGACCCATTCATTCTTTAGAAGGATGTTGCTTAGTCTCCATGTATTTGGGTTCTTTCCAAATTTCCTCTTGTGATTGAGTTCTAGCTTCAGAGCATTGTGGTCTGAAAATATGCAGGGAATGATCCCAATCCTTTGATACCGGTTGAGACTTGATTTAGGACCAAGAATGTGATCTATTCTGGAGAATGTTCCATGTGCACTAGAGAAGAATGTGTATTCTGTTGTTTTGGGATGAAATATAGGGCTAGTGTCCAAAATCTATAAAGAACTTAGCAAACTCAATACCCAAAGAACAAATAATCCAATCAAGAAATGGGCAGAGGACATGAACAGACATTTCTGCAAAGAAGACATCCAGATGGCCAACAGACACATGAAAAAGTGCTCCACATCACTCGGCATCAGGCAAATACAAATCAAAACCACAATGAGATATCACCTCACACCAGTCAGAATGGCTAAAATGAACAAGTCAGGAAATGGCAGATGCTGGCGAGGATGCGGAGAAAGGGGAACCCTCCTACACTGTTGGTGGGAATGCAAGCTGGTGCAACCACTCTGGAAAACAGCATGGAGGTTCCTCAAAATGTTGAAAATAGAACTACCCTATGACCCAGCAATTGCACTACTGGGTATTTACCCTAAAGATACAAAGGTAGTGGTCCAAAGGGGCACGTGCACCCGAATGTTTATAGCAACAATGTCTACAATAGCCAAACTATGGAAAGAACCTAGATGTCCATCAACAGACGAATGGATAAAGAAGATGTGGTATATATACACAATGGAATACTATGCAGCCATCAAAAGAAATGAAATCTTGCCATTTGCGACGACGTGGATGGAACTAGAGGGTATCATGCTTAGCGAAATAAGTCAATCGGAGAAAGACAACTATCATATGATCTCCTTGATATGAGGGAGAGGAGATGCAACATGGGGGGTTAAGGGGTAGGAGAAGAATAAATGTAACAAGATGGGATTGGGAGGGAGACAAACCATAAGCGACTCTTAATCTCACAAAACAAACTGAGGGTTGATGGGGGAGAGAGGGGTGGGGTTATGGATATTGGGGAGGGTATGTGCTATGGTGAGTGCTGTGAAGTGTGTAAACCTGGCGATTCGCAGACCTGTACCCCTGGGGATAAAAATATATGTTTATAAAAAATAAAATTAAAAAAAAAGATAACATGCATATTTTGAGTGCTCTTAAAAATAATAGAAATCATACACATTTTTAGTTGGACTTTTTAAAGGAGGCATTATGTCACTTAAAAATGAAGAGATGAACATCAAAATCTTTAGATTTTGAGGAATCTAGACTTTAAGGAAAAAAAACCACAGACTGATAGTTTTTATAAACACGGTGCAAAGATCCTCAAAAGAATTTTAGTGAATCAAATGCATGCACAATGCATACAATTGTACACCACAACCAAGTGCGATTGATCCCAGGTGTTTAGCTCAACATTTGAAAATCAATCAATGCAATCTATCATATCAATAGGCTGGAGAAGAAAAATCACATGATCATATCAATAGATACAGAGAAGGCATCTGACAGAATCTAAAACTCATTCATGATAAAAATTCTCAACAAACCAGGAATAGAGGAACATTTCCTCGAATTAATCAAGGAAATCTACCAAAAAAAAACACTTAATATCACTTAATTGTGAGAAACTCAAATCTTTCTTTCTAAGGTCAAGGAAAATATTGAAAACAAATGGAATTTGAAATTAAAAACATATTCCCATTCATATTAGCATTCCTCCAAAATGAAATATTTAGATATAAACCTAACAAAATATGTATAAGAGGAAAACTACAAAACACTGATGGAAGGTACCAAAGAAGATGTAAACTGATGGAGAGCTAGCCCATGTTCATGGATAAGGAGACTCGATACTGTCAATGTTGTTTCTTCCTAATTTGATGTATAGATTTGATGTATAGATTCAATATGATCTCAGTTAAATTCCCAGCAGGTTATTTTGTGGCTATTGACAAGCTGATTCTAAAGTTCATGTGGAAAAGCAAAAGACCCAGAATAGCCAACACAACATTGAAAGAGAAGAACCGAATCAGAGAAATGACACGACCCAACTTCAAGAAATTACTGAAAGCAATTGGAATCAAGACAGGGTGGTGTTGGCAATGGAGAAGATAAACAGATCAATGGAACAGAATAGAGAGTCCAGCCATAGACCTTCATAAATATAATCATGTGATCTTTGAGAAAAGAGCAAAGGCAATACACTGGAGCAAAGGTAATCTTTTCAACAAATGAGGCAAGATATCCACATGCAAAAAATGAATCTATAGACACAGACCTTACACCCCCTCATAAAAGTTAACTCAAAATGGACTATTATCTAACTGCAAAATGCATAAAACTCCTAGAAGATAAGAGGAGAATATCTGCATGACCTTGGATTTGGTGATGAATTTTTAGATTCAACAGCAAAGACACAATCCATTAAAAAATTGATAAGTTGGAGCTCATTAAAAAGAAAAACTTCTGTTCTGTGAAAGGCAATGTCAGGAGAATTAGAAGGCAAGCCTAGGAGAAAATATTTCCAAAAGACACATCTGTTAAAAGACCGTTATCCAGAAGTATACAGAACTTTAAATCTCACCAATAATAAAATGAACAACCTAATTGGAATATAAGCAAAAGATCTGAACAGACAAGTCACCAAAGAAGATATACAGATGGCAAGTAAGCATAGGAAAAAATGTTTAACATCACAAGTCCTTGGAAATGCAAATTAAAGGCATAATGAGATACCACCACACACCTATTAGAATGGTCAAAATCCAGAACACTGACAATGCTGGCTGGGATAGGAGGCAACAGAAGTTCTCATTCTTTGCTGGTGGGAATGCAGAATGGTGTAGCCATTCTGGAAGACAGCTGTTGGCTTCTTATGAAACCAAACATATTCTTACCACGAGATCCAGTAATTATGATCCTTGGTATTTACCCACAGGATCTGAAAACTTACGTCCACACAAAAACCTTCACATAGATATTTATAGCTGCTTTATTCGTAATTGCCCAAACTTGGAAGCAACCAAGATGTCCTTCAGCAGGTGAATGGATAAACTGTGGTCCATCCAGACAATAGTCTGTAACCAGAGCTAAAAAGAAATGAGCTCTCTAGCCATGGGAAGATATGAAGGAAACTTAAGTGCTTGTCACTCAGGGAAAGAAACCAATCTGAAAAGCCCACATTCTGTAGGACATTCTGGAAAAGGCAACGCTATGGAGACAATAAAATGATGAGTTGTTACCAGGGATTGGGTTGGGGGGAGGGATGAACAGGCAGAGGAAAGGGGATTTTTAGGGCAGTGAAACTACTCTGTTTGTTGTCATCATGGTGGACACATGACATTACACATTCGGGCAACTCATCAAATGCACAAGACCAAGAGTGACCCTCATGTAAACTGTGGGTGACTATGATGTGTCAGCATGGATTCACCAGTTGTAACCAATGCAGGGCTCTGGTGGGGATACTGGTAACAGGCAGGCTGTCATGTGTTGGGGGAGGGGGTCTATGGGAAATTTCTGTACCTTATATTTAATTTATTATTAAATATAATTACCTTATATTTAACCTATGAACCCAAAAATAAAGTTCTTAAAAATGAAGTACTTAAAAAAGTAACAAAGTAAAAAAAACATGTTGCAAAATTACATTTGTACTGTGATAACCCACCCATGTACACACACACACACACACACATACACACACACACACATACACACACAATGTAACAGGACACATCAAAATGTGTGTAGAAATATAAACACATCTAAAGATAGCTAGAGGGATTACCTTTGGGGAGCAGGAGAAAGGAGAGCAGCCAAAGGAACTTTATCTGAAGTATTCTATTTTTTTAAAAAAAGAGAAGGTATTTATATCTTCCGTAATTTACCAGTGATTAGGAATATAAGAATAAGTGAGCTATTGCTTACCAGAACCCCTGGAAAAATAGAAAGCCCTGTACCAGAGTGCCCACTATCAGTGCCTGGCTGTAGGGTTGACACAGCACACATTTCTCATAAGTGATGAGCAAACAAGAACGGGGAGGGCACAAGGAGCTGGCGAAGCTCCACCATCTCGGCCGCAGATGCTGGTTCCGCAGCAGAAGCAACCTCAACTTGGAGCTAGAAGGCAGGAACCTTGATGGGTGTGGGCCAAGGTCATTTACAGCGCCAAGGGCAAACATGTCCGGCATCTGAGCTTCTCAGAGTGGAGAATGGGAACAGCCGTTTGCCTTCTGCTCTGTTGGGGGGTTGCTGGAATCAAGGGCTGCCACCTCATATCATGTCCTTGTCCTAAAATCAGGAAGACGGTGCTCAAGAGAGTGACCCGAGACCCGGCGCCCTTTCTCTCTCTGGACACTTACTGTTAACAGGGAGCTTCCGTGTCTGTTTTGTGAGGCTGCTCCAGGAGGGTTTTTAAAGGGGGGGCAAGCATCTGGCTGGAAGGCTGTCCGTTTAGACTGAGGGCCAAGATTTTCTTTCCAGAAACTTCATACAGAACTGAAATGTTTCAGGCATCGAATTGCTGGCGTGTCCTCAGTTTCCCGGCTTTGAGCTGTGCACGTTCGTGCTCTTGGCACAGAGCTCGCTGTGAATCCAAGGAGGCTCCCAGGCCTTGACTCGAACGAAGCAGCTCATCTCCCATCCCGCCCACGCCTGTCGCTGCCGTGTTTGCGGTGCCACGTGGGCCGCTCTCTCCCGCACCCACCGTCCCACCTGGCCGGCCTCTGACTTGCTTCTGGAACCAGCTGCCACCTTGGAACATGGAACTCCTTCCAGCCCTGTGGTTCCACCCTACGGAGCTCCAGGGCGCTAAAGCCCTGGGGTCTGAGCTGAACCCCGCCCGGGGCCCCCGCTGACCCACCAGTGCTCAAACGGGCACCTGCAGCCTTTCCTCCCAGGAGGGTTTCGGCCCAAGGCCTGTTCTAACATCCCTCGGGCCTGAAGACTTTGAGCTGGAGTCCTGGAGGGTGTGCGGGCTCCCGCAGACCCCACCGCTTGCACAGGAAACCCCCGGAGCAGGTGCAGGGCAGGTCCTGCCTGGGGAGGGAAGGGCGAGCGGCAGGGCGGAGAGCACCATGGCAGGGTTTCCAGGGTCGGAGCTAAAGCTTAAACGGGCACCGCATTCTTAGGAGAGGCCATAGTTCGACTTAGTGGAACTAAGGTGTAAGTGACTGATACCAGGTTCCGTACTCATCCCCGCGCGCCCGATATAGAGCTTTCCCTGTTCCTTGCGGAGGGAGGTCAGACCATTCCTAGGGACGGGTCTTCCCAGGGGAGCTACGTTAATCCGGGAGGAGGTGAAGGTGGGAGCTGCAGTGGGGACAGCCACCTCTCAGCAGCAGCGACCTCCCCGGGTCCTGTGGTGCCGGCCGTGTGGGAGCCAGCCGTCTGTCTGTCCTTCAGGCTGCAGGGGGAGGAGTGGCTCAAGCTCCCCGCCATGGTAGAGGTGTCAGGACGCTTCGGAGGGATGGGGATTTTTGTGGGGTAGGCCCGCCGGCTGGCCCCAAGGGACTGGAGTGTGGGTTTTGGACTCAGGAGTTTCTTGCTGGATCTGTGGCTGAGTGTGCTGCTTGGCGGCTTGCTGCACTAAGGGACAGACACCATCGGTCCCGTCACACCCCCTCCAGGGCCTGTGGCAGAGCCCGCGCATGTGTGACTGCTGACCACTGTGACGGTGTGCACACACTCGTGAGTTGGAAGGTTCCTACCCGGCACGGGGGGCAACCACGCGTGTGCAGAGCAGCTGGGTGGCCCGAGCGGCACTGGGGCCCGGGAAGGACAGGGCAGTGAGTTCTGCCGGGCAGGTCCCATCCTCCCTCGTCTTCTGGAGCTTTGTGACCACAGGCTAGGGGGACGAACCCCTGTGCATATGAGCTCCAGGAGCTCGAACTGCCTTCGTGGGGTCACAACCAGGACCCTGGCAGACCAGTGAGCAGACGCCGAGTAAGGGCCCCCAACCTCTGCTCCGGGAGACCCCGGCTAACCCAATTCCCAGCCCCTCTCTCCCATTGGGAAGAAAACTCCCTGTGCGGGGAGGGATGACGATTGTCTCCAGGTCCTCTGAGCAGCACAAAGGGGGCCCCAGGTCAAGGCAGACACAGAGCAGACTCCTTTTTGTTTTCTAATTAACACTGAGTGCCTCTTCCACACAAATGAGGAGACATTTTCTCCTTGTGTCGTCTTTCAAATGGACACGCACTGCATTTGCTAAATCGCTAACCTGATCGTTTGTATTTGCTAACGAGCTGCCCAATGTGGGACTTTTCCCTCCGGAAGAGGACGTGGCCCCCCGGGAAACCCAGGGCTGTGGAAGACAGGGGTGCCCTGAGGAACTAGGGTGCATATGGCTTAGTGAAACACAGGACCCCCCGAATGCCTGTCCTGCGCCCAGGCCTTCCATGGAGTCTCAGAAGACTAGCTCAGCTGCCCTTGGGGGGACAGTGGCCAGTACGTCACCTGGACGGGCCAGGAGCTCAAGCAGGCTGGGGTCGTCCCATGGCCGCACCCGCCCCTCGGGCCAGGCGTCCTGCTTTGCTCAGTTACCCTTCCTCGGCCAGCGCCTCCCACGGTTCCTCCCATGGTTCTTGCTCTCGCCTCCTTCAAGGTCCCTCCTCTCGTAGCGCACGGCGGACGGGACGGAGCCAGCAGAGCAGGGATGCTTGTCGGGGGGCGCCCCCCACCCCGGCTGGGCTTCCTTCTGGCTCCACGAAGAACACACAAGCCAGGTCAGAGGCGGCATTGATGGCGGCGCCGAGGACCCCTCCCCTCCTGCGGGACTTCGGAGATGAGTCCCGCCTCAGGATGCCTGTGTTCCATCATCTGTCGTCTTGCTTGTGTGGGGCTCAATTTCTGCATTTGGCACTTAATGGGTTATCCATGGAAATCGGAGTTCACGAAAATTTCCTGCACCTTTCTAAGATGAGTGGCTCTTCATCTGAGGACCCAAGTGCGTAAACATCCAGGACCTTCCCTTCCCATTCAAGGATGCTCGGGAAAGAAGAGTGTACTTGGAAGTCAGTTTCAAGGCATTTCATGCACGACCATCCCCGGGCGGCATCTTTCTTCCCAACCAAGCCAAGCCCCCCGAGGGCAGAAACTGTCCCTGCAGTTCCGTTATCCCCCCGTGTGGCTGGTGTGACGTATATTACCATGAACATAAATTCACTCTAAGGAGACAGAGCTCTGGAAATGGGGCGGTCTCCCCAGTTTTACTCCCCGACCACCGGAATGCTATGGTAGTTCTGTGTGGGTGAACACAGCCGGGTATTTCCTGTTAGTAGTCTTTGGAGTTGTTCTTGGGTTCCTTATGGAGACAGAAGGAATTGTTAAGGTTGTCTGAAAACAACTCATGAGTCTCAAGTCTAACTTTTTTGCTCTACACACGCATGCGTACGTATTAAACGAACAAGAAAATGCAGATGGGCTCACTGGGAAAACAGTGCTAAGTGAACTGGAATTTATTACCTGTGTCCTGTTCTTGTCTCTGATAGTAACTAGCTCAGTCGATTGGGAAAGTTACTTTGGGGCCTTCAATTTTCTCATCTTTGAGAGAAGAGAGAATGCGTAGAAACGTTTCGAGGTAATGAAATGAACCTACTTTGAGAATGATGGCAGGTGCCCAGTGAGCGCTTGAGGGACAGGTGATGAGTTTCGCTCGGAGCCTTGCCTCTGCGTCTCTTACTGGGTCTGAGAAGCAAAGGACTGACTTCCTCCCGAGCCCCACACTCTCCTCTACCCGACGGAAACAGGAATAGCTCCTTAATGAGATGCTCTCAGGGCGTGACGAGGAATGGGAAATAAGGCAGCAGATGGTGGCCATCATTACATGGCACATAGTGGGCACTTGATCAATATGGCAGTTGGATTGATGTATCCAGATCAAAATTCTGAGTATCTATTGGTGGATTACGGATGCCAGCTCCTGGCGAACTCTCACGGGATGGCTGTTGAGGCCCAGCAGATATTGGTGATGGTGTAAGACAGTCTCCAGGAAGCCAGTAGGTTCATGGGGGCCCCGGAAGTTCCAGACTTTACCTTGGGGGCAGTCGAGCATATGCTAAGACATCTGAAGTGCCACCATGGTTCCTGTGTACTTTTGGGCCCTTGTGGGTGAACTTGAGTCATCCCCAGAGTAGAAGCAGTAGTCGAGAACGTCTCTTATTTGCTGAGTTTCCAAAATGGTGGCTCTGAGGATTTAGGGTCCGACTTCCCACGTGGGAGACCCTCTCGCTGACTCAGGCCTTGATGTCCCCATTCCCTGGAGGGGCCTCCACCCGTGTCCCGCGAGGCAGCTTAGGCTGCCCGTCTCAGCGTCTGTCTCCAGTCTGGCCCGACGACAACCAAGTGAAAGGACGGAAGACAGAAAACGCAGACGCTGTTTCTGAAGTCAAAGGGCAAAACTCGGAGAGAGGATGGAGACACGCCTGGACGCCAAAATCGGAGACGCCCCTGTAGGTGCACCTCATGTGCGGCTCTGGTTCACGCAGGTTGATCGTGTGGGTCTCCGGAAAACTCGAACGTGGGACTCTACTCTACTCCAAGGTAGAGATGGGGTTGATTTCACAGGGAAAGACAAGCACAGTCGTGTTAAGAGGTGTGTTTATGGCTATTTGAAAGCAGTTTTTAATTAATTAATTTATTTATTAGTTTCAGAGTTTTACTGAGTTTCATGGTTCAGTGACTCACCAGTTGCATGTAACGCCCAGTGCTCATTCCACCACGTGCCCTCCTGAATGCCCGTCCCCCCGTTACCCCATCCCCCTCCCCTTCAGCACCCCTCAGTCTGTTTCCTATAGTTAAGAGTCCCTTATGGTTTGTCTTCCTCTCAATTTTCATCTTATTTTATTTTTCCCTCCCTTCCCTGATGAGCCTCTGTTTTGTTTCTTAAATTCCACATATGACTGAGATCTTATGATAACTGTCTTTCTCTGACTGACTTGTTTTGTGCTCAGCATAATACCCTCAAGTTCCATCCACGTCGTTGCCAATGGCAAGACGTAACCTTTTTTGATGGCTGAGTAATAGTCCATTGTATATCTAGATCACGTCTTCTTTATCCATTCATCTCTCAGTGGACACCTGGGTTCTTTCCATAGTTTGGCTATTGTGGACATTGCTGTCAGTTTTATAGCAATGCAAGTCTCTCTCTCCTTCCTTCCTTCCTTCCTTCCTTCCTTCCTTCCTTCCTTCCTGTGTGATATTAATCTATGGTTTTACACATTCTAAAGGTTTTACACATTCTTTATAAAATCTGTTTGCTTGCTAATCATGATCTGTCCTTTAAGAAAAGCAAAGCCATGGGACCCAGAACATCTTTGCTGAAGGTCCCAGTGGCTCCTCTGGGATGACTGGATGGCGAACCAGTGCCTCCCTCTCCCAGGGCCACGCTGTGTGTCTTTAAAAACTCTGGTCAGCCTCCCCCTCTCTCTTCCATTCTTTGGGTGTACATTGTGCTTCTCACATTTCATTTGTATTTGGAAAATTTAGCTAAAGAATTTGTTTCACGGTTCTTGGTAGTGCACAGCTCCTCAGTCACCTCCCATGGGGCAACCGTCATCTGAGGAAGGTTCTCGGAGGCCTGACAGAACAAGGTTGCTGTGCACCTGACCACCACAGCATGGAGAGACGTGGTCCCCAGCACAGCCGCCAGCTCTGGCCACCACTCAGCACGGGGACACCTTGCAGGGCGGCGTGGGCGTGCGGGGGCCAAGACAACAGGGCTGCTGTTGTGGACTTGGGGTGTTGCACACGGTGGGTGCAGTAGCCAAGTTTACTCACTATGTGGTCACTGCCCCTCCGTCTATGAAATTGGGTGAACGTTCTCAACCCTCCTCATGCGCCAGCCTGACCTTGGAGGCCACCTTCTACTTAGTGCAATGAAGCTGTCAAGTTCCATGGTGCCAGTGTGACCTGGCGGTGAGCTGGGGTTGGGGCACGGGATGAGATCAGGCAGCCCGGGCTCCCCCAGCTCTGTAGAGAAGGTCTGCCCCTCGGCCTGTGTCTGGAACATTCTCTGAGTCTCACTCTCCTGCCTTCATAGGAGAGAGGAGTGCCCTGGAGGTCATTGTCAGGGTCCAAACAGGTCCAAACAGTGACGAGGGGGATCTGCTTTGTAAACTGTACAAACTGTGTAAATATAAGTTGCGATCTTGTCTTTTTCATACCAGCAAATGTAGAAATTCCTACTTCCAGAGTCCACCCTGAGAAATCGGAGACTCTGATTTAATTTTACTTCTGTGGGAAATGCAGATTCATGTGATGAAATCAGAGGGAAGGTCTTCCTTTTACAATAGGGACACATGTGACTGCTCCTCGTGGAAGGTGTCGGGAAAGGGGGGTTGGTTGGGCTGGAACCTGGGCCAGACGGTTTTCTGGCCCTGCCGTATAAATGCCCTCCTGGGGAGGGTTACATATAGACGTGAAGGCTCCTGGCTCCCAGCATGCTCCTGGCTTTGCAGTGCCATTAGAGGGACCCACTCTGGCTTATCTCTCTGAGCACAGGATCTGACGGCTCTGCTTGGGGTCCGAAGCAGCCATCTCTTCCGGCCGGACGGTGATGAACTCATTACACGGGGGACGAAGACCAATCAAAAAATGCCCCTTGTTCACAAGACAGAATTTTTTCAGCGAAGCTGTGAGGTTTCTGTTCACTTAGCAAACAAAGGCCACTCTTCTTTCTTCACTGAACATTTGTTTCATGGGTTTGGGGACGCATCTGTTCATGTGAGTTAACTATTAATACTTGACCACTTTCACTGTACTCTCACACAGGTTTGAGTCAATGTTTTTGAAACTGTTTAAAATAACATTTAATTATCTCTGTTTTCCCTAAATATTTTATTTTGCAAACTGTTTTTCTTAAAATTGTATATGAAAAAAAATTGCACATGTGCCCATTTTACCATATCGAACATGAACCTTCGTTTCTAACCACCAGGATATATTTTATTTTGGAGCGCCTGGGAGGCTTAGTCAGGTAAGCACCTGCCTTCAGCTCAGGTCATGATTCCGGGGTCCTGGGATGAAGCCTGACATCGGGCTCTCTGCTCAACGGGGAGCCTGCTTCTCCCTCTCCCTCTGCTCCACCCTGACTCGTGCTCTCTCCCTTACTCACTCTCTCTCTGTCAAGTAAATAAACAAAATCTTGAAAATAAAAGATATATTTTATTTTAACTAATTTCAGCTCACTTGGGAAGGGGGACTATTTGCCTGTTTTAAGCTCAATGCTTAGTTAAGAGCCTCTGGCCATATGACATTTGTATCGATCAGGGTTCTCCAGAGACACAGAAAAGAGAGAGACAGAGATGGAGAGATTTCAGCAACTGGCTCACAAGATGGTGGGGACGGGAGATTCTGAAATGTGCGGACTGGCGGGCAGGAGACCTGTGATTCTGCAGTCCCAGTTCTGAATTGCACAGGGCAGCCAGCGGGACACAAGCAAGTTCTCTGTGTTGTGGTCGTGACGATGCCTTCTTTGGGAAACTGCTGGTTGCTTTCAACTGATTAGACTAGGCCCACTCACACTGTAGAGGGTGATTTGCTGAGAGCCTACTAATCTGCATGTCAATCACATCTTAAATAAACCTTCACGGTAACATCAGGCCCAGTGTGGACCAAATAACTGGGCACTGCAACCTAGCCACATCGACATGTAAAGTTGACCACCACAAATTCAAAAGCAGGGTTTGAGAAACCCGATCACATAACTAAAATCTCAACAAGGATAGGTCCACATGGTATCTTCGCTACAAGCCAGCTGCCTGTGTCCATTTACTTCCAGAAGAAAAAAAAATGATCACACTGTTTTTTTACGTGCCAGCAGCATTTAAACTGGTTCGTCATAATCTCATTCAGGGGGACACGCTGAGCCGTGTACGAGGTTACATCTTAGACTCTGAAATAAGTGCTTTTATTGTGTGTTTTTATTTTAATTATGAGCAGCACATGTCTTGTGCACCTAGAAACCTAATAAATAATGCATGGTACTAACACTAACGCATTTCCTTGTCCAAGAACAGACTCTCAAGAAAACCCAGAACTGGTTCATTGCCCCCAGAAGGTCAGGTTGCTTTTAGGGAATTATCAAAAACAGCAGAAAAACCAGGTCTCAAAATCCCAAAACCGGAGGAGTCAAGATGGCGGAGAAGTAGCAGCTGAGACTACTTCGGGTAGCGGGAGATCAGCTAAATAGCTTATCTAAAGATTGCAAACACCTACAAATCCAACGGGAGATTGAAGAGAAGAACAGCAACTCTAGAAACAGAAAATCAACCACTATCTGAAAGGTAGGACTGGCGGAGAAGTGAATCCAAAGCGACGGGAAGATAGACCGCGGGGGGAGGGGCCGGCTCCCGGCGAGCGGCGGAGCAACGGAGCAAAATCAGGACTTTTAAAAGTCTGTTCCGCGGAGGGACATCGCTCCAGAGGCTTAACTGGGGTGAAGCCCAGGCGGGGTCAGCGCGGCCTCAGGTCCCGCAGGGTCGCAGAAGGATCGGGGGTGTCTCAGTGTCGCAGAGCTTACCGGTATTAGAACGGGGAAGCCGGCTGCAGAGACAGACCCGAGGAGTGACTCTCAGCTTGGGGTTGCCTTGAACCGGTCGCAGGCTCGGTCAGCTCGGAGCGTGGCCAGAGGCCAGGGTGGCGGGAGTCATTTGGCGCTGTTCTCTGAGGGCGCACTGAGGAGTGGGGCCCCGGGCTCTCGGCTCCTCCGGGCCGGAGACCGGGAGGCCGCCATCTTCACTCCCGTCCTCCGGACTCTACGGAAAGCGCTCAGGGAACAAAAGCTCCTGAAAGCGAACCCGAGCGGATGACTCAGCGCGGCCCCGGGTAAGGGCGGTGCAACTCCACCTGGGGCAAAGACGCTTGAGAATCACTACAACGGGCCCCTCCCCCAGAAGATCAACGGGAAACCCAGCCTGGACCAAGTTCACCTACCGAGGAGTGCAGTTTCAATACCAAGGAGAGCGGCGGAATTCCAAGGAGAAGAAAGCAAAGCACGGAACTCATGGCTTTCTCCCCATGATTCTTTAGCCTTGCAGTTAATTTAATTTTTTTTTTCTTTTTCAATTTTTTTTCTTTTTCTCTTCTTCTGCTAAATTTTTTTAACTTTTACCATTTTCTTTTTTAACGTTTTTTAAATAGTTTATCTAATATATATATATATTTTTTCCCTCTTTTTATATTTTTTCTTTATCGGCTTTCTTTTTTTTAATAGTTTCTTTTTTTTTTTTCTTTCTGAACCCCTTTTTATCCCCTTTCTCCCCCCTCATGATTTGGGATCTCTTCTGATTTGGCTAAAGCATATTTTCCTGGGGTTGTTGCCACCCTTTTAGTATTTTACTTGCTCCTTCATAAACTCTTATCTGGACAAAATGACAAGGCGGAAAAATTCACAACAAAAAAAAGAACAAGAGGCAGTACCAAAGGCTAGGGACCTAATCAATACAGACATTGGTAATATGTCAGATATAGAGTTCAGAATGACGATTCTCAAGGTTCTAGCCGGGCTTGAAAAAGGCATGGAAGATATTAAAGCAACCCTCTCGGGAGATATAAAAGCCCTTTCTGGAGAAATAAAAGAACTAAAATCTAACCAAGTTGAAATCAAAAAAGCTATTAATGAGGTGCAATCAAAAATGGAGGTTCTCACTGCTAGGATAAATGAGGCAGAAGAAAGAATTAGCGATATAGAAGACCAAATGACAGAGAATAAAGAAGCTGAGCAAAAGAGGGACAAACAGCTACTGGACCACGAGGGGAGAATTCGAGAGATAAGTGACACCATAAGACGAAACAACATTAGAATAATTGGGATTCCAGAAGAAGAGGAAACAGAGAGGGGAGCAGAAGGTATATTGGAGAGAATTCTTGGAGAGAATTTCCCCAATATGGCAAATGGAACAAGCATCAAAATTCAGGAGGTTCAGAGAACCCCCCTCAAAATCAATAAGAATAGGTCCACACCCCGTCACCTAATAGTAAAATTGACAAGTCTTAGTGACAAAGAGAAGATCCTGAAAGCAGCCCGGGAAAAGAAGTCTGTAACGTACAATGGTAAAAATATTAGATTGGCAGCAGACTTATCCACAGAGACCTGGAAGGCCAGAAAGAGCTGGCATGATATATTCAGAGTACTAAATGAGAAAAACATGCAGCTAAGAATACTATATCCAGCTAGGCTATCATTGAAAATAGAAGGAGAGATTAAAAGCTTCCAGGACAAACAAAAACTGAAAGAATTTGCAAATACCAAACCAGCTCTACAGGAAATATTGAAAGGGGTCCTCTAAGCAAAGAGAGACCCTCAAAGTAGTAGATCAGAAAGAAACAGAGACAATATACAATAACAGTCACCTTACAGGCAATACAATGGCACTAAATTCATATCTCTCAATACTTACCCTGAATGTTAATGGGCTAAATGCCCCAATCAAAAGACACAGGGTATCCGAATGGATAAAAAAACAAAACCCATCTATATGTTGCCTACAAGAAACTCATCTTAAACCCGAAGACACCTCCAGGTTTAAAGTGAGGGGGTGGAAAAGAATTTACCATGCTAATGGACATCAGAAGAAAGCAGGAGTGACAATCCTTATAGCAGATCAATTAGATTTTAAGCCAAAGACTATAATAAGAGATGAGGAAGGACACTATATCATACTCAAAGGAACTGTCCAACAAGAAGATCTAACAATTTTAAATATCTATGCCCCTAACGTGGGAGCAGCCAACTATATAAACCAATTAATAACAAAATCAAAGAAACACATCGACAAGAATACAATAATAGTAGGGGATTTTAACACTCCCCTCACTGAAATGGACAGATCATCCAAGCAAAAGATCAACAAGGAAATCAAGGCCTTAAATGACACACTGGACCAGATGGACATCACAGATATATTCAGAACATTTCATCCCAAAGCAACAGAATACACATTCTTCTCTAGTGCACATGGAACATTCTCCAGAATAGATCACATCCTGGGTCCTAAATCAGGTCTCAACCAGTATCAAAAGATTGGGATCATTCCCTGCATATTTTCAGACCACAATGCTCTGAAGCTAGAACTCAATCATAAGAGGAAATTTGGGAAGAACCCAAATACATGGAGACTAAACAGCATCCTTCTAAAGAATGAATGGGTCAACCAGGAAATTAAAGAAGAATTGAAAAAATTTATGGAAACAAATGATAATGAAAACACAACGGTTCAGAATCTGTGGGACACAACAAAGGCAGTCCTGAGAGGAAAATATATAGCGGTACAAGCCTTTCTCAAGAAACAAGAAAGGTCTCAGGTACACAACCTAACCCTACACCTAAAGGAGCTGGAGAAAGAACAAGAAAGAAACCCTAAACCCAGCAGGAGAAGAGAAATCATAAAGATCAGAGCAGAAATCGATGACATAGAAACCAAAAAAACAATAGAACAAATCAACGAAACTAGGAGCTGGTTCTTTGAAAGAATTAGTAAGATTGATAAACCCCTGGCCAGACTTATCAAAAAGAGAAGAGAAAGGACCCAAATAAATAAAATCATGAATGAAAGAGGAGAGATCACAACGAACACCAAAGAAATACAGACAATTATAAGAACATACTATGAGCAACTCTATGCCAACAAATTTGACAATCTGGAAGAAATGGATGCATTCCTAGAGACATATAAACTACCACAACTGAACCAGGAAGAAATAGAAAGCCTGAACAGACCCATAACCAGTAAGGAGATTGAAACAGTCATCAAAAATCTCCAAACAAACAAAAGCCCAGGGCCAGATGGCTTCCCGGGGGAATTCTACCAAACATTTAAAGAAGAACTAATTCCTATTCTCCTGAAACTGTTCCAAAAAATAGAAATAGAAGGAAAACTTCCAAACTCATTTTATGAGGCCAGCATCACCTTGATCCCAAAACCAGACAAGGATCCCAACAAAAAAGAGAACTACAGACCAATATCCTTGATGAACACAGATGCAAAAATTCTCGCCAAAATACTAGCCAATAGGATTCAACAGTACATTAAAAGGATTATTCACCACGACCAAGTGGGATTTATTCCAGGGCTGCAAGGCTGGTTCAACATCCGCAAATCAATCAATGTGATGCAACACATTAATAAAAGAAAGAACAAGAACCATATGATACTCTCCATAGATGCTGAAAAAGCATTTGACAAAGTACAGCATCCCTTCCTGATCAAAACCCTTCAAAGTGTAGGGATAGAGGGCACATACCTCAATATTATCAAAGCCATCTATGAAAAACCCACCGCAAATATCATTCTCAATGGAGAAAAACTGAAAGCTTTTCCGCTAAGGTCAGGAACACGGCAGGGATGTCCGTTATCACCACTGCTATTCAACATAGTCCTAGAAGTCCTAGCCTCAGCAATCAGACAACAAAAGTAAATTAAAGGCATCCAAATTGGCAAAGAAGAAGTCAAACTATCACTCTTCGCAGATGATATGATACTATATGTGGAAAACCCAAAAGACTCCACTCCAAAACTGCTAGAACTTGTACAGGAATTCAGTAAAGTGTCAGGATATAAAATCAATGCACAGAAATCAGTTGCATTTCTCTACACCAACAACAAGACAGAAGAAAGAGAAATTAAGGAGTCCATCCCATTTACAATTGCACCCAAAACTATAAGATACCTAGGAATAAACCTAACCAAAGAGACTAAGAATCTATACTCAGAAAACTATAAAGTACTCATGAAAGAAATTGAGGAAGACACAAAGAAATGGAAAAATGTTCCATGCTCCTGGATTGGAAGAATAAATATTGTGAAAATGTCTATGCTACCTAAAGCAATCTACACATTTAATGCAATTCCTATCAAAGTACCATCCATTTTTTTCAAAGAAATGGAACAAATAATCCTAAAATTTATATGGAACCAGAAAAGACCTCGAATAGCCAAAGGAATATTGAAAAAGAAAGCCAAAGTTGGTGGCATCACAATTCTGGACTTCAAGCTCTATTACAAAGCTGTCATCATCAAGACAGCATGGTACTGGCACAAAAACAGACACATAGATCAATGGAACAGAATAGAGAGCCCAGAAATGGACCCTCAACTCTATGGTCAACTCATCTTCGTCAAAGCAGGAAAGAATGTCCAATGGAAAAAAGACAGCCTCTTCAATAAATGGTGTTGGGAAATTGGACAGCCACATGCAGAAAAATGAAATTGGATCATTTCCTTACACCACACACGAAAATAGACTCAAAATGGATGAAGGATCTCAATGTGAGAAAGGAATCCATCAAAATCCTCGAGGAGAACACAGGCAGCAACCTCTTCGACCTCAGCCGCAGCAACATCTTCCTAGGAACATCACCAAAGGCAAGGGAAGCAAGGGCAAAAATGAACTTTTGGGATTTTATCAAGATCAAAAGTTTTTGCACAGCAAAGGAAACAGTTAACAAAACCAAAAGACAACTGACAGAATGGGAGAAGATATTTGCAAATGACATATCAGATAAAGGGCTAGTGTCCAAAATCTATAAAGAACTTAGCAAACTCAACACCCAAAGAACAAATAATCCAATCAAGAAATGGGCAGAGGACATGAACAGACATTTCTGCAAAGAAGACATCCAGATGGCCAACAGACACATGAAAAAGTGCTCCACATCACTCAGCATCAGGGAAATGCAAATCAAAACCACAATGAGATACCACCTCATACCAGTCAGAATGGCTAAAATTAACAAGTCAGGAAATGGCAGATGCTGGCGAGGATGCGGAGAAAGGGGAACCCTCCTACACTGTTGGTGGGAATGCAAGCTGGTGCAACCACTCTGGAAAACAGTATGGAGGTTCCTCAAAATGTTGAAAATAGAACTACCCTATGACCCAGCAATTGCACTGCTGGGTATTTACCCTAAAGATACAAACGTAGTGATCCGAAGGGGCACGTGCACCCGAATGTTTATAGCAGCAATGTCTACAATAGCCAAACTATGGAAAGAACCTAGATGTCCATCAACAGACGAATGGATAAAGAAGATGTGGTATATATACACAATGGAATACTATGCAGCCATCAAAAGAAATGAAATCTTGCCATTTGCGACGACGTGGATGGAACTAGAGGGTATCATGCTTAGCGAAATAAGTCAATCGGAGAAAGACAACTATCATATGATCTCCCTGATATGAGGGAGAGGAGATGCAACATGGGGGGTCGAGGGGGTAGGAGAAGAGTAAATGAAACAAGGTGGGATTGGGAGGGAGACAAACCATAAGTGACTCTTAATCTCACAAAACAAACTGAGGGTTGATGGGGGGGAGGGGGGTTGGGAGAGGGGGTGGGGTTATGGATATTGGGGAGGGTATGTGCTATGGTGAGTGCTGTGAAGTGGTTAAACCTGGCGATTCGCAGACCTGTACCCCTGGGGATAAAAATATATGTTTATAAATCTGTAAAAAAAAAAAAGAAAAAAGAAAGGATGAATACCCAAGTTTTGTAGCAACATGGACGGGACTGGAAGAGATTGTGCTGAGTGAAATAAGTCAAGCAGAGAGAGTCAATTATCATATGGTTTCACTTATTTGTGGAGCATAACAAATAGCATGGAGGACAAGGGGAGATGGAGAGGAGAAGGGAGTTGAGGGAAATTGGAAGGGGAGGTGAACCATGAGAGACTATGGACTCTGAAAAACGATCTGAGAATTTTGAAGGGGTGGGGGGTGGAGGTTGGGGGCACCAGGTGGTGAGTATTGTAGAGGGCACGGATTGCATGGAGCACTGGGTGTGGTGCAAAAATAATGAATACTGTTATGCTGGAAAAATAAAAAATTTAAAAAAAAATCCAAAAACCAAAAAACTTTCCAAATCTAACCAAAATGCTTTACCTGGATTGTGCCAAATATGACAGCAGTCCGTCCTAAAAACCAGCTGAACTCTGACACCGATTCTGGGAGGCTTGTAAGTTTGGGGAGCATGTCGTGTCTCGCGGGGGCATTGGTGCCTGGACTGGCTGGGCGCTGATGGAAGCTGTGCCAGTAAAGCCCACCCAGCAAGCTGGGGTCACGCTGATTAGGATCCCAGCAGCCCCAGCTGGGGACACTGTGGATTTTCTCAGAGAGCCCCCACTACTCCTCAGAGGTGTTGTCACAATATATCTTTCCCCATCAAGGTAAGGAGCTGCCCCTAGGAACTTGCTTGTGGGGACCTCCGGGGCAGAGAGGGCTCAACTCCAGGAGGGATCCTTGGGCTTGGAATGGGCTGTATGGCAGAAGCAGAGGCAGCTTGATCAGGGGACCCACTCCAGGGGAGCGTGCTGTCTCCATGACTGACCATCGGGTTGGCCTGGGAGAAGAGCGAGGGGCAGCAGGTGCACAGCATGGGTGGTGGGAGGCTCCCAGCCTGGGTCCCACCTCAGGGATGCTTGTGAGGTTCAGTGTCCCCACCTCCTCCCAGTCCCCAGGCTGCCACCGACGTACCAGGACAGGGACAGGACGGCGTGTCCCTGAAGGCATGGCCACAGAGCCGGCCATAGCATTTGAAACGATTTTCCTATCCTTCTCAAAAGCTGGCCCCATCTCCAAGTTCGCATGCAGTTCCGTCTTTTAAATGACCCAGAGCGTGTGGCGAAGGGGCTCCGCGGACTCTAAAGAAGTCGGAACGATTCCTGAAACCACAGCTGAGAGGTGGGTCTTTCTAAAATTGCCAGTCAAGTCGAGCAGAGTTGATTTTACTCTCTTTCTGGACCTCTCCGCTCCCCACTGAGCACAGGAAACCAAGGGTTTTCTGTGATTTGGTCCTGAACGTCATCACCCTTGTTGTCAAATCCTGAAATTAAATTGGTTCCCAATTACTTAATTATCAAAGTGCATTTCTTACCCTGTGGCAGTCGCCGGGTTAGGGTTAGTTATGGGTGGAGAATAGGAAATGGGGAGTGAGAAACTGGTTTTAATCTCTCACAAGTCTATGATGTTATAGTTCAGGTTGGGGTGGGGGGAGAACCACAGGCACGCACACTCACAGACACACACACTCGCCCGTGCACACACACGTGCGTATGCACGCTCACATGCGTGTGTGGGCGTGCACGTGCCGAGTGCACACATGCACGCGTGCGCACACACACATGCATGCACAAAACAACTGGGAACAAAGTTGGAGGACGGGGATGATGTACTATGTGTCACACACTATTCATGTTTAAGGAGTTCCGAGGAGGAAAGAGCTCAGCGCGGCCTCAAGCCACCGGGAATGGTTTCATCGCGGCCTCACGGAGCCATTTTTAAAGGCCGTCAGTAAGAAATGTTGGTGTAAGGGTCCAGCCCGGGAAGGCGCTGTCTCAGTGAGGAAGAGGTAAGCAGCAGTGAGGCGGGCGGCCCCGGCTAGCTCGAGTCACGAGCCAGGAGCGGAGGAAACTTCCTTGCAGTGCCCTGTACATTTGCGCAGTGTGCGCACGGGACGTGTGCCTGGGAGGTCCCTTCCCAGTCTGCGCTCCCCCTCCTGAATTTCTTACCTTTGCTGTGCAAGTATATTAATTCCTTTCTAAAGTTGTTAAAAGAAATCCATTGAGCTTCTCACGAAGACTCACAACAACCAGTCTTAGAAACAGCTTCTCTCCTGGCAAGCTTCGCGACGCGCCCGCCTCCTCCCTGCACCACTGCTCAGCACAGCCCGGAGCCTGCGAGCCACTTCCCAGAGCTTCCCTTGCTACGGGGGCTGTAGTCGCCAAGGCTGCCCTCAAGGAGAGCCACTGCCAGGCCAAGGCGAGCACAGCGAGCAGTGCCCGTTCCCCAGTCCTGGCCCTCGGGTCTGCATTCAGAGTCCCCAGCGGCCTGCCAGGCTGTCAGGGGCCAGGCCCAGCCCCCACATCCAAGGCACCATCCAGCAGAGCCCCAGTGTCCCCCCACAGTGCTCATTTCTCTGTGCTGACCCCCCAAACACTCACTGTTACAATGGCACATCTTTGAGGTTTTCTCCCTTATTCTTTTTAAACGTGTCTTTAAATTTGATTTCAAGCCTGTTGAAGCCACAGCCTCTGGGACACTCAGTGGTCCCCACCCGTGTCACAAGCTCCCTCCCAAGGCCCCGCAGCTCAGGGACAAGCCCCCCAGATAACAGGTCTCCTCTTAGGGTCAGAACATGCTTGGGGGGGGCGGCCTTAGCATGATAGTGGCCAGAGTCCCAGCAAGGTCCCGACCCCTGAAGAGCGCCAGGGAAGAGAGCTTCTATGCCCTGAGGCTTGGGGCGACTTCCTGCTCTGCAGCTTGGGGCTTGTCATGTCCAACAGATGGCTGGTGGTGGTTCAGGGCCCAGGCCCCGGAGTCCGACTCTCATTCCAGGCTTGCGCAGCCGTGTACCTGTGCGCAGCTCAGGCCACCTCCCCACTGGGGAGAGGGGCTGCCGGGGAACTTCTGGAAACAGCACAGGGTGCATGGGAAACTCCAGCAGGCTGTACATGCCCAACAGCGCAAGGCGAGAGCCCCCCAGCGTCCCGCCCCAGCCCCTGCCTGAACCCAATGGCCCCCACTCCACATGAAGGGGACGGGAGCTCTGACGCAGCCCTCAGCCCGGACGAGCCTTGCAGACAAACCTGCAGAGACAGAGAGCGGGGGCGGGGGACACGGTGCCTACTCCGTGGGGATGGGCGCTGTGGGCGGGGTCACCTGAAGGTCCCAGAAGCAGGTCGTGGCAACGGTGGCACAGCACCAGGGACGAACGCAATGCCACTCAGCTGTATACTTTACAGTGGCTCGTTTTCTGCCGTGGGAATCTCACCTCAACCGAAAACCACGCGGCGCTCGCGGCCCGGGTCCTGCCGAGCGCTCCGCCATGTCCCCTCCACGTGCTCCTGATGTCTACATGGCCCGGGCCTTCCGGGGGCTGCAGCTCTGCTCCACCTCCCCCAGAACCACGGAGCCGAGCCACGGGGGGAGCCACGGCCACACCTAGGTTTAAACCACGTCTCCATCAGACTCTCTGGCCGCCCCCACTCCGTGAATCGTCAGAGACCCACACGTGCAAGGTGCCCAGACTCCCTCCTGAGAAAGGCACCACAGCACCATTCCCCATGTCAGCATCTACCCTTCTCCGTCGGGCCTCCCCTATGCCTGGGTCTTGGTTCTTCCCCCTTCATCCCTCCCGGCCACTGAGGGGCACGATGCCTGCCTCAGTTTCTCCTCCACGCACCCCATGCTGCTGCAGGATTCTCTGTCTGTGCTTCGTGCCTGGGTTTTCGCTGCCCCTCCCCACCACGGCTGTAGCTTTGCACTGGGCCCCAAAGCCACCAAGCAGGACCTGCCTCTCCGATAGCCTGACGCGTGGGCACACAGAGGTGGCTTTTCCCCGGTGACTCAGAGTGCACGACAGTGAGGAATTTGTAGAGAAATGAGTCCAGACTCCTCATTTCACTGTGGTGGAAACCGTGTCCTGGGCCCAGATGCCCCGTGCCGCTGCTCACCGCTGCTGGGGTCCGGGCTGGGGGCCACCCCGGGTGTCAGACCAGCTCCCGAAGGCCCCTCAGCAGGTGCGCCTGGTCCTGCCTCTGCTCCCAACGGGGCCTCCTGGTTCCCTGAACCTGCTCACTCTGAGCTGGTCTGCCACCGACTTTAGGACTCCGTCCCGGGTGATCTCTGGGCTTCCCGCTCAGCCACTCTCCCACCCGAACGCTGATTCCCCCGCTGTCAACCTTGTCTCCGAAACAACCACAAACTCCACGCCGAGAGATGAGCCAGCGGAGCGTCTTACTCGGGAACAGAAGCCTGCCCCCACGCTCTGCTGAAAACACCAGGACCCAAGCCCTCCTGTCACCTTAGGGACCACACCCTCCTAAGGGTCCCAAGTCTCCACATGACCCCCGACCGTCACTGTGGGAATCCTTTGCCCGCAAATTCCATGGGCGGTCTTGAAGCGATTCCTCATGGTGGTTTGACTCACTGACGGTGCTGCAAGGCAATTCGGACTGGACGCTGTGGACGGTAAAGACCCTGCCTTAATCCTGCTACACTGTCCCTTACCAGAGGCTTGCATAAACACGTCTACTGATGGAGGGACTTCACTTTGCCCTCTCCCACGCGTGTAACGTGGACATGGCCTGTTTGTTCTCCTGCGCGTCTCGAGGACTGACTTCATGAAGGCTGCAAGGAGCACGGACAGGCAATGGGCAAGTCGGGTATTAGGATTTTCCCATGGAGCTTTGCCTTGTCCCCTGCAAAAGCCACTAGGTAAACGGGAAATGTGTTGCAAGACAGAGCAATCCTGTGCGTCACAGAGGCAGCCCTGGTTGGCATTAAATCCCCGTCGAGGGGCAGCTGGGGCCTTCGGAGTCCGGGTGAGACCTTGGCATCCGAGAGACAGAGCTCTCCGCCGAGTGAGCAAGGAAGGGAGCTGATCACAGCCGTCCCGGCAGTCTGACCACACGGACCAGCAACCCTGTGCTCCAGGTCAGGATACCCGCCCGGCAACGACCCACACAGGTAGAAGACTGTGCCTACCTTTCATTGGACTTGGTGGCCTCCGGAACATTCTGGGCAGTGGCCAAGTAGAAACGCTCAGGAGCTCTGTCCCCTGATTTAGCGGCCGAAGCGGCAATAAAACTGCACTCGTCGAAGTACTTGGCTCTGCTCCAGGAACGGAGGGTTTGTTTCCAGCAAGATGGTGGAATCAGCGCAAAGATGCAGCGCGCTTCGGAACAAAACGCAGGGACAGTGTAGCCTCTGCTGCGGTGACGTGGGGACTGACCCATCGATGGACCCCGCTCAGGCCGTGTACTTCTACTTGCTGTCAAGGGAGATGGAGACAACTCGTTCTGCATTCCCTCTTCTCCGTCGCCAAAGATCGTCCTCTCGCTTCCACGTCTTGTAGGCGTCTGGCTCTCATGTGAGCATGTTCTGCTGCGGAGAGAGCTATTTCGTTGAAAAAGAGGTGGTCCTGCTTCTTAGACGAAATCTTGTCTGCTCACGTCTCCCAACTCGGTCATTACCTGCAAAAACGTTCTTCTTCCGTCGGTCGAAGGACAGCAAGATGCAGTTACTGAAGTAGGGATGGGAGGCACTAGACATTGTCTTATCTCCATATTTCCAGCAAACCTTGCAAATGTTTGACAGAGCGTTTGCTGTGTGCCAGAAGGTTGAAGGTTTTGTGTGTTTATGTAAGTATATTTGATATTTCTCACAGCAGACAAACAGGAGACTGAGGCACAGAGTGGTTATGGCACTTGCCCACGGTCGTAATTCCTGTAGGTGTTGGAGCAGGAGTAAGAAACGGGCAGCCAGCTCCAGAGTGCTTGCTGGGGGTCCCGACTGCGTGTTCTAGAAAGCTTGGTAAGTAAACGCAGGGAGAAAGCCATCAGTAATCCCAGAAGCCGGCCTCCTCGCTGTCCTTTTCTGCGTCCACATTTGTCCAGATTGGAATGATAACCCACGTTCACTTTCACATCCTGAACTCTGTGTTTTGCTGTGTAGTTTTCCTGACTGCTGGTTTTCCTGGCTGCACGGTCACCTGGCTCATGGGGATCCGTTTGCCCCCCACCCTCCTACTGTGGGGCATCGAGGTTGCTTCTAATTCTTCACTGAGAGAAAGAATGCGTTGGTGAACATCTGTGCATGGTGTATTTTCCCATCATTTCTTTAGGATAAACAGGACAAATTGCTAATAGCAAAATTTAAAAAGATACCAAGATCTACCTAGCAGTGTGAAGGAAAATCCTACAAACCCAAGAAACAGGCCATTCCTAGGTTACTTAAATAATCTCAGAGCACGACAACTCATTTTTACATGCACATACCATATGGGGACATTTGAAAAAAAAAAAAGATTAAAATGAACAAGGAAAAGAGAGAACATTTCAGGCCAACACCCCTTATGAGAATGAATGCAAAATTTTTCATTGAAAATGTGAGTCCAGGGGCGCCTGAGTGGCTCAGTGGGTTAAAGCCTCTGCCTTCGGCTCAGGTCATGATCCCAGAGTCCTGGGATCGAGTCCCGCATCGGGCTCTCTGCTCGGCAGGGAGCCTGCTTCCTCCTCTCTCTCTCTGCCTGCCTCTCTGCCTACTTGTGATCTCTGTCTGTCAAATAAATAAATAAAATCTTAAAAAAAAAAAAAGAAAATGTGAGTCCAGTAAATCTGTTGTAATTAGAAAACAAAACAAACAAAAAGGACAATGTCCCACAATCAGTAGGTTTTGTTCTTGAAAAGCAAGGGTCACTCACTGCTGATACAGACGGAAGGGCATGAATGTTACATCCCTCCAGGTAGACATCAAAGTAACAACTAAAAATTTTGCAGCCATTCCTGATAAAGATCTTTATTAATCAAAATTATGAATAAGTTTCTAGGAAATGAGCAAAGATTTGAGAGAGAAACAGACAACGCGGGCCGTATTATCTTCAACTGTTTTGGAGTTTCAGTTAAAACAAGAAAAAAACAGGAAGATACTGGAAATGGAAAGATAATATTATCTCTGTGAGCAGATTACATGGTCGTAGACTTAGAAAAGCCCCAAACTTTTGCCAAAATATAATACGAGGTATGTAGGAAAGTGGCTGAAGTATTTAAAAAGTGATCTCTTTTCCGTGGACACAGAGCGTCGCGTTCTACCTTCTGCATATAATTCACAGCAGCAGTAAGGAATGAATCTCACCTAACGTCTAACATAACAAGAAATGCACATGAGTTCAAGTAAATGAGTCTACTGGAAAATGACAGAGCCTGGGAGACATGTGGAGGAAATCCAATAATCTAGAGAAGTCCGTGTCCCCCAGATCACCTCAGAGTTAAATCCAAATCTCACTTTTGTATTGGAAAATACACAGTTAATCTGGAGGTGAAAATGTCCGGGGGTAGCTAAGAAACGTTTGCAAAGGAAGTGTCTTAGACACTTGCAAAATGTGTCATTGCAAAATGAGTGTCTTAGACCCACTTCAGTCAGCGAGCTATCATGAATAGTTCTAGTGGGTAGAGAGACGAGTGGCTTTTGGGACAAAATAAAGATTTTGGAAGAAGACCCACATGAATTTAGGGATTTTATAACCGCATGATAGAGATTCATGAATCTAAGGAGTATATGATACAGACTTGATTACATGGCAAACAACGATACAAGCTGTCTTTAAGGAAAAAGAAAAAACTTGGCTGCCTCACTTATGCACTCATAAAATGCGGTGTCAGTCGATTAAAATATGTATGTGTCTTAGAAAATGAAAACATAAACAAGAGGAGAATATCTTAATTTTGAGGTGGAGAAGGTTTTATTGTTTGAGCGTAAGACCAAGACCAAAAAAATAATAAGGAAAATACAATTGATTTGGCCAGAGACATCACACAGAATAAATGACGAATGAGAAAAATGTGTGATTTATCCAACAGATAAAATATTCATCTTCTTAATACATGAAGGTCAAAAAGCCAAGGAAGAGGAGGAGACTGAAGATAGAAACGTACAGAACAGGGGCGCCCCGGGGGGCTGAGTCGTTCAGCGTCTGCCTTGAGTCCCAGTCGTGATCCCGGAGTCCCAGGATCAAGCCCCGCATCGGGCTCCCTGCTCAGCCGCAGGCCTGCTTCTCCCTCTCCCACTCTTGCTTTTCTCTCTGTCAAATACATAAATAAATAAACTCTTTAAAAAGAAAAGAAAAAAGAAACGTGCAGAAGACACCCACAACTCGCTCTTGGAAACAGGAACCCTCGGGCCGCAGGAGAGGGGCTGAGGTTTGACGGACACAGGCGGAGAGCTGAGGATGATTTTCACCCACCAGCCTGGCAAAGACTGAAACGTTCTACTCCCTTTCCGGTGAACGTGTGAATAACAGGCACACCCTGCGGCGTGACAGCCCGTTTTGGGAGGAAACTAACTGTATCTATCAAACCGTGAAATACACTTGGTTTCGACTTGGCAGTTCCGCGCAGGACTCCGGGTTCGCAGCGCGTGGCCTGTGCCCGAGTCCGGTCTCCGGCGCGCGTGGGCCTGACGGTGTCTCTGGCAGGATGTGTTAACATGGAAGTTTTGAAATAGCCGAGTGCCCGTCAGAAAGGGGCCAGGTGAGGAAGGGACAGGGTGGCCAGACGCTGGAACTCGATGCCGTCGTTCATGACAATGATGCGAGTCCCTCACGGACACGCGCACGCCCTCGTGAGCAGCACAGATGCCGGCATGTATTAAGCACGCGTCTCTGCTTCCACCCGGATGGCAAAAAGGCAGGAGGACGTCCCAAACCCTGACACCCGCGTGTCCGGGAATCGTGGCAGTGCTGGCGCGCTGTCTCCTCGCCACTCTGGCATCGCTGGAATTACTTACAAGTGGATTTCCGCTTACGGTGTTGTAAGAGCAGGGCGGGTGTTTAAAAGTGAAGATTAAAAGGCCCAAGGCTCTGAGCTCCTCTTCCCAGAGCGGGGTACGTACAGCCAAACGGGTTGGGCCAGTTCACTCTGCCAAAGCTCCGGCACTGGGTCTCGTGGTTCCCGGAGCAACGTGGAGCGCCGCGCCCGCCTTCTAAGGAAAGTGCGGGGGGCAGAGCGGCCTCTCGATCTGGGACTTCCTGCCACCCTTTCTCCTGCACCCACCGTCTGCCGGAGCTTGTCTCCACGCCTGACCTAGAACACACGCGTGGGAAGAACGTGCAGCAGAACAGCCACCGCGAGCTGAGTTCCAGTCCATGCGTTCTGCTCCATATCAGTCCTCCTAACAAGGTCAGCATTGAAATGAGGGGCTAGCGTTCAGCGATGGCCGTGGAAGTAGTCCGGGCTCCACGAGGGGACCGGGGGATTGCTCACCCTCTCTGCGAACACGCCTGACTTGCACGCCGTCCCCCACAGGGACCCCCGCAACATGCGGGCAGGCTCCACGCGTTTCCAACGCCACACGGCGCGCTGCTCTCAACCTCGGTGCCACCCGCGCCCTCCTGCTGGGAGGCGAGCCCGTCCCGCACAGGGGGTCAGTCTGTTTCGTGCCTTGTCAGAATCCAAGTGACCAGAGCAAGGTGTCACACACAGCAAGGGCTGGCAACCGTCCGCTGGGTGAATGAGCAGTCGCTTTCCCCCCGTGGAGAGACGTCCAGCGTTTCCAAACGGCCGCCCCAGTCTGAACGAGTTAATGGAAAATGTCTTATGCTCAAGACGTCCAGTTGACAAGATTAGTATCTTTCTTTGCTCCCGGTTTAGAGTCCTCGGATCTCAAGACTGAGAGTCGGCGTAACCCAAACACAGATCAAAGGCTCGACTGCACCCTGCGACGCCCGCTAAGTACTTCCTCGGCCTGGACATAATCAAGTCCAGGACAGAACTCTCCCGGCCATGAAATACAAGCATCAACTTAAAAGTCTTTCTTTTTAAAATCTGAAGTTACATTAGTCCAAAATCTGCCTCATCGTGACTTCCAGGTGTATCCTACTTCTCCATGCCCCCCCGCCCGCCAGGAACGAGTCATCTTTCCCTCCCACGTGGAGGGCCCACGACGCGCTGGTGCAGCGCTCCTCCCCCTCCGCCCTCCAGGCCTGTCGAAGTCATGCTTCAGACCCCAGGCTGCGGGTAGCATTTCCAGCCTTCCTCTTCCTGCACTCACTTCGGTGAGAGTCCGGTGGGCCTGGGGCCATGTCTCGCCCAGCGGTGAGCTCACCAGGGACAGACCCACGTCCATAAACGCAGCACAGACCAGGCTCGCTTCTTAGACGTCGCCTGTGGTTTCTTGTTGGTGACCTCATGAGGCTCCACTCGTTTTACACATGAAGATGAACTTCTCACGAGAGCAGGTAAACAGGGCCAGCTTGTAACGGCTTATCACTCTCGCCACGTGGCGCCAGACAGAGTCTAGATGTGCAGGAGGCTGACCTGATGCTCGAAGAGGAAAATTACTCATGAATCCTCCATGAAATGGTTGAGATTTGGAAGTCAGGCGCCACGGCAGGACACAGCGGTACGAGCGTGAGTGATATGGCAACAGAGGCATCCACATGGCCCTGAGATGGGGACACCCAGGTCCCTCGCCTCCTCTCTAAAGTCGAGTGAATTGGACGTGATAAAATCCTTTGAGGACTTAATTTAGAAGATCTCTGATGTACTGACCATGTTTTATTCAGTAAATAATGGTCATAAGGATTTCTTGCGGCTTAAACAGTTATATGAGAGAGGCTGGGGTGACACGCCAATCTTCAGCATCCCATCAGGATGTCAACGAAGCAGGAGGGGCAACGGCTGTGGGCATGGCAGCCAGGGGCGGGTGGCAATGAATCGGCCTGCGATTTCTGCTCTTTCTCAGAGAAACAGACCCAGAGTCAACTGTGCCCGAGGGACGTTATTTGACAATGAGGTTGGCTGCAGTGTTGGGAGAGATGGAATTTCTTTTAGTCTGTGCGGGGGATGTTTCGGAGGACGTAGCATGGAGAACCTTCCCCACGGTCAACGCACCCGTCTTTGAATCTTGGGAAGGATTCAGCGTGAAGCCTGTCTCTTAACAGGCTTTGAGAAGTGGCATCACATTTGCAAAACGTGTCTGTGCCTCACGATCTCCGACAGCACCATGTAAGGAAGCAACACCTGACAGTCCGTGCGGTCCCTGCTGGCATGACCTGCCCTGCCCGCCGTTCAGCGGGAGGGGGAATGAAGATGGTGCAGACGGAAGGGCTCAGAGTCGCACACCGGACCCCACCCTTAGCTCTGGGAGAATGACCCAGTGTAAATGCTGAAAATGTCTCGTGCACGTGTGAGTGCTCCGAGGACAAATGCTTAACCCATCGCTTGAGTCCCGCCCGCTGATGTTAAATTAAAGTCACCAGCTTCGGGGGAAGCTGCCTCGTAAGCGCAGCACCCATAAGCGACGTCGTCATTCCAGTGATTCACGGGGAACACACACCTACGTCTTTTTTCTAATTTAAATGTACAGAATGGGTCGATCCCCGGGCATTCGTACGGCAATGCATTTCCGATCTCATGACATGTGTGCCCCGCTATGTAAGAATTAACTGCCCTCGATATTACAGGTGGGAACAGACCGATTTTTCTGCACAATTTCCATTCATATTGCATTAAAATGTCCACGATGCGTTTTCTGTCAAAGAAAGTACCATTTCATAAAATTATTCACTATTACCCCATGTGGAGACAGCAGGCATTGCTGATATAACCCTGCAGTTATTGCACAGAGCGGCTTTAGGCTAAGAGACGTATTTCCTATGCTGTCGCACGAAGTGGTTTGTCCCGCCCATTCTTGGGGAAACAGTGTGAATTCTGTTTTTTATTCCATGCTTCTGTGGTGTCATCCCTAGTGAGAGACTGCTTTTATCCCTTTTCATCATCTCTTGGTTATCTCGTAAGTGTAGAAGCTGACAAACACAATAGTAAAAAAAAAAAGAGGCTGTCTTATTTCCTTGATTTTGTAACAGTGCCGAGTGACTTTCAGCTTCAGTCTGCAGCAAGAACTCGCAGAAATGTATATTCCTGGGTCCAGCTTTAGCAATTCTAACTTCAGACGTCTAAAGGTGAGTCCAGTAGTCTGGCTTTTTGACAAGAGTCTCAATTTTTTGGATAAATGTGGTGTGTAGGTCATGTTTTGAGAAATATTGCTAAGTACATTACTGCTACTTTACGTGACTCTATATTCAATGTAAATGTCCTTTCCATGTCTACGATTCCATTCAAGCACTCAAGCTCTACAGGTTTTCCGCTTCTTACTACCTTCTGTCCTACCATCCATCCTACCTTCCTATCTGTCCGCTCGCCCGACCGCCCATCTACCCATCCTTCCTTCCTTCCATCCATTCATCCGTCCACATTGTAACCATTTTTAAAGGCTTATTATGTGTCTTGGGATCTGGAGATAAAAAAAAGATATAATCCTTGTCTTGAAGAAGCTCAAAGACATAAGACAAATTCTTTTTTTTTTTAAAGATTTTATTTATTTATTTGACAGAGAGAGATCACAAGTAAGCAGAGAGGCAGGCAGAGAGAGAGGAGGAAGCAGGCTCCCTGCTGAGCAGAAAGCCCGATGTGGGGCTTGAACCCAGGACCTGGGATCATGACCTGAGCCGAAGGCAGCGGCTTAACCCACTGAGCCACCCAGGCGCCCCATGATGACCAATCTTGTTTGTCCCTTTTGTCTGTTCCTGAGACTCTAAACCATGCTTTGATTGCAACAACCAAATAATAACAAAAAGAGTAAAACAAAACTGTTTTCAGAGTTATTTGAATCTTTTACTGTTACTTCCGCCCATGATGATGTCATTGATCAAAATTCGGGAATTACATTGAACCCTATGGATCTAAGATCTACAGAAGGAGCCAGGACTATCCTCTCTCACACATGGTGGTATGGTATGGACTCGTCGACCCTAGTGAAAATCACCCTCTTGGATTAGATCCATTTAGAATCCGCAGTTTGCATTTTGAGAGATCTGATGGACGGAATCCTTCCTTTTACTGACTGGAAGGGTCATGCCTCCTATGAAGGCCCCCAAGCAGCCTGGTATTTGTAATATACCACAACATCTTATTGCCTATCACCTTCTTTGTTTTTGTTTTGTTTTTTTTTTTGGGTAGGGGGATGGATAAATTTATTTTGGCAAAAAAAATGTGCAAAAATTATATAGAGTGCCAATTTCAATGTTAAAGTCAGGTATACACACTTCTTTTGCATGTGGATAATACAAAAATGAACATTCTAATTATGAAAGTCAAAGCCTAAAAAACTATTCTTTTTACAAAAATAATAAGCTTGAATCCATTAATACCTTGAAAAAAATTATACTACCTGGGAATTCATTTGTGTCTAGTAGAATTTTACTTAGATCATTTGCATAACTTCTTTTTCCTTCAAGGTAATGTTTTCATATATTAAATTGCCATAAGCACATCTGAAGAGTTAAGATATATCCAGTGGTATATATAGTTTTTAAGGAGGTCTAAAAATCTACATTTTCTCCTTAAATCAGGAATTTCAATGAGGGTGACAGCAAAAGTAGATTTTAATTGCAATTTGGGGACAGATTTTTATTTTAAAACTTTGCTTTCAGCAAGCCCTCCCAAAGGTCAAGTGAATCAGGGTGCACTGTCAGAACATCTCCCCACCAGCTCTGTATACTCTTATAAGATCATGTCCACGTTTCCCCCATTGTTTCCCAGATATCTAGCAGTGATTGAATTCTTGTAAATTTTTAAAAGGATAAAAGGGTGGAGAAGATGGTTTATTTCGAAAATTACAAATAAAATTATGTCCCTTAAAAAGCTTAACATCTACCAAGCGGTCCTTATCCATCCCTCCGTCCATCCACCCATCCCTCCGTCCATCCACCAACCCATCCCTCCACCCACCCATCCCTCCACCCATCCATCCATCCATCCATCCATCCATCCCTCCCTCCCTCCATCTATCCATCCACCCATCCATCCATCCATCCATCCATCCATCCATCCATCCATCCTTCCATTCATTCTTTCTTTTCTTTATCCATCTCTCTTTCCATCCATCCATATTTTTAACCACTTTTAACAACTCAACATACCAAGACAAGTCTTTATTAACCATGAAACACCCTTTACTGATCTTGGTTAGTGTTGGTGTTGAAAGGTCGTTTAAAACCCAAAGACTGATTTCCCTTTTCACCACCAGGGACTGCCAGGACACAAAGTGGGTGGTGTAGAGTACAGCAAGGCGCTCTGTGGTGGGCAGGGTTTGTTCTCCCAACAAATCCCGAGTTTTCTGAAATCCTCACACATTCACTGGATGGAAAGAATGATTGGTCACATTTTGGTCTTTTCAGTAACATCCACACATACCCAAATAGCAATCACATTCATAAGGGGCATCTTTAATATAAACACATAGAAAGCGTCTCTGTAACAGCCCTAGGGTTGTGAAGGGAAGTGTTATGATCAGTACAATCTCTCCTCTGTTCAGACGGTCATCTGGACTTCCCTCACTCTACCAGTATCTATGCAGAATATTGTGATATCAAGTAGAATATTTAAACTGCGTAAGTTTAAACTTCTAACCAAATTTAACAACCTCTTCTTTTCTTTCTTTCTTTCTTTTTTTTTTTTGGAAGAGAGAGGGTGGAAACAGTGAAAACAGATCTCTGATATTCCACTCAGGTCTCAGATGGACACAGGTCTAGGGTGTACAAATCATCAATCAGATTTCCCTAGATCCTTCGTTGGTGTCAAAGGCTCCCCCACTGCCTGGCCCCCTACCCCTGGCCTTTTAGGATCTTTCTAAGTAATACACCAGGTTCAGATAAAATTGGTCTTTATAAGGGCAGGTGTGGGTGATGTGATTGCCATCCTTCAGAGAACACTGCCTCAGCTGCCCGGGGATGGGGCAAATGGCGCCAGCTTGCAGGGAAGAGGCCCAAGCTCAGAAAACCATACCTGTCACCACCCCAGAGCCACCGGTGACACAGCCTCACAGACCTTGAACCACAGCAGAAAAGGAGATGGCATTGCACCAGGCAAATTATGCCTTCGGCTGTTTGTTCCCAATCATGGCCCTCAAAAAGCAACTTTTGTTTTGCTTCTTTAAGTAAAGCAATTCATTTTATTCTCAAATTGTTCTAAACAACAAAGTGACCTCTGTTATATGCATTGAACAAAACACATGATAACTCATAATATGATTTGGGTTTATGTCCCTGTTTCTACTTTTAGTTAAACTAAAAATATATGTATTTTCTTAGATTTCTGGCTGGCTACTTAAATAATATTTTTTCTATTGTAGTAAAACACATAGACATAAATGTGCCATCTCACCATTTCTAAGGGTACAGCTTAGTGACAGTAACGATACTCACAGTGCTGGGCAACCACCAGCTCTGTCCACTTCCAGAACTTTTCCATCACTTCAAAGGGCAGATTTAAGCCCCATAAATGTTTCTAGACTTCATTAAGCAGATAAAAGAATAAGCAGCGAGCTGTAATGCGTGATCGAGGTGATCCATTTATTCTGAACGTGAGACTCGGGTTTTGAACTAAGCGATGACGTGCACAGCTCAAAGCAAAACCCAGAATTAAGAGACCAAGTTCGCTTCTTTGGCTCTGACTGGGCTGCCTTCTGGGTTTGCCCATTTATAACGGAGGCTTTTCCCTCCCTTGGTCATATCATTTGGAGGCTTTGGCGTTCCTCTTGTACTTAATTCTAGCAGCTTTTAATTTATCCAGTGTTTTCTGTCCTGTTTTGTCCTGAAATTACTGTTTTCTCAGAGAAAATGCTCCATCGAAGAGAGCACAAGACTCTGTACGGGACAGCTGGTGTGGTGTGGACCTCAACTCTCAGAAACTATCACAGATTTTCCCTTGGGCTGGAGCACACTTCTTTTGACCTGTGAGTAGGGACCACTCCTTGCCAGGGAGTGGGATGGAGCTGGCAGGCCTGGCTCCTCTGCGGGGGAGCTGGGGGGACAGTGGACCAACAGGTTTGGGTTCCAAGTTCCACCAGTTCCTCAGAGCCCGAATCTCATTTGCCAACCTCGCTCCAACCCACAAGTCAAGTCCCCTGGCGCCCCACTGGGACCCTCGGGGGAAACAGAACCTGGTGGGATTGGCTGACCGTAGTTCCTGGCCCCCCCTCCCATGGGCCCGTCTGTTACCAGCATGATCCAGGACAGACGGAATTTCTCCAAGAAGGACTACGCTGTTGTCAGTATATCTGTATCTATGGTAACATAAGACTTTATGTGAATAACTGAAAAAAAAAAAAGGTGTTCAGATCTTTCTTTGTAAACTGCCAATGCCCAAGTTATTTCTGGCTTTAAACATTATTTTTAATGAATACATATTTTTACCATGCAAACATGCAGGCAACTCTCTCTCAGAATTATGAGCTCCCAGGGCGTGTAATAGGAGGTGTTTGGTTTCAGTTACGTACGCAGAAAAAATGCTGTGAGTCACGGGAAAGAGTAAATACTCAAGAAACTTATGTGTGAGTGTGTGTGAGTGTGTGAGACTCTCCTGGAGTTCTTGTTGTTGGTGTTCTTGCTATTACAGCGGGAAAATGGCAGAGCCAAAGGACCTGCGGTTTCCTGCGGCCCAGACTAGAGCCCCAGAAGGCAGCAAGTGCAGCATGGGGTGGAGGGGGGCTCTGGTCTGACCATCGGAGGCTGGGGAGGGTGTCCCCCCAGCACCTTTACCGGCAGCGGGCCAGTCTCTGCTCGTGGAGATTTTCCCCGACAAGGACAAGGATCCGAACTGGAAACTTGCCCTCAATCTAGGAGGAGGGAGATTTTGATCTCGGTGTGTGTGGACCAGCATGTACAGCTCAGTCACAGTGTGGGAGCAGTGACGGGGGAAGAGGAGAGGGGATGGACATGAAGACAACAGGACCAGGTCGGGTGCCTTGGGCGTGCAGGAAAAGCCCCTCCTCTCCCCCGCGACGTCCACACCAACCCCAGCTCCCCTCCCTACCCCGCTTTGCCCACCCAGCTCCGGAACTAGTGACCAAGGGAGACCAACCGTTTTTCAAACAACGCAGGGTCTAGACACAGGCTCTTCCATCCTTAGATGCGGATCCGACCGATAAACGGGGGTTGGGCATCAGGTCGACACGCGTCTGTGGCGAGAGGAAGAGCGGGCTGCCTCTTCCCGCCGAAGACTCGCGCTTGAGTCAGCCCAGCCCCCCGCGATGCCCACGCCACCTGTTCCCATGGGAGCCCCCGGAGCACACGGCGACGGCAGTGGGGCTGTGGAAGGAAGCATGGCCTGGGTCACGCTGGGGCCGCAGAAGGGAGGCCCTCGTTCTAGAGGCCCGGGCAGAGGGGCGGCGGGGGTCGCACAGTCTGGAAGAGAACAGAAACGGCCTCCAGGGAACCGGACAGGGGCCTGTGGCCACCAAGGCTCAGATCACTTCTTGCTCAGCCCAATGTCCCCCGCCGGCCAGCCCCAGCCGGAGCAGAGAGAAGGACCCGGGTGAGGGGATGGAAGGATAGACAGACACGAGGACGCAGGGTACTATAGTCGGCGATGACAGGAGCTAACATCCTTCAGGCATCTTCTCAGCACCAAGCACAAGCTGGGGGAATCACGCGGCATCTCCGCGAGGCCGCTTCAGCCCTCCCGTCCTCTTCTGCCACTGAAGAGATCGACCGAGGACGCGGTTAGGCGATGGAGCCCGGGCCAGACCTACCTCTTTCCACTATGGCTTGCGACCCCGTTTGCCAGGTGGAGCCATGAGACAGAGTCCTGGGCTGCTAGGCACCAGTCCTGCCTCTCCCTCTCCCCGCAGGGTCGCCAGGGCCGAGGACACCCGAACCGCCTTGTTGTCCATAAAACGGAGATGAAGGGGAGAGTCCCCACGACTGGTTCTGAGGACGGTGTATGCTGCTCAGGGACTGCCCGCTAAATTGTCCCCGCTGCTATTCCAGAACAGGCAGAGCCCAACAGGTGGACGGCATGCCCCTGATGTCACATTGGATTTCAAGCCCTGGTCGGGGCCCAGCGGGCTCAGGGAAACTCAAGGTCCCGTCTGTGAGGGGCACAGGGCGGCAGGTGCTCCACTGCCCCTCCCGAGGGGACCGTCAGGAGTCCCCACAGGGCAGGTGCCTGAGGCCCACTGTGATGCGTTTAAGAACATGGAAGGGCGCGGAGGACCTGGGACAAGAAAACAGTAGGTGCAGGGTTGGGGGAATCAGGGGAGCAGAAGGAGACAGAGCAGGGATGCAGGGGAGGGAGAAGCTGTCTGAGAAACGCTCGGGATTTTGCATCCGGATCACAGCACTAGAGCACATTTCGGTGAAACGCTGAACTGAGTTTCGCACACAGCGAAGGCTCCTGAAGTGTGCTGCTCCCTGCAAAGTACAAGGGAGCGGGCTGAGAAGAGCGGGGCGGAGCGCTGCGGTGAGGGGTGCGTGGGGCTTCGGGGACCGCCCCTTTCCAAGACCAACGTGCAAAGGAGGGCCCGTGCCTCTCCCTGGGGGCGAACCTCTGTCTTGACGCATTCCCTCCTCACGGGGTCTGGACTCCTGTCTTCTCCATTTGTTTTTTATTTAGGAAAATACATCAAGTCATTGAAAGGGTCGCCGTGGCCTCGCCAGCTCACACGCCATGGAGAGCCTGGACCATTTTAGGTGAAAAGAAAAGGTATCCTCCCGGTCTGCGGTGACGGGGCAGAGAGACCTCAAAACAGAGAGCCCGGAACAACCACCCCTCCGTGGTCCCCAGGGCCCCAGAGAGTCACACCCAAGGGCAAAGACAAAGAAATAAACTAACCAAACAATTCAAGATTAATTTGGTATTATTTAAACATTAGTTACATGGGCTGGTTTCTCTTCTGACTGCATTAAAATAAAAGGGAAAATTCTCTGCCTCCCCAAAATGAATTTGTCCAAAGAGATCTCGGTCCTTGAATTTGTACAACAAATGTGAGAAGTCAGTTGGTCCTGCCGGTCTCTCTGGTTGGGAGAGGAATCCTGACATGTCATTTCCCTGACGTTTTATTTTGTTCTAAGTCCTCTTTTTTGTTCCTCAAGTACATTTTCTGCTCGGATTCTGCAAACCGACTTCGGGATGAGTCAGAGCCCATCTAAATGTATTGGGCCTCCCGAGTCTGGCAATTTGATTGCGTGTCCTCGGGATTTATAAACAGCGTACCATCTCTCTGTGCGTCAGGGACCTACCAGGCAGGCGTGGGGGGTCGTGTGTCTGGGTTTGCGCGGTGACCCCTCAGGCCAGTGTCAGCGTGCGGCGGGGCGAAGAGCCCGAGCTCGTTTCCACGCCTGCCGCAGGGGTGCGCCAAGATGGGATGCGGTTCTTCCCGCGAGAGGCTGCAACCTCCAAAGAGCTCCCAAACGAGGGCTCTGGATGGTGTGAGAGTATGGGGGAGGGGCACGACGCCCTCTGTCGCAGGTCTGGAGCCAGGCTTGGGTGCCCTTTGGAGCTGGGCCCGGCAGAGGGACCCACAGACGTCAAGGCTCTCGGCGCCCCCAGGATGCTGTCTGGTACAAGGGCTGGACCTGAAACGGAGGGATCCGGCAGGAGGTTTTGGCGCTCCGCACCAGGAGCCCCGTCCCCAGGGAGAACCCTGATGGCAAGTGCCGCTCCCTCCTGACAGAGAAGGCCCCTCACTGCAGGGTCGGAGAGACAGTTCACGGCTGGTTCTGAGTGAGGAACTCGGGTCTCTGATCCCCTCCTTCCTAAAACAGGACTGTCGCTTGAGGTAGCAGGACGGAACTCGCACAGGAAGGTTCTACAGACCTGCAGAGAGGGGCCAACGGAAGGAGAGGGTTGCTTCCCTCTGCTCCGGGTGCGAGCACACAGAAAGGGCAGGTGCCTGCTCCCGCGTGGGAGGCCCCTGCCTTCCTCCTGTGGATCTCCAGAGCCTCCCCTGCATGGAGGCGCTCAGCACTTAAGAGGCTGTGGGGCCGTGCCTAGGAGGGTCCGAACCACCCAGCAACGAGCACCGTCTGAGGCTGGCCCGTCGGGGGGCTGGTCAAAATCACCAACTGTGGCCACCCGGAACGGAAGCGACGAGTGAGAACGGCAGAGACGAGTGAGAACGGCAGAGCAACGGGATTGGAAGCCTCCAGAGTCGCGGCACAGGGAGGAGCTGGTCGCAGGGGGCCATGCGATGACCGCGGCCCTCCTGGGGTCCCTTTTAGGGACCTGTTCCTCAAACCGTGCTCTGCGCACCACAAAACAGTGACCTGAGTCAGCTTTCCTCCTGCACTTCTGGAATATCTATCATCACAGCAGTCCATCCGATTCGGGACTTAGACGGCACTGACGGCCGTGTGACCTCATCACTGTGCCGGAGCCATGACGGCAAGATGGCAAGCGTCACAGTATATGAAGTGTGTCTCGGTAAACACAGGATTCATCCCAAACTGGTTGGAAGCAATTTTTAAAATATTCAATGGTGTAAATTTAAAAATGGAAAAATCTCGATCCCCTCCTGGACCGACACACTCCTCGTTCCCACTTCACTGAGGAAAACCAAGTCCTTCCTGAAATGCTCCATGATGATAAAAGCATGTATGTGAGATATTTTTTTTACAGAAATAGGATCAAACCCTAAGGACGTGGTGGCTGTTCTTCATGTAACAGTAAAGAGTCTGCGTCAACACGAATAAACATGCCCACCGCATGGGGCTCTGTCGTTGGTCTAGGCCGTCCCTGGTCCTTTGGGGGCCCTTCGACATGTCCCAAAGTTTGCTGTTAGGCCGTTTACTGAACATGCTTGTGTTACCCTCTCCACGCTTGCATAAGCACACATGTGGGACCGGTTCCTGGAAGGAAAGCCGATAGGACAAAGGACACGCATGCTTCCGTTCTGACAGCTGGCGCTGACTGCTTTCGATCAACTGTTCCTAATACCCGGTGTGCCCAGCAGGATGGGACAGGGCCCATTTATAGCACATTCCCTGGACTTACGTCTTGTCTTTTGGAGAAAGTAAAAGCTCACTTTGCCTGGGGGGTCAGGACCATCCCTGAGGCAGACCCCCAGCTAAACCTCCCCCCAGCTCTGGACCCCGCAAAGCCGTGTGCCATCCTGTTTCTTGTTGTTCAGAGCCTCTACATCCGGGATGGGGATGAAACAGATGTGACTACGACACCTGGAATCCTGATGTTTGGTGGCCTAGACTCAGCATTTCTGGTTTCTGGTTTCATCCCTGGACCAAAACCCCACCTTTGATTCTGCCCCATCAGAGGCCTGTGGTGTGCCTTACTAGTTCGGGACACCTGAGCCCATCAACAATATGGGTGCAGCTCAGCCCACGTCCTGGAAGGGGACCAGAGCTGGTGAGGCAGGACACAAAGCCCACCGTGAAGCCAGACACTGGTGACTGTCAGTGTGGTCTTTGAGAGAACAATTTCATACAGCGACGGAAGGATCCAGAAGTCAGATTCCAGGGATCTGGGAGTCAATGGAGGTGAAGCAGGATGGAAACTCTCCTCTGAAGTTGCTGGTGGCAAAGGGAAGGAGAAGGGTCGTTGGTTCTTGGTGTGTTTGCTTGTGGAGACACGCAAAAGCCTGTCGAATTGCAGGAAGAGGAGGAACGAGTGTTTGGAGCGAAAGACACGATGAGAGCTCGCGGGAGGAGGCCGGTCCCTTCCCTGCACCTGCTCACTTGTCCAGGACTGGGGATCCCAGGAGCCTCGAGAGAATGGGGAAGAGCGGGTATCAGAGGGGAGAGCCCACAGGTGAGGGACAGAGGGCTCAATGGGCCGCAGAGAGCGTCTCACCCCAGATGGAGAGCGTCGCCATAGAGGGGCCCCGATCCACACAGCTTTATGACGTGAGCTCGAGGGCAGACAGATGTGGAAGCCCCAGACGGGACACAACTCCCCACACTTAGGATGGCACTGGGCATCTGGAAGGCGCTCAATTGATACGAGTTGAACGAATGAGCGTGTGAAAGTATGTGAGAACATCAAGGCTGTGGCTTTACATTTTTCAGTGTCTCAGTGTGGGAATCCAGGAGGTCAACCGAGTCCTGCCCCTCAGGGATGACAGAATGGGGGAGGGGCGGGCTCAGGTCCCGGGCTGATTTCCTAAGAGTCACAGGGCCTGAGAGAGAAGGATTCTCTGTGGTGAGGGTGAGCCCAGGCCCTGGGGTGCCACAGGGCCGGAGTGCCGGGGCTCCCGCGGCCTGGCCCTGGACTTCTCTTAATCAGCAGCTAATGCCTTTTTGTTTCCCTCTGGACGGCCCTTGAGCCCTGGAGAAGCCCTGGTCTGTTCAAGACAGTGGTGGCTTTGTGCTTCTCTCTGAAATAAAACTTTTATCCTAAAAGAAAAAGAAAATGTATCCAATGCAGATGTCATCATCGCAGAGCTCAGATCGTCCCAGCCCTGGCTGGGAGGAAAAGGAGGAGGAGGAGGAGGAGGAGGAGGAGGAAAAGGAGGAGGAGGAGGAGGAGGAGGCGGCGGCGGAGGCGGCGGCGGCGGCGGCAGCCTGGGTGGGGAGGGGAGGGGTGCGCAGAGGCCGGTGCTCTGCTCCTTTTCCCCTTCTGGATTTCTGTTGAAACGCACCGCCCATACACAGGAAATCTAACTCCCAAACTTGCCTTTTCTCTTTTCCCTCCCCCAGCCGTCCGTTAGGGAGGACCCGAGCGCGGGCACAGGGACCGAGAGATCTGGAGGAAACGGGCAGAGGCTGGGGGCCGCGTTGACAAAGGCCGGCAAAGGGCCCGAGCGGCCTCCGGTGCGCGCAGGTGCGGCCTCGTAGGAGCCAGGGCTGCCCTGTGACCCGGGCTCGCTGGGGAGTCGCGGGCGTCGGAGCGCGACCCGGCGGGGACATGCCGGGACCCCGGGCCTCGCGCCGCGTCCCTTAACCAGCCTCTCGGGCCTCAATCGGCTCCCGCCTCCGGGCAGTGTCGGGACCTGCCGGGGACGGGCCGCGGCGGCGCGTGCGGGGACGGAGGGAGCGGGGCACCGCGGGGGTAGGTGGCAGGGCCGGGGCCGCAGCGACGGCGGCGCCGGGAAGTTCTCGGGCCCCGGACGGCAGCCTGACCCGGAGGCCCGCGCCGTCGCGCCAACAGCCGGCGAGGCCCGGGAGCGGCGGGCAGGGCTGCGGCGGGCGCACCTCGGGGCGCGGAATGAGGTCACCGCCCGGGAGTCGCCGGGGCGGGGGCCCGCGGGGGCGGACGGCACCGAAGCGAAGCGCCGCGCTCAGGACTTTCCTGTTTGTCCTCCCGCAGGGGCCGCGGAGAAGACGCGGGCGCCAGGCAGAGCTGCCGAGCTGGGGCCCGGGGCGCGGGGGCCACGAGGACGGCGGCGCGCGGGCGCGGGGACGCGTCCCTGGGACAATGCGGAGCTTGGGAGCCGCGCTCGGCTCCTCCTACCCGGGGAAGGGGGCGGCGCTGGCAGGCGGTCGGCCCTCGGCGGCCTCAGGGCTCGCGGGGCGGGGCGGGGCGGGGCGGGGCGGAGCCCCCGAGGCCCCAGCGCCGCGCCCCACCCCCTCCCGGGCGGCCTCCACGCCCCGCTGCGCCGCGGGCCTTTGTCTCGGTGGGGGGTCGCGGCGCCCCCTGCTGGCGGGGGGCGGGAGGCTGTCGGCGGGGGCGCGGCGGGGGATGCAGTGGGCCGAGGGCTGCGCCCGCCGGGGCTTTGGGACCCCTCGCGACCCGGAAACCTTTCGCGGCGACAGGCCGGGGAGCGGTGGGCGCGACGACACGCGACACTCCCGGTTTTCGCTTTTACAACACGACGTCTGAGCGCGAACTAAGCCCTTGGGTACCGGGATGCGGCACAGGCGCCCGTGGGCGCCCGGCCCGGCCCGGCCCGCGCCCCCTTGCGGGTGCGGCGCCCTCCGCCCGCAGGCCCGCGCGCACAGCCTGCCGACCCTCTCTGGAGGGCGGCGTGGAGGCGGGGGCTCGCCCAGGGGACTGTGCGTCCCGAAGAAGCCCGCGCCCTCCCAGCTCGAGGTGGCCCGGGAGAGGTGGGCCTGAGTCCCCGCGCCAGGACCGTCCTCTCTGCAGCCCCTTCTGCAGGGCTCCGCCCCGGCCAGCACCCAGCACCCACCCAGCACCCCTGGGCGCTCAGCAAACAGGCAGGTGCAGTCACAGCAAGCAGCCGCCCTGCCCGGGGCATCCTCGGCCGCGCACCTGTAGCGGAAAGACTGTCCTATGAGAAAACCCGCTGAGTGAGGTCACGATGGGGAGGCAGAGGACCCCGCAGAGTCCCCGCCCTCACGACAACGTGCGCCGCGCGATTTGCTCCTGAAACTCGAGAAGTGAGATGCGCTAGTGCTTCCTGGCGGCCCTTCGGGAGCCGCGAAGCAGTGTTTCCACCTGGAGGAAAAGGGCCCTTTGAAAGGCAGCGTGTTCTGTTCTAGACAAATACAGGGGTGGAGGCTTTGGGAACGCGCCGTGTTAATTTTTCCCGTTTGAAAATTGTGTGCCTTTCCATGAGGGCGCTCGGATGGTCAACACGCATTCCCTGGTGAAAGGAATTCGGGCCACAACCCCCTTGGCTGGTTCAGGGGACAATAGAGGAACCTCCGGCTGACAAGTCACGCCTTCACTGAATACTTTGATTATCTGTTAAGTTAAAAACAAGGCCCCTGCCGCCTGTTTAATCTGCACCCGTTACTCTCCCCTTCCCATTTCTTAGTTTGTTCCCCGGAGATTAAAAACACACTTTTGACTCGTGTCTCCTGTGCTCTGAATTTGAAACAAACACAGGATCGGGTCTAATGTCAAATTAGTGGGTAGCAGGCGAGTACCTGTCACATGAGGTCACGGTTCCTTATTCACACGGACGGCTCGTCTCTGTAAAAATAAAAGTATTCTGACTAAGGCTAGGAGCGTAGGGCTTAACTGGGCTTCTTGCTCTGACTGGAGAGGTTTCCAGCGAGTTTTGAAGCGTTGGAAACCTTTCTGCTCTGAGATTTCCGAAGAACCCTTTCGGCAAAACTTCAGGTCGCTGAAAGGAGAGTGAATTCTGCAGGTACAAAGGAGTCATGTTCAGTTCAAGTGAAATTCATTCAGCCTTTGTCCTGCAAATGTTCATCGCAGGCCTGTGTTGTGTCAGATGCTTTGGTCTCCCAAAAGGCCAGGATTCCCTGGGGGACTCGGACCCACGTGGCGATGGGCACCTCGGGCGTGTGTGTTGCGTGTGATGCCTCCGCTCCACACAAAATGGTGGTGTGACTGCGAACCCGCCGGCGTGGACTTGTAGGAAGGTTTGTTGTTGTTGTTGTTGTTTTAAAAATCAGACTCCCGACTGCTTGTTTAATCTAAATTTTAACACTAACCTGGAGCTGTCTAAAACATGTTATTGGCGGTTAACATGATAAATACAGTGTCTTGGTTGCAGGGAAAGAATAAGAAAATCCGGTGCCCCCTTCCGTCCAGGCTTGTCTGTCTGTGATAATCCAAGTCCCGGCCTTCCTAATGAAGAAGGCTCTCTCCCCTCCTCCCTCCGTGCCCTCATTCCTGTCATGTAAACAGCTACTAACAGCTCCCATCCCTCTTTGTTCAAACAAACAATAGCCTTTATAACTAAGAAGAAAATTAGTATCAGGTGAAAGCCTCATTTTAGGGTGCTTAAGGCTTTTCCTTTTTTCCAGGAGAACAAAGTACAACAGTACTCTCAAGAAGAAGAATCCACATTCAAAGTCCAGAAAGCAACAGGACAAAGGTCTGTCTTTAATGACGCACGGGCACACTTGTGATTGAATTTTAAATATTGTGCTTTTCTTCTCTTTAACTTCCTAGCTGAAAAGCTGCAGCCCAGGGGACAGAGGGTGGTCAAAGGTCTGGGGAGTCAGAAACCCCCTGGTTGCGGTCTGACCTGCCGGCTTTGTTGCACAGAAGGCAGAGCCTTAGAGATGGGGGGCTGGGTTTCCTCACCAAATTAGGGGATTACATTTATAAATGTCACAGTAGTGCTTGGAAATGAAAGAGGAACTACAATGTGCCCGGAGTCCAGGATTCTTTTCCAGGGAAAAAGGAATCTCCTCCTGCTTGACCTCAAGTGCAGAGCAGAAGCACCATCTGATCCGAAACCGAAATCCCCGGGGCATGAGGGAGAGACTTAGATACATTATTTTGTGACATGAATGCAGTTCAGGTCTGAACTGGAAGAGTAACCGTGGACAGGCACGTCCGTCCGTGAGCCTGAAGGGCGGTGGTGCTGCGCTTTAATAATTTTGTTCTTCACGTCTTTAACAGTTACTATCCGGAAAGCCACCCAAACAGACCAATGAGCCGAACCTCTGCTCCCCGGCGTTGCCGGACTCCGGGCAGCACCCGATGTGGACCCATCGCGTTTCCTTCTGGCTCGCGGTATGATCCGGTGTACTCGTGTTGTGCTCTAATGTGTGCTGAAGGTTCGTCCCGGTTTCAGAAACCTCATTAAAAACACGGATCTCTGGTGGGGCTCCTGGCGCTCAGCTAGTTAAGCATCTACCTTAAGACACTAACCCACTGAGCCACCCAGGCGCCCCTTTAACATTTCTATTGCCCCCGTCCTCCCGAGTTCCACTTCTCTGCCTTGTGTTGTGTCCCACCCGTTGGTCTCCTGTGCTCCTTGCCCCAGTACCCCGTCTCCACCATCAGACACAAGATGTCCCGAAACCATGTTGATTCGGTCGTTCTCCTGCTTCACTCAGCACGTGGCCACACGTGGCTGCTCCGTTACGCCTTGCTTTGAAGACCTTGACTTCTTGAATCTTTATGTCTCACTGATTTTTCTCTTCTGAATTCTCAGAAGATCCCATAAAGTAAAACGCAGTAGAATATACGATTATAAGCTTTTCACCAAGAAACACCTTTGGAGTGCCTGCTAGAAACTAGGTGAACTAGTTTCATTTTCTTTAACTCGTGTTAAATACCCGTCAGGCCCAGCGTCCTGGAGGTGGCCTCTCTGGCTTCGGGGAATGCGCAAGGATCGCAAGGGATGGTATTTAAAAAGAAGATTCCGGAGCTCTGCGCCAGAGACTGCTGTCCCACAGGTGTGGTTTGGGGGCCCTGGACACTGCGTTTTTGGCAGACGGGTGGCTGGTTCTGATGCCCGCATTCCAGGATCACTGGGAACCAGCGGGCGAGTCCAACCGAGTCGCTTGACAAAGGGGCAAGGGAAGTTAAGGTTCAGAGTCCGTCTGTCCCTCTCAGAAAGCTGCAGTTGCCACTCCTGTGTGTAATGAACCTTGAGCAATGTCTAGCTAAGGCTCATGAATTCCGCGAACTTTAGAGGTCACTCTGTCGCGAGATGGTGCGCGGCCGGGAGAGAGATTGGTGCACAGGATTCAGCCCTGCCTTTTCACCGCTGTTGCCCACGCACCTCGTGTCACCCTAGAGTCAGCCTCGCTGTGAGGACGGGCTCCTTGGGGGCCCCAACCAGGGCCTTGACTCACCCTCCGTCCCACGCCCCGCACACTCGTACACACCCGCGCACGAAGGGCCTTGTTTGGTTGTAACCACGGCTGCGAACTATTTGCGGGTTCAGCCTTCCCCTCCCGGGTTATAGGAAGCCTTGGTCCCAAATGTGCAACCCCGTCGCTGGCTGCTGCTGCTTCTAATAATAGAAGTTAGGGCTCCTTGTCTGTCAGTGCACGTCCATCAAGCATGGCAGGACGGCGTGGTTTGCTGTTCACGCTTCTGCTTCTGAGAGCGGATGGGGACAGTATCCGCATCACAGCGGGCAGCTGGGACAGTCTGTGGAAACTGACATATACACCATCACACTGTTGCCAGGGGTGGGGAGGATGAGGTCGTAGAGCTGGGGCAGGGCAGACACCCCAGTTCAGGCCTGCGTGACTCTGTACGGGTTCAGTAGTGTCCCCACACATTCACGTCCTCCCAGAACCTCGGAATGTGATCTCATTTAAAATAAGGTCTTTGAAGATGTAATTAGTCAAAATAAGGTCATACTGGATTTTGGGACAGGGGGGCCAGCGAGAATTGACAGCGAGAATGTCAAGCAGACTCCCTGCTGAGCAGGGAGCCCGATGAGGGGCTTCATCCCACACCCTGAGATCAGGACCTGAGCTGAAACCAAGAGTCAGACGTTTAACCGGCAAGAGCCCCAGTGACCCAGTGCTCGAAAAAGAAGAGAAGGAGAGAGCCAGAGATCCCAGGAAAAGGCCAGGTGGTGACACCGGCCGGGACAGGAGACCTGTCTACCTGTCGACAGACACCATGGATGGCCAGAGCCCCTGGAAGCCTGGAGGGAGACAGGAGAACAGACTCTGCTTCGGGGTCATGGAAGGAACCAATGATGGCGACACCCTGATTTTGGACTTCTGGACTCCAGAGCTTCTCGAGGGTAAATTTCTTCTGTATTAAGCCCCCAGCTGTGGGGGGGTGGGGGGCATTTTGCAACAGTAACCACAGGACGCAGATACAGATGGAAAAGCCCACTCATCCTCGCTACCATCTGGCAGGACAGGTGCACACAGTTGACCCCCAAGCTCTCGGATTCCTCAAGAGCAAACATGTGGGAGCCGTCCTGCATGAGGACGTCCCGGCCGTTTGAGACGCCGGCGGAAGGCAACACCGGCGCGGTGTGGTTCGAGGGTGTCGGAGCAGCGGGGACGCTCGTGAATGGAACCTGAGCAACCCAGCATCCACGGCCACGCGGACGGCCACGCGGTCGGCCACCATTGAGGCTTTGGGCCATCACCCATTAGAGAGGGAGCCAGTGCCTTCTTCGCCTGAGATAAGGAGAGCGGCGCGTGTTCCAGTCATTGCTCTTGGAAACGAACGTTGGGGGCAAAGAGCGTGTGTGTGTGTGTGTGTGTGTGTGTGTGTGTGTGTGTGTGAATCTCATGAGGCTGACGGGACAGATTCAGTGGGCTGCCGCCATACCCTGTTGTCTGGGCAGAATCCCCAAGGTGGGCCATGTCAGTGGGTCCAGGGACACGCGGTGACCCTCTGTTCTTCTGCCCTTGTGGTCTGAACTTGGGCATCAGACCTGCGAGGCACCTACTAGAGGCTCCCACGCAGGTCCTTGACTCGCGGGCGGGAAGTGACGCTGGGAGTCTGCTCACAGTCGCGGCATCGTTGTCCAGTTCTAGAATCTCGGCCAGACTTCTCATGCAAAGAGAGGGCTCTTTGACCTTCCAGAATTCTGTAGTTCCTGGCAGACTTCTGTGTCCTCGGTCAGTTTTGCGACCCTCCCCCTACTCGACATCATGCCAGTGAGTTTCTTGGGCTGAAGTCAGCCAGAGGCAGCTGCTCTAGTCGCAGCCAGAATCCTGATTCTGCGATGGCAGCTGTGGGCACCCCAAGGTGGGAAGCACCCATGCTCCAGAGCAAGGTGGTCGGAAGCTGAGGGAAGGCCGCCTGGGGAAGGTGTGTGCCTACTTCCTGAGACGATTGAGCTCTTCCATTTCCCAAGACCCAACCAAAAGGAGTTTAGTGGGGCTTATTTTACAGGGAAGCAAAGAGGGTTTCCTTGTTGTAAAGATTGGGGTTTGCCCTTAGCCCCCGCCATCTGGGTTTCTTCCTGTACAAAGAGTGTGCCCGGTGGTACCGCTGCCCCCACTGCTTATTCAGAACCTGCTCACCTGGATAGTCAAATGCCGGAAGGTGTTACTAGAAGGACGGCGCCTTAATAGAGTGCCCTCCCCCAACACTGCTGGGGGGACTGCAGGAGCGTCTTGGTGGAAGGAGTGGCTCTGGAGGAAACAAGCATCGCCCCTTGCAAATTATGCTAGAGCGAGGTCAGAGTCTACTCTGCGCCCAGATCTTGATATTTGTTACTGAATCCAGTTAGGGTCCTACCCGCTCACCGGGGAATCACAACATACTGTCCCACCAGTGGACAAGGTTCTTACACAGGAGGAGGCTCACACTGTAGATTACAACGGCAGAGTGAAAGCCTCTCTTCATCCCAAATCTGTGTTCTTCGTGTTAGAACTGATCGCCAGAGAGAGCTCGTTCATCCTCTCAACGGGGACCCAGCGGAGGGAGTGGGAAGGCAGGGGAGGTGTGGGCTGGCCTCTGGGGCTTGCGGCTGGATGAGGCCCTGGGGCGATGAGTGTTTGTGAGTTTAAATAACTGTCTCCCTGTGAGCTGGAGGGGGAGGGATGCTGTAGGATAGTCTCTAATAGGATCTTGTGCTCCGGGAAAATCTTACAAAGGAAGAAAGTGAAAATAGATAATTTATTTTGTATGTTTGTTTTGCCAACATGTTCTGTTGAAAAATTTTTAGAAATCCTCATCACCACCACTGCCTCACAGTGGTTTTATCGTAGATAGAAACACACATATTTGATAATTTGGTAATTTGGCCCTGGTCTTGGCTCTGCTCATTATTATTGATCATGATCATTAGGGTTTGAAATAATTTATAATCCTATTATACGAAACAGTAGAGAATGTGCCCCCAGACACAAGCAAGTTGTTTTCTGTGGAGCTGGAAGTTTACACCCTTGCTTGGCAGGAGCGAGGGCTAGGTCGGCCTTCCTGGGCAAGGGGAAAAATCGAGAATCGTGGGGAGAGGGGAAAACCCAAGCTAAAGGCCAAAACTACAGCTCGTGAACACAAAAGAAAAGATTTAAAAGAACACATGAGATACAAGGAATCATATTACAGGTACGCTCAGCCCAGCTGCTTGGCTTAAGCATTAGAACCGGACCGGGACTGCTGAGTCCTTCTCCGGGGACCTGTGTCCCCCTCCCTCTCCTGGAGGTCACCGCACCCTAACCGTGTGTTCATCATTCACTTAGTAATGCCCTTCACAGTTTTCCCACTTGGCTATGTCTACTTCAACTGTGTATTGCTTGGTCTTCCACACGGTTGAAGTCTCCACAAGTGGCGCGGGGTTGTGGGCAATCTACCCTTTATTCAAGTTTGCTTGTCAAGTGACCCACATGCGTTGCCGTTCATCACTCTAGGTCATTCATTTTCACGGTGATAGACAATCACTTTGCACGAGTCCACCATGATTTCTTTACCCAGAGGAGGACAGGATAGAGAACGGCCCAGAGGAGGATTGCTCACACTACTGTATTGTCTCACTATTATTGATGCCTACAGAACGTTGTTAGACACAATTACTCACGGAGTATAAAAGGCTCTGAATGGAGGTTCCGGTACCTGAAAGACCGGCCTGAGACTTGGTTCATTTCCGACATAGTTTCTTTGGAAACCGAAGATTTGAGAACCAGAGTTGTTGCCAGCCGTCGTCCTCCACAGCCATCTTGTTCTTCAAACATGATTTCCTCCCCGCCGTGACCCCCAGAGATGTCAAAGCCTCAGTGATACCACATGATAGCCTTTGACCTTGATGTCACACACAGTTTGGCCTGAAGCCACGTTCCCTTTGTTAGAACTATAATGTCACCCCACATGTCTTTTCCGTCCCCCCGTCCCTGATTTTAGTTATCAGGCCCACAGCGCACGCCCTGTGCTCATTTGTGAAGCGGCAGCGCCCTTCCCAATGCGGGTCTGCTCGCAGGAGCCAGTGAGGGTCCTTTCAGAGCACTTGGTGATGAACAGCGTGTTCTATAAATGGGCCTTGAAAATTATCAAGACCTTCATGGATCCGAATGGGCGGCACAAACTCCATAGCAACAAATGAACGATAATTGCTGTCTTACCAGCTCCTTCCTCAGCCACACTCTCCCGCAATCAAAGCTCAGGCCGTGTCCTCAGGGGGAGCCCAGGTCAGGTCTGGCCCCCAGCAGCCGCGAGGATGGCATGGAGAGCCACGCGAGGTGGGTCCCCGAGGAAATGTGGGTGTGCACGCTCCTTCCCACCCTCTGGCTTCCTGCCCACTCGTTCCCGCATCTCCTCAGCCCAGGCAGACATGGTGTACCTGGGGCCACCCTGGACCTCAGGCCAGTTCCTCACATCATCCAAGAAGATTATCTGAAGAAATTACCTGGTGCCCCACGTTCTCATCTGGACTGACACACAGCTAAAGCCAGAGCAGCCCATGAGGCTGAGTGTAGCGGTGACACCGTCCATCTCTCTCCATGGCCAAAGTCAGGAGTGCAGAGGAGGGCTGTGGCTCCCTTGGCCTTGGGGACACTGTAATAGCCAATGGAACGTGTGACCTTTCCCAAGATACTCTTGGAAATGGACACAAAGTAGGTGTGGCCCCAACCCGGTTTCCTTGTGGCACAGAGGCTGGAAAGGACACACAGTCTCTGTTGGGTTTGACCACGACTGGAAGCCTAACTCTCAGTAACAACCATAGGAGCAGCTGGGATGACACAATGTGAGCAGGAAAGATGTTTTCTAGGCAGTCCCTTGGCCTTACCCATCTTGACGAAGCCACCACTGGCTCGAGATTCCCAGTTAGGGGACATCATCTCCGATGGTGGGAAGACAGCAAGGGTGCAGTGGCTGAGGGGGGCAGAGCCTTCCCTACGGACTGTCCAGTGGGGCGTCCTTCTGGAAAGAGACACAGAGTGGACGCAAGAGCCCTGGAAGGGTTTGGGAAGGAATCCTTCCCTGTTGTTCAGCTCCCTTAGGGGGAGTTGGCTGACTCATGGACATTTCTGTGGGTAACAGCTCTCCTGAGTCGGCCAGAATCTTTAGTTTCATTAAGTCTGGATAACAGAGGACTAACTCCTGTGCACTGAGGACAAACTCCTGCGCACTGAGTGATTTTAGAGCTTGTTGTTTTCCCTTTGCCGTCTTTGAAAGGTAATCTGGATGCTGGGGCTTCTCAAACTCAGTTTGTCTCCATGGTTACAAAACCCTGTGCTCTCGCTGACCCACGGTGCATCAGGAGGGGCGCCCTGGTGGCAGGGTAAGGGCCATATCGTCTTCCAAATTTGTGGACCTCC